>NW_027363735.1:0-499157 GCF_046119375.1 Phyllobates terribilis
ATCAGGGCTAACATTCTTTTTGCTCTTAATCATAATTATTTGCTTGAAAAGAAATATAATGCACCATTTTTACTGTTCCATTTGCTTGTTAGCAGCATTCAGCCAGATTTGTTTGATATTAGTAGCATTGCTGTATTGTGGAAGCAGAGAAACTTGTCCATCATCTCAGGTGATCCGATAATAATGCAGTAATAATCCTGACTTTTTTGGTAAATGTGACAAGTATTATACTCCATTTAAAGTCTGCCTGCTGTGTGTTGTTCAAACCTATTCACACTTGGTTGCTGACCAATACCATGCCAATAAGGCCACTACCTAAAACCGTGGTAATCAGACGTAATCCGATATTACTGCGGTAATAATCCTGACATTTTTGGGAGCATGCCAAATATTATACTCCATTTAAAATGGGCAAGGCGTGTGGCAAGGGCCTGGAAAGTGGACGTGATGGTGATGGTGCACGCAAAGGCCGAGGCCTTGGGCAAGCTGAAATTGTGCCTGCTGAGGGAGCACAACAAGCACCCACATCATGTCGCTCTATCTTCCTGTCCCACTTTGTAGGAGGCCGCGGACACCACTATTGAAGCCAGAGCAGTGTGAAAAGGTTGCTGGTTGAATAGCAGATAATGCTTCCAGTTTCTTTGCCACCACCACCACCCTGTCTTCCACACAGTCCAGTCTCAGTAGTCGTGAGTCTGGACCACATATTTCTCACCCTGATCCTCGTTCCTCCCACCATGCCGAGTGCCCAGTGACAAGTGATTCCAAACTTGGGCAGTCTGAAGTGCTGTTCACTTTTCCATTTACAGATTAGGGCCTCTCACCTGGCCCTCTTCAAGCCATGAAAGATGAGATTGCATATAGTAGCCACAGTCACACATAGGCGACGATGGGAAAGTGCAGTTACTGTCACAAGAGGTGGGTGATGATGATGAGACACAATTGCCAGCAAGCCAAGAGGAGGCCCAGGGTGCATTCGTGCAAGACGACGTGGTGGAAGATGAAGTCACTAACCCAACCTGACAAGGTGACATGCGTGACATGTCATTGCACACTTGCAACCACCTCCATCAGCGTCCACGTCCTTGTTCCAGCGCAGCATTCAATTGTCCCTACCCCAGTCATTTGAACGCAAGTGCAAATAAACTGCCACATTTCTCAAATGCTTGCACTTGAAATGTTGCCTTTTAGGCTCATGGAGATGGAATCTTTCTGCAACCTCATGGTGGCAGCCGTCCCTTGGTACTCGGTTCCCAGCCACCACTATTTCTCCTGGTATGCCGTCCCCACCTTACACACGCACGTGTCAAAGAGCATTAGCCATACCCTCACCAACGCAGTTACTGGGAAAGTTCACCTAACCACGGACATGTGGAAAAGTCCCAGGGACGGTACATCTCACTGATGGCACACTGGGTTTATATTGTGGAAGCTGAGACACAGTCGGACCCTGGGACGGAACAAGTCCTCCCGATGCCAAGGATTGCGGGCCCTGGGTCAATCCGAGTTGCCTCCATATTCTATAGCTCCTGCACCTCCTCCTCCTCTTCAGCCTCCATCTACAAAATGACCACATCAGTCAGAAGCTGGAAGCACTGCAGCACTGCCTCAGCCAAGCGGAAACAGGCTGTGCAGAAGCTAATGTGCTTAGGTAACAAACTGCACAACGCTGCACAGTTATAGATAGCTGTAACAGAGCAGACACATCTGTGGCTGTCACCGCTGAACCCACAGCCAGGCATTGTCGTGTGTGACAATGGCCGGAAACTGATGGCAGCTCTGAGGCTTGGCAACCTTGCACAGGTACCTTGCCTGACCCATCTGCTCAACTTAGTGGTTCAGCTGTTTCTCAAAACCTACCTGGATCTGACTGAGCAGTTTGTGACAGTATGCCGCGTGTGTGCACATTTCAGAAAGTCACCTACAGCTTCTCTTAACCTTGCCGTGCTTCAGCACCTTCCAGCTCATCCACTGGTGTGCAATGTCACCACGCGATGGAACTCAACGTTTCAGATGTTGGTAAGGACTAGTGAGCAGCAGAGGGCAGTTGTTGAGTACCAGCTTCAACACGCCCGTCGGTATTCAGGTCAGCCTCCGCACATAAGAGCTGATGAGTGGGCATGGATGTCTGACATCTGTGCTGCACTACAAAACTTTGAGGACTCCACCAAGATGGTGTGCGGTGATGATGCGATAATTAGCGTCACCATCCATCTTCTCTGCCTACTGAAACGCTCGCTGCTCACAATTAAAGAGGAGGCATTAAAGGCAAAGCACGATGAGATAGAGCAAGGAACTATACAGGGTGATGCCACACAACCCAGCCTCATCTCAACGCGAATTGGGTGATAATGAGGAGGAGGAACAGGAGCTGTTTTCCTGCACTACAGACGGTACTATACACACAACAGTCATACCGTCTGTTCAGCGTGAATTGCCTGAGGAGAGGGAGGAGGAGGACCAGGAAAAGGATGAGGAGGAGAGCATGGACAGTCGCCCTCTTGGTCAGGACAGGGAAGTCTTGGCTGTTGGCAATCTGGCACACATGGCTGACTTTATGTTCCGTTGTCTTTCCCGTGACCCTCGCATTGTATGCATTTTGGTCAACACTAGTTACTGGTTGGTCACACTTCTAGACCCATGCTACAAGAAGAACTTTTTATCTCTTCTTCCCGTGTCGGAGAGATCTAATAAAATGTTGCAGTACCAGAAGGCTCTTGTTGAAGAATTCTTAAAATTCCCATCTCAAAACGCTGGTGGCAGATGTCACAGTTTGTTGGACAACCAAGGAGTACAGGAGAGGGAGACACAAATACGATGAAGCAGAGGCAGGGGAACACTGTCAAAGGTCTGGGACAGCTTTCTCAGCCCCTCCCAGTGCCCAGGCCCTGATGCGCGGGGTACTCTGACAAGGATGGAAAAGTTTTGGAAGATGCTGAAAGAGTACCTTGATGACCGTACCAACGTCCTCCGTGATTCCTCTGTGCCTTATAACTATAGGGTATCCGAGCTGGACACGTGGCACTCTATGCCTTGGAGTTAGAGGCCCAGCCCTGCAGCTAGTGTTTTGTCAGAGCGTGTTTTTAGTGCTGCCGGGGGCATTATAACTGATAGGCGCATCTTATAAAAATGAACAAGGGCTTGTAAGGCGGCGGTGTTCACACCATGCAGTAACTGAGGCAGTGACCCAAGCAAGTCCAGCACAAACAGCTTTATTCAGCAACTCACGGGTAAACAGAAAAGTCCTCCGGTTTGCAGCCGAGTTAACACGAGTCCTTAAACAACGGTTGCCGTGGGCAACGGCCACGCCAGGCCACTCAGAGCCTGACAGGTGCAGAGCCTTCCCAGATGACAGCCGCAGGTGAGTTTGTGACTGCAATGCACTCCAATGGATTTAATAGGTCTCTGTACACATTCTGGGGGATATATAACGTCCCTCGTATACGATCCCGGTCACTGCCTCACATATCCCCCCCCTCTGTTCAAACTTGTGGGGTTGAACATTTGACATCATACAGAGTGCCCGGGACAGGGCATCCGCGTTTGCCTGCGACTTTCCAGGGCGATGTTCTACAGAGAACCTGAAATTTTGCAGTGACACGAACCAGCCGGTGACTCGCGCATTCCTCTCCTTGGCATTTTTCATCCATACCAAGGGTGAGTGGTCCGTCACCAAGTGGAACTGACGCCTGAGTAAATAATAACGTAGCGATTCCAAGGCCCTCTTAATAGCCAAACACTTTTTCTTTACCACGCTATAGTTTTTCTCTGCCGGGACAAGTTTTCTACTCAAGTAGGTGACCGGGTGCTCTTCACCATTCACTTTTTGTGACAATACCGCCCCTAGGCCTACCTCCGAGGCATCTGTCTGTACAATGAAGGTTTCCTTGAAGTTGGGGCTGATGAGGACCGGCTGTCCACACAGGGCCAACTTCATTTACTGAAAGGCTTTTTCTGCCTGAGGGTTCCACCGAACCATTACTTGATTTTTTTCCTTTCAAGAGATCGGTCAGGGCCACCATTCTCCCAGCAAAATTAGGTATAAACCGGCGGTAATACCCAAGAATGCCAAGGAGCGCCCTCACCTGCTTTGTACTTGACGGTTTAGGACAATTTTTTATGGCCTCAACTTTATTGATTTGGGACTTGATAATTCCTCGGCCAATCACATACCCCAAATATCGGGCTTTCTCTAGCCCTATCACACATTTTTTTGGGGTTGACGTTAATCGAGCGGCTCTGAGAGAATCCAGCACTGCTTGTGCCTGGGATAGATGCGTATGCCAGTCGGTGCTAAAGATGATAATATCATCTAGATACGCGGACGCGTACACCTGATGAGACTTGAGCACTATGTCCATCAACCACTGGAATGTAGCCGGGGCCCCATGTAGCCCAAAAGGTAAAACCACATAGTGATATAGACCCTCCGTAGTTATGAAGGCGTTCAAATCCTTCGCCGATTTCGTGAGAGGCACCTGCCAGTAACCCTTGGTGAGATCGAGCATGGTAAAGTACTGGGCCTGCCCCAGTCTCTCAATCCGCTCATCCACCCTGGGCATTGGATAAAGGTCAAACTTCAACACTTCATTTAGTTTTCGGAAATTGTTACAGAAGCGTAACGATCCGTCTGGTTTCGAAATCAGTACGTTGGGGCTAGCCCACTCACTCAGTGATTCCTCGATGACGCCTAACTGGAGCATTTGTTTTACCTCAGCCTTGATGGATTGCCTCCGGGCTTCGGGTACCCGGTACGGTCTCATTCGCACCTTTACCCCAGGTTCGGTGACAATGTCATGTTGGAGAACTGTAGTCCTACCCGGTAGCTCTGAGAACATATCGGTATTCTGCTGCACCAGTGAGCGAGCCTCCCGTCGCTGCTGTTTAGTGAGAGCATCACTTATCCTCACCTCTCCCCCGGACGCATCCCTGGCTGAAGGTAGAGAACTCTCTGGCGATATGCCTAGAGTGACGTCTGTAACTAAACACTCTCGATCTTTCCAAGGTTTTAGCAGGATTACATGATAAAGCTGCTCAGGTTTCCTCCTTCCGGGTTTATACACCCGGTAATTTACCTCCCCCACCTTTTCTCAAACCTCATATGGCCCTTGCCTCTTGTCCATGAGCTTACTCTCAGCTATGGGTACCAGTACTAACACCCGATCGCCCTTATTAAAAGACCTGACTCTGGCTCTTTTATTATATGTGTGTCTCTGGGCTGCCTGGGCATCTAACAGATGTTCTTTCATGATGGGCATGACCGCCGCGATCCGGTCCTGCATACTAGCCACATGTTCAATTATACTCCTATGTGGAGTCGGCTCTTGTTCCCACATCTCTTTGGCTATGTCCAACAGACCCCTAGGGTGTCTGCCGTACAATAACTCAAAGGGAGAGAACCCTGTGGAAGTCTGGGGTACCTCACGGACGGCGAACATCAAATAGGGTAGCAACATGTCCCAATCCCTTCCGTCCTTAGAAACCACCTTTTTTAACATGGACTTGAGGGTTTTATTGAACCGTTCTACTAGCCCGTCGGTTTGAGGATGGTACACCGAGGTGCGCAATTGTTTAATGTTTAGCAGTTTGCACAGTTCCCTTGTCACTTTGGACATAAAAGGGGTCCCCTGATCCGTCAGTATCTCCTTAGGTAGTCCAAGGCAACAGAACATGGCAAACAGCTCCCGTGCAATCAGATTTGTCGAAGTGTGGCGTAGCGGTGTAGCGGTATAGCCTCCGGGTACTGGGTGGCATAGTCGACGACCACCAGTATATGTTGGTGGCCACGAGCGGATTTTACAATGGGCCCTGCCAAGTCCATTGCAATTCGTTCAAAAGGTACCTCTATTACTGGCTGAGGTACCAATGGGCTACGGAAACTTGCGGTGGGTGTGGTCAACTGACATTCGGGGCAGGATTCGCAGTACTTTTGGACCGCCGCGTAAATCCTCGGCCAAAAGAACCGCTGCAAGATACGCTCTTGCGTCTTTTTAACCCCTAAGTGTCTACCCAGAAGGTGTGTGTGTGCCAACTCCAGAACGGTACGACTGAGGTACCACTAACTGTTCCACGACCTCGTCCCTGATTTTGTCTACCCTATAGAGCAACTCACCGTTGACTACCATGCGTGGAAATACAGTATCTGCACCGGGCTGTTGAGCTACGCCATTTACCTTTAACACCCTTTCCCACAGCTCCGAGTCAGAGTAGGATCCTGTAGCTGAGCTGTCCCAAACGTGCCCCGGGACACTTCCAGCTCCAGGATCGATGGGGTCTCCTCGACCTCTCCTGCCAGCACCTCTAGGGGAAACCTATCGGGGTCACACTCTGTCCCTAGGTTGGACACCCCTACGGCAGGTACCCGTGACTCGGGTTCATCGGGTACAGCGCCTGTAACACATTTTACCGGGGGAGAGTGGATTTTGTTTTTCCATAGAGTCCAGAACAGGGTCAAGTCTCTTCTCAACACAGTCCCATAGGGAAGAGTTTTTACCACCCCCACCACATGTTTTATGTCTCCACAAGGCGTGGACAAAACTACCTCCACGGTTGGGTACTCTCAGAGGTCCCCATGGATACACACAACCCCGACTGTCCATCCACTGGGGTTGTCTCCTGCCACCAGCGACCCATGTACCAAAGTCACTAGGCTTCCCGAATCTAAGAGGGCCTCCGTGTGGTACCCATTAACCAGTACCTGGCACAGTTGGGGTTCACTGTCCGGGGGGTCGGCACTCGCAGTGCAGACAGTCTGGGCGTACATTGAGACCTGGCGGATAAACCCGCAGTCCATGGGTTCCGTAGTCAGGGGACAGTTAGCAATCACATGTCCCGGCCCCTGACACCGCCAGCACCTAATGGTGGAGGTACTGTTAGGTCTTATGACTGTTTGGGAGGGAACCGGTCTCCTACCACTCTCATTCCGGGATACCCCTTCAGCACGGGTACGGTGCTGACTGTCCTCAGCAGAGGGACGCGACCCCTTTCCCGGTTCCTGGGTTGACAGGGATCGGCGTGACAGCCGTGAGGGGGCAGAGTCCCAGATAAAGTCCTGAGTGGCCGAGTAGCGCTCGATCAGGCTGACCACTTGGTCGAGTGTGCCGGGGTCCCCTTGCCCCACTCAACGTTGGATAGCGGCTGGCAGAGTCCTCAGCAGCTGGTCAACCACCACCCTCTCCACCATCTGGGCTGGAGACAAAGTCTCAGGCTGGAGCCACCTCTACCAGCTGCAGTAGGTCATAAGCCTGAGAACGGGCGGGTCGGGTCTCCACATAGGCCCATGTAAATACACGCTGAGCCCTCACATATATATTGACCCCCAGTCGGACAAGGATCTCACCTTTGAGCCTCTGTTAGTCCTGGGCGTCCTCCCGACTGAGGTCGAAGTAGGCCTTTTGGGAATCGCCGACCAGAAACGGAGCCACCACTTCTGCCCACTGACTGGCTGGTCAGGAAGGCTTCCACATCGTCCTCCGGTCCCATCTTCGCTGAGCGAACCTTGTCCCGGGCCTCACTACGTTCTGAGGCTGGTGCTGTTGGCGTCTCCCGCAGGGCAGCAATCTGTTGCAGCAACAGTTCATTTGTTTTTTGCTGCTGCTGGTACAGTAGCTGCTGCTGCTTATGCTGCTGTTCCCGCTCCTGCTGTTGCTGTTGGAGATTCTGGTGCTGCTCCTGCTGTTGCCACTGACACTGCAGCTGCTGCTGCTGGGTAAGTACCAGCTGCTCCATTTTGTCAACGGGGTGGGGCGGAAAGATGGCCGGCCGGATTGTGGTCATGCAGCTGCCGGTGGGGTATGCCTCAGTCACTATGCCCGCATTCTCCACCAAGCTGTAAGGCGGCAGTGTTCACACCGTTATGTAACTGAGACGGTGACCCAAGCAAATCCAAGCAAGCTTTATTCAGCAACTCACGGGGAAACAGAAAAGTCCTCCGGTTTGCAGCCGGGTTAACACGATTCCTTAAACAACGGTTGCCGTGGGCAACGGCCATGCCGGGCCGCTCAGAGCCTGACATGTGCAGAGCCTTCCCAGGCGTGGGTTCAGCCACACTCAATCCTGCTGAGCTTTCCTGCTAAGCTCCTAGCAGGTTCCAATACAGAACAACACTAATCCTTAGTGCAGGGTTTTTAAAGGACCTGTGGCAAGAGCTACTGGAAAACCCCGGTTGGAGGGAGGAGGCCGTCCCACTGCCTTCCTGTAGCCTCCCCCAAGAAATGAAGGCCCTGCCAGGTTTTACTTAATCTGCCTTAGCCAGATAGCCTGACCAGATCAATGCTCACCTTCATTCCTGCATTGCAGCCGCAGGTGAGTTTGTGACTGTGACGCGCCCCTGGGCCTGTGTCGCGCTGCGTTGCGCACGCGGGAGCTTACCCGGAACCGGATCTGTTGAGGGTTGTAGTCTCGTGGCGGTGACCCGGTCCGTGCCCAGGGAGTCAGACTAAGTGGCAGAGTACTAGCAGTAGATGTTGGATGAATGTCGACTACGCGACCCGTTGAGTGCGGCTTTGAAGCCGCCGCTGCAGAACAGTCCGCTGAGGCCGGTGGTATGTGTGCAGCAATGGTGGTATAACCCCCAATGGGAGAGGTATGGCCTCAGGGCAGCTTGTGCGGATGATGGGGGTGATGGTGGTACATGAGCGCAACAAAGATAACTCGGAGTCTTGATGGTGCAGTTCAGGGTCTTTACTCACGGTTACTCGGTTACTCACCAGGTGAGGGGCTCGGTTAACCCCCAGGTCTTTCTGGAGTGCTTTGCAGGACCCCCTTTATGTCTCCTGTCTCTGTTCTTCAACCCCACTAGTGACCACGCTTATGTCCAGCTGCCTCGGACCTTCTTGGTGGGCAAACGTTGGCCTGCGTTTCCCAGGTCCTATGTGGTGCCTTTCTAGCGGGTTTGGTGAGGGGCTGCTCCACATGTAATGTCGCAGCCTCCGGTTCTTAGTTGAGGGTAGTTTCTCTCCTCCACTAATTTGGGATCCGGTTCCCTTCTTCTTGACCTGACCCCCCTACTCGGGTAGCGGCGGGCGTGTGGTGGCTACCAGCCAGTCCACACCCCTGGGGTCCCCTCTGTCCTTCTTGGAGCCCAGTCTGCTCCTCTTCCTCCTTCTTCCCTCCTCCAGGCTCAGGCCTCCTGACAGGGCCTGCCTGTGGAGCAGAGCCCATAAAGCAGCTCTGCTCCCTGGCTTCTCCTCCTGACAGGGCCTGCCTGTGGAGCAGAGCCCATAAAGCAGCTCTGCTCCCTGGCTTCTCCTCTCTGAACTCACTCCTTGTCCTAAGATGGTGCCCACCTTATATACTCCCTCTATGTGTGAGCTCAGGTGACCAGCACCCAATGAGCTCCTAGCCTTACCCAGACTACTCCCCCTATCTGCCCCTACACTACTGGGATGTTCCACCCCCCTCCCACTCCAGCCAGGGACAGACGCTGTCGTACCTGCACATATACTGGTGGGAGTACCGTCGGTCTGTCCCCCGGAAATGGGATGTATGTAGTGCATGCAGCCTACTAGCTCAGTTCCACACTCCATCCTTACCCGGGAGTGGAATACCACACCTCTGGCTTGAGGTGTAATACCCCTGTAGCAGCCGAATCCTCAGGGTGCTACATTCCCCCCTGGTAAATCACAGCACGTCCTCGGGCTGTAAAAGAGCAAAAACATACAAAAACATACAATTTTTTTTCATAACATCATAAACATAGAAAACATTATATATATATTATCAGCAGCATAAAAACTTTTTCATTATAAACTGTTCATTATCAACATTCTTGTGCCTCCGGCCACGGTGCAACTTGTGACCGGGTAAAGTGCAACAGTCTCTTCTGAAAAAAACACAGTTCCTTATAAAACCAATAGGGGGCGCCTTAGAAAGCGCAACTATATACAAGGGGAGGTATGGCCGCTCTCAGTCCTCGGCCAGGTATTAGGAAAGGATGACCGCTCTCAGTCCTCGGTCAGTGGGAATAGGGACACACGGGTTTCAGTTCACACTTGTCCCAACGGGAACATATTTTAACTATTAACAGTTCTCTGTACCCTGACGGGTAACTATTTTACAGTTCTCTTTACCGTACTCTAGTAACGGCGTCCTCCTGCTCCTTCTCGCGGGTAAGCTTCAGACCCGTCCGGGTCCTCTTGCTCCTCCTGACACTTCAGCTCTTCCTCCGTCAAACGGTGTACATGAAGGGCATAGGGTCCTTTGGCACATTTGTGCCGGGTGAATGTGACCTCATCCCCTACGTATAGGTCACGTCCTCTGTGTCCCTCCGGTAGGTGGGACTCGACATCTCTCCTGGTCACGAAGACGTCGCCGGGGGTGCGGTGATCCCTGATGAAACCCCAACCGTGCTGCAGTTGGAATTTAATCACAGTCCCGGTGGCACGGGGACCATGAGCTGCACGGGGGTTCCTCCGGGTCCGACTCTTCTGTTCTGCACTTTGTATTTGCAGCCGCTGCTCACGGACCCGCCTCTCTCTCCGCTCTTGCTCAAAGACCTCCAACTGCTGGCGGCAGCACTCCGCACGCTCAGCTGCGGCCGCCCGAGTTTCTTGGGTGAACCCCATGAGGTCTCCTTCAGTGGGATCCCACTCAAACTGTGCCTCCTCCAACGAGAGCGGGGTCCTCTTGACGGGCTTCGGAGCCGGAATCAGGGGCTCGCACAGGGGCCTTTCCTTTTGGAGTTGTAGTTGGTAGTACTCCGGTGGCCATATAAAGGGCTGCCCATCCGGGCAAGTGTGCTGAGCAAACAAGTCTTCACCCAGGTGCGGCACTCTAGATGTTGAGGGCGCGGTGGTGGTAGCGGCGCCCGGGTTGACCAGGCCTTGCGACCAGGCTTGGGGCATCCTAAAGGTAAAGGGCACCGTTAGGACGGCGGCGCCCGGGGTTACTTGGCCCAGCGACCAGGCCGATGGCTCAGTGGAAGTAGAGGGCGCTGTTGGCACTGCGGCGCCCGGGGGCACTCGGCCTTGCGACCAGGCTGGTGGCGTCTCCTGCTTGGCCGCGCTCAGGGTTGAGGCGCGTGACGTCCCAGGGGGCGTGGTCGCGGCTTCTGCTTGAGGCCTAGTCTGGAGCAGTAGCGGTGCGGCAACGGGCACGAGCGGTGGGATTTCGGGCTCTGCGACGGGGAGCGGGGATAGGCTTACGGTGGCTGGGCTTGGGGTAGTGACGTCCCCTTTACTTGCCTCCGTCCCTTCTGCATCCTCTTCAGGGGCAGGCGTGCTCCTCGTTGCGGGTGGTGTGCTCCGCTGGCAGGTTCCAGCCTGCTGGGCCATCTCCCTGCTCCATTCCGTCAGCGTTTCTCGCTGCACCTGGGCCATCCTCCGTGCGAGGCCCTCCAGCGCGGTCTGTGCACACTCCCGGTCTCGGGGGAGCTGTGCCAGGATCTCCACCATGCCTAGTGGGGTTGTCGCTTGCAGCAGGCTCCTGACCACAGGGTCGGTGCTGCCTGACTCTCCCTCCATCTCCGGGTGCGACTTCTCCGGACTCCTCTCCAGACTCCTCATCTCCGGGTGCGCTCTCTCCAGACTCCTCCAGGCGGCACCCATCTTCGCTCTTTTGTTCTGTATCCGCCCCCTTTGGGGATGGTCCCGGGGCAACTTGGTGATTGTCAGTTCCAGGGGCAGTTCCCTCACGCTGATGGACACTTCTATCATCACAGTCTCTGTTAGTGGGGGCGGTTTCCGCTTTTGGCGCCATTCTTGGACCTGGCCCACGATGGGAGGTGGCCTCTTGCCACCCTCTGGCACGCCCATAATGGCGTCCGCTCTGCCAGGGCGGGAAATCTTTTGAAATGGCGGGAATCGTCTCCCAGCGGCGGGAAACTCCGTGGATGGCGGGAAAAAGCTGCAGATGGCGGGCAACCGGCGGGAAACGATCCGTGATGGCGTCCGATGGCGGGGACCCTCTGGAATCGGCGGGAGACTTCTTTTTGAAGTAAATGTGAACTTTTCTTCAGGCACGCAGTACCCGGTGATTGCGGGCACGTTATCCTGCCGACTACGCCAAAAGTTGACGCGCCCCTGGGCCTGTGTCGCACTGCGTTGCGCACGCGGGAGCTTACCCGGAGCCGGATCTGTTGAGGGTTGTAGTCTCGTGGCGGTGACCCGGTCCGTGCCCAGGGAGTCAGACTAAGTGGCAGAGTACTAGCAGTAGATGTTGGATGAATGTCGACTACGCCACCCGTTGAGTGCGGCTTTGAAGCCGCCGCTGCAGAACAGTCCGCTGAGGCCGGTGGTATGTGTGCAGCAATGGTGGTATAACCCCCAACGGGAGAGGTATGGCCTCAGGGCAGCTTGTGCGGATGATGGGGGTGATGGTGGTACATGAGCGCAACAAAGATAACTCGGAGTCTTGATGGTGCAGTTCAGGGTCTTTACTCACGGTTACTCGGTTACTGCTCCAGGCCACCGCTGCAGAGGTGGCCGCCTGTGTCGCGCTGTGCTCACCAGGTGAGGGGCTCGATTAACCCCCAGGTCTTTCTGGAGTGCTTTGCAGGACCCCCTTTATGTCTCCTGTTTCTGGTCTTCAACCCCACTAGTGACCACGCTTATGTCCAGCTGCCTCGGACCTTCTTGGTGGGCAAACGTTGGCCTGCGTTTCCCAGGTCCTATGTGGTGCCTTTCTAGCGGGTTTGGTGAGGGGCTGCTCCACATGTAATGTCGCAGCCTCCGGTTCTTAGTTGAGGGTAGTTTCTCTCCTCCACTAATTTGGGATCCGGTTCCCTTCTTCTTGACCTGACCCCCCTACTCGGGTAGCGGCGGGCGTGTGGTGGCTACCAGCCAGTCCACACCCCTGGGGTCCCCTCTGTCCTTCTTGGAGCCCAGTCTGCTCCTCTTCCTCCTTCTTCCCTCCTCCAGGCTCAGGCCTCCTGACAGGGCCTGCCTGTGGAGCAGAGCCCATAAAGCAGCTCTGCTCCCTGGCTTCTCCTCCTGACAGGGCCTGCCTGTGGAGCAGAGCCCATAAAGCAGCTCTGCTCCCTGGCTTCTCCTTGCCTGTGGAGCAGAGCCCATAAAGCAGCTCTGCTCTCTGGCTTCTCCTCTCTGAACTCACTCCTTTTCCAAAATGGTGCCCCCCTCTTATACTCCTGTACAGAGTGCACCCAGGATCTACTTCCCCCACGCACACACTACCGGGTTCCCTTCTCTAGGTGTTCCCTCCCCCCACTCCAGCCAGGGACATGCTCACTCGTGCCTGCATAACTAATGGGAGCACCGTCGAGCTGTCCCCCGGAAATGTGGTGTAGTGCATGTGGGTGTTAGGGTCCTGAGCCACACTCCATCCTTACCTGGAAGTGAGATATCGCACATCTGGGTGAGATGCAATACCTCTGTAGCAACCGAACCCTCGGGGTGCTACAACTGCAATGCACTCCAATGGACTTAATAGGTCTCTGTACACATTCTGGGGGATATATAATGTCCCTCGTATACGATCCCGGTCACTGCCTCACAGGCTGGATTGGGCCAAACTTCTCAACACCACTGGATGATAGCAGCGGAACATGAAGTCAAATCCAGTGGGGGTTTTGTGGGGGTCTATTCCCATTAACCTCTTCACACCAAGACAGACAAAATCCTGAAGCGTATACCTATTTTATGTTGTCCTTCTTGTCCTTCTCCTCATCCTCCACCACCATATCACTATGGTGACCGAGATGCAACAGCCACATAATTTTTTAAGGGTGTTTATGATGCCCGTGGGGAAAATTTTTAGAGGCGCTGCCCTGGGACAAGATTGTGGACTTGGTTGCTGATGATGGTGGTTATAAATGTGCAATGACAGGTGCATGGCAGGAGGCATCTTCGCCTGCACCATGGACAGGGGATTGGCGTGCATGCTCAACAGCAGAACTGGCAGTGGTGTCTCCCTTAGACACTGTTTCTGGACCCTGGCATTCGGCCCAACTAGACAGGTGCTGTCACGCTGTCTCAGTATACTGGAGGTAGGAGGCCTAAGCTGACCCTAAGCTGGGGCCCTGACTAATCCCTCAACCTGGAGGTACTGTTAAAGGTACAGAGGTCCAGGCCGCCAGCGTAACCCCTACCTCCTGAGGATCCCTGCACCTAAGTAATCTAGTCCTGAGAAGGACCCCGATCACAACAAAAGGGAACAAGAAATAATATGCCCACACACAGTACTTAGACGAACGAGACAGTACAAGGGAAAAACCAAAACCACCTTGCATACAACAACTACACAACTACAACAGAGGGAACACCAACGGGAAAGGAGATAAATGATAAAGCGAGGAAAGGGAAAAAACACTTCCAAATACACTTATCTCAGAAACTCCAAACACCACGATCTGCTCTGTAATTCTGAATGAAATGCTTTCACCGACACTTCCCAAACAGACCAGCAGGCATTTGAAGGAGTCTCACTACAGAAATATTGATTGCAGCTGGGCGAGGCTGGACCTCATCTAGCACAGAGAGAGAGAGAATTAACTCCCTCACTGCCGAAAAAACACAAAGCACCAACAAGTCAGCTGCGAGAAGTCAGGCTGTGTACTCGTGACGATCTTCGTGGCGACACACCCGTAACAGTACCCCCCCTTCTACGAGGGGCCTCCGGACCCTCAGGGCCAGGTTTATCCGGGTGAGTCGTGTGGAAGGCCCGAACTAATCGGTCTGCGTTAATATCCGACGCAGGAACCCACATCCTCTCCTCAGGACCATACCCCTTCCAATGAACCAGGTACTGAAGGGACCGGCGATTAAAGCGTGAATCGATGACCCTCGATACCTGGAACTCCAAGTTACCATTGACCACCACTGGAGGGGGAGGTAAAGGTGACGGTACCACCGGCGCCACATACCTCTTAAGCAATGATCTGTGAAACACGTTGTGAATTTTAAACGTAGGGGGGAGGTCAAGACGGAATGCCACCGGATTAATAATAGAACTGATTCTGTACGGCCCGATGAACCTGGGACCCAGTTTCCAGGAGGGAACCTTAAGTTTAATATTCCTGGTAGACAACCATACCCGATCGTTCACACTTAGGTCCGGACCAGACACTCTCCTCCTATCAGCCATACGTTTGTATCGGTTTCCCATAGTATTCAGATTCTTCAGCACCCCTCTCCATACTGAAGCGAGTGATGAGGAAAATCGTTCCTCCTCAGGAACCCCCGAAGAGCCCCCCCTACTGAAAGTACAAAACTGGGGGTAAAAACCATATGCCCCAAAAAACGGGGACTTACCAGTGGACTCGCTCCGCCTATTATTAAGAGCAAACTCTGCCAGAGGTAAGAAAGAAGCCCAGTCCTCCTGGTTCTCTGACACAAAACACCGGAGATATGTCTCCAAGCTCTGGTTCATACGTTCCGTCTGACCATTGGTCTGAGGATGAAAAGCCGATGAGAATGACAAATGCATCCCCCGCCGTGCACAAAACGCCTTCCAGAACTTGGACACAAACTGAGACCCCCGATCAGACACCACCTCGGAGGGTACCCCGTGAAGCCTCACAATCTCCCCAATGAACACCTGCGCAAGAGTTTTAGCATTAGGGAGAGCCGGAAGAGCGATAAAATGTGCCATCTTGCTGAACCTGTCCACTACAACGAGTATGACCGTTTTACCCGAAGACGGAGGGAGGTCCGTAATAAAGTCCATAGACAGATGAGTCCAAGGACGCTCCGGGATCTTCAAAGGTAAGAGGGCCCCAGACGGACGGGTATGTGAGGTCTTAGAGCGCGCACAAACCCCACAGGACGCGACAAAAGTTACCACCTCCTTATGTAAGTTAGGCCACCAAAACCGACGCGAGAGGAGATCCACAGTTGCTTTACTCCCCGGGTGTCCTGCAAAAACTGAGTTATGGTGTGCCTCGATAACCTTTTGTCGCAACTGATCTGGAACAAACAGTCTCCCCGGAGGTCCAGCAGGGGCGTCCCCCTGAGCCTCCAATACCTCCTCCTCCAGCTCAGAGCATACTGCCGAAACCACCACCCCCTCCTGAAGGATAGGAATCGGGTCGTCCGTATTCCCGGCCCCAGGGAAACTACGAGATAAGGCATCCGCCTTTACATTTTTTGACCCAGGACGATATGTAACGACAAAATTAAACCTGGTAAAAAACAATGACCACCTAGCTTGTCTGGGATTCAGACGTTTCGCGGACTCCAGATATAGCAGGTTCTTGTGATCGGTGATGACGGTGACCGAATGAACTGCCCCCTCCAAAAAATGGCGCCACTCCTCAAAAGCTAATTTAATGGCCAAGAGTTCCCTATTGCCGACATCGTAATTCCTCTCAGCGGACGACAATTTTTTAGAGAAAAAGGCGCACGGATGCCACTTACCAGGGGACGAACCCTGTGACAATACTGCTCCCACCCCTACCTCGGAAGCGTCTACCTCTACAATGAATGGCTGTGACGCATCAGGTTGAATGAGTATGGGTGCCGAGGCAAAACATTTTTTCAAGGAGGAGAATGCTTGACAAGCCTTGTCAGACCACCTAGAAAAATCCGTCCCCTTTTTAGTCATGTCAGTGAGAGGCTTAACCATGGACGAGAAATTACGAATGAACTTCCGGTAATAATTAGCAAACCCCAGGAAACGTTGTAGTGCCTTAAGATTCTCTGGCCGATCCCACTCAAGAACTGCCCGCACTTTCCCAGGGTCCATACGAAAACCGGACGCTGAAACCAGGAAGCCTAAAAACTGGAGTTCCTGTACGGCGAACACACACTTTTCCCACTTGGCATACAGTTTATTATCCCGCAAGATCTGTAACACCTGCCTAACGTGCTCCTGATGAGACACCAGATCCGGCGAGTAAATTAAGATATCATCCAGATATATGACAACAAACTGTCCCACCAGGCGGCGAAAAATGTCATTAACAAAGTGTTGAAACACCGCCGGGGCATTAGTCAGACCGAATGGCATGACAAGGTTCTCATAATGCCCCTCCGGAGTGTTAAACGCCGTCTTCCACTCATCCCCCTCCTTCATCCTAATCAGATTGTACGCCCCCCTGAGATCCAACTTAGAGAACCATTTGGCGCCCACGATCTGATTAAAGAGATCGGGAATAAGTGGGAGCGGATACGGATCTCGGACCGTAATCCGATTAAGTTCACGGAAATCCAGGCAAGGGCGTAGGCCTCCATCTTTCTTCTTAACAAAGAAGAACCCCGCAGCCACCGGTGAAGATGAAGGTCTAATATGCCCCTTAGCCAGACTTTCTGAAATATAATCCTTCATGGCCTGCCTCTCAGGACCAGAAAGGTTATACAACCTAGCTTTAGGTAACTTGGCCTCAGGGAGCAGTTTTACAGAACAGTCATACTCGCGATGAGGAGGTAGTTCCTGACACCCTTTCTCCGAGAATACATCCTCAAAGTCCGCCAGAAATGGAGGTAAGACCCAAGGAGAAACCGCACCGATGACCGTGTTCATGCAGTTTTTATTACAGAATTTACTCCATTGGCTTATCTCTCTGGTTTGCCAATTAATAACCGGGTTATGCTTAGCTAACCAAGGAAGGCCCAACACTATAGGAGTGGGAAGACCCTCCAACACGTAGCAAGACAACAGTTCTTTATGTATTGCCCCCACTTGAAGTTTTACGTCATGCACAGCTTGCAAAAAACTTCCCTGACCGAGAGGCCTGGCATCGATCGAGAATATGGGGATGGGTTTAGCCAACTCACTCAATCGCATACCTTGAACCCGGGCAAACCGAGCATCAACCAGATTAGCCCCGGCCCCACTATCCAGAAGAACAGATATCCTCTCAGTTCTCGTACCCACCACCACCTCCGCCGGTACGAGAAACTGAGACAAACCTAGGGACGAAATACCTACTCCCAGATTGCCGTCCACCACACAACCTGGGATCAACAGTTTTCCGACGACTCTTCACTCTGCAAGGAACGGGATGGACACCCCCCAATAAAATGTCCCTTTCTCCCGCAGAAGAAACACCTTCCTGTCTTATGGCGCACCACCGGTCCCCTCCCCCGAAATGATGTCCCTCCTAATTGCATAGGCTCCTCTGGACTGACCAGGGGAACCACCATATGAGGGGACCTTGTAGGAGGTGGAGTCATCACAGGGGGTAGAGTTATCCCGCACCTCTCCTGAAGCCGTCTGTCAACGCGAATAGCAAGGGCCATAGCGGCTTCCAGTGACGCGGGAGAGTCATACTGTGCCAACACATCCTGTAATTTGTCGGATAAACCATGACAAAACTGGCTCCTAAGAGCCGGGTCATTCCACTGGGTGTCCGTGGCCCACCTACGGAACTCCGAACAGAATTCCTCCGCCGGACGATCTCCCTGCTGGATCCTACGTAACTTAGACTCAGCAAGGGAGATCCGATCTGGGTCATCATATACGAGTCCCAGAGCAGCGAAAAACCTATCCACTGACTGGAGAGCCGGGGAGCCCGGGGGAAGAGAGAACGCCCAAGATTGTGGGTCCCCTTGTAGGAGCGAGATGACAATTCCCACCCTTTGTTCTTCACTCCCCGATGACCGAGGCCGCAGCCGAAAGTACAATTTGCATGCCTCCCGGAAAACAAAAAACTTGTCCCGCCCCCCAGTGAACATGTCAGGGAGAGCTACTTTAGGTTCTGGTCCGGCTTGCTCCTGAGGATGCAAAACCTTGGACCTAACGTCCGCCAGCTCCATGGACAAACTCTGCAACTGCCGAGCTAGACCGGCTACTGGATCCATGGTAGCTGGAAAAAAGCTAAGTGGGTCGGTGAAAATGTCACGCTGTCTCAGTATACTGGAGGTAGGGGGCCTAAGCTGACCCTAAGCTGGGGCCCTGACTAATCCCTCAACCTGGAGGTACTGTTAAAGGTACAGATGTCCAGGCCGCCAGCGTAACCCCTACCTCCTGAGGATCCCTGCACCTAAGTAATCTAGTCCTGAGAAGGACCCCGATCACAACAAAAGGGAACAAGAAATAATATGCCCACACACAGTACTTAGACGAACGAGACAGTACAAGGGAAAAACCAAAACCACCTTGCATACAACAACTACACAACTACAACAGAGGGAACACCAACGGGAAAGGAGATAAATGATAAAGCGAGGAAAGGGAAAAAACACTTCCAAATACACTTATCTCAGAAACTCCAAACACCACGATCCGCTCTGTAAGTCTGAATGAAATGCTTTCACCGACACTTCCCAAACAGACCAGCAGGCATTTGAAGGAGTCTCACTACAGAAATATTGATTGCAGCTGGGCGAGGCTGGACCTCATCTAGCACAGAGAGAGAGAGAATTAACTCCCTCACTGCCGAAAAACACAAAGCACCAACAAGTCAGCTGCGAGAAGTCAGGCTGTGTACTCGTGACGATCTTCGTGGCGACACACCCGTGACAGGTGCTTTGCTGTCATGTGCCTGAGCATGCTGGTTGTGGTCAGGCTGGTAGTTTTGCTGCCCCTGCTGATTCTGGCATGGCACATGTTGCAAATGGCCTTTTTGTGGTTAACTTGACAGTCTTTGGAAGACTTAACAGTTGGACTGGCAACTTCCCTCATATTGATGTTCTGGGGAACAACTGCCCGCCTTGTGTCTGTGACCACCCCACTGCTTATTCTTGCCTGTTGTGGTGCTACACCTCCCTCCTCCTCTGTGCTGCCCTCCTTGCTTGCCAGGTTGGCTCAGTGACTTCATCGTCCACCACCTCGTCATCCACATACACACCCTAAGCCTCCTCCTGACTTGCTGGCAGTTGTGTCTCATCATCATCACCCACCTCTTGCCACAGTAATTGCACTTTCCCACCATTGTCTTCGTGTGACCATGGCTGCTCAAATACTTGGGCATCGCTACATGTGATCTCCTCTTGCCCAGCTTGAAGCGGACCGGGCAAGAGGCCCGAATCTATAAATGGAAAAGTGAACAGCTCTTTGGCGTGTCCAAGTGTGGGATCAGTTGTCTCCAGGCACTCGGCATGGTGGGATTAATGATCAGGGTGAGGAATATGTGGTTCAGACTTAAGGCTACAGAGACTAAACCATGTGGAAGACAAGGTAGTTTTGGTGGCAAACTTACTGGAAGCATTATCTGCTATCCAACCAACAACTTTTCACTCTGCTCTGGCTTCAATAGTGGTGTTCTACGGCCACTTACAAAAATGGACAGGAAGGTAGAGTGACATGATGTGGGTGCTTATTGTGCTCCCTCAGCAGGCACAATTTCAGCTTGCCCACGGCTTCAGCCTCTGCGTGCACCATCACCATCACGTCCACTTCCCAGTCCTTTGCTATGCGCTTTGCCCATTTTAAATGGAGTATAATGTTTGTCACAGTCCCAAAAATGTCAGCATTATAACTGCTCTAATATCGGATCATGTTTGGTTACCACGGTTTTAGGCAGCGGCCTTATAGTATGGTATTGCTCAGCGACCAAGTGTGAATAGGTTTGAACAAAAGACAACTTGCAGACTTTAAATGGAGTATAATATTTGGAACGCTCCCAAAAATGTCAGCATTATTACAATAATATCGGATCACGTCTGATGACCATGGTTTTAGGCACTGGCTTAATAGTATTGTATTGATCAGTGACCAAGTGTGAATAGGTTTGAACATTACACAACTGGCAGACTTTAAATGGAGTGTAATATTTGGCACGCTCCCAAAAATGTCAGCATTATTACAATAATATCGGATCACGTCTGATGACCACGGTTTTGGGCACTGGCTTAATAGTATTGTATTGGTCAGCGACCAAGTGTAAATAGGTTTGATCCACACACAACTGGCAGACTTTAAAAGGAGTGTAATATTAGGCACGCTCCCAAAAATGACAGCATTATTACTATAATATCGGATCACGTCTGATGACCACGGTTTTAGGCAGTGACCTAGTAGTATTATGTTGGTAAGGGACCAAGTGTGAATAGGTTTGAACAACACACAACTGGCAGACTTTCAATGGAGTATAATATTTGTCACGTTCCCAAAAATGGATTATTACCACAGTAATATCAGATTACTTGAGATGACGGACAAGTTTCTCTGCTTCTACAATACAGCAATGCTATTAAAATCAAACAAACCTGGCTGTATGCTGCTAACAAGCAAATGGAGCTGTAACAATTATGTATTATATTGCTTTTCAAGCAAATAATCAGGATTAAGACCAAAAAGAATATTAGCCCTGATATATAGGGCTATGGATATCAGTAACAGCAGCAGACAGAATGTGCAATGCACCCTATTCTGTTCTATACACTCTCCACAAACTATGCCTGCCTAACTCCTGCTATCACCAGGATTGATATGCATATGGGTTAGTCCTTAGGAGGACTGTTAGTTTAGATGTTTATTGTTGTGGAATACCTCACTAAATAAACCACCAATTCTCTCCCTCACTCAGCTGCAGCTCTGCCTGTCTGAACTGTAGACTGTTATGAGCATAGGTCATCGAGTCTTTTATAGACCAGATGACGCTATGCGGCCAGCCAATCACTGTTACGCCACAACCAACATGGCCGCGGCATTTCAGTGACTGGCAGGCAATCCCCGCATGTTTATTTGCTGTCTAAACAGCGCCAAACATGCGGATGCGGGAACTTGAGCTCCCGCCCGAGCATCCAGGAAGTACTCACCGAGCGCCGAGCATCTCCTAAACCCTTCATCCAATTTTAATGTGGATATGACTCGCCCCCTGGGCCGTGGGGCACTCGGATCCGGGCAATAGGGAAACGGTGGGAGTAGTAGTGGCAACCCGGTTCCGTGGCTCAGGATGGTCAGGCCAGTGGTAGTCCGTTATGTACTGATGTTTATGTCCGACTACGCCACCCGTGGATTGCGGTTATTAGGAACCGCCGCTGCATGCAGACCGCTGGGGCTGATGAGGTGTGCAGCTAGGGTAGTGTGACTGGAAGAGTGCGGCCCCAGGGCAGTATAGTGGATGGTGGGAGTGATGGTAGTGAGAGTCCCAGTGCTGGTAGTGCTGGAGGAGCAAGGAGCACACAGACAACAGGTTGCAGTCCAGGGTCTTTACTAAAACAGGTAAATTGACCCACAAACAGTCCCGGCTAGGAGGGGACCTGGATGTCTGAGAGCAACGGGGAAATTGGCCCTGGTCAGGGTGAGGGTGTAGGTCTACCGTGCTTTCTGCGCTCCTTCTGGCTATCTCCTCCTGATAGGATAACAGCCCACGTTTCCGAGCTCTCCGTGTATTCTCGCCTGTATGGCCTGCGACGTGGGTTCCTTTCTGCTCCCAGCCTTGTATGGCTTTACTGGTCCCTTCGGTTGTGGCAGGGCCTTCAGGCTTCTTAGGCCAAGGAATGTACAGTCCCTTACGGACTGGTTCTCTGCTGGGGGATGTGGAATCCTTCCAGCCTCAGACACCAAAGTCTGGTAAAGTTAAGTCTTTTCTCTGCCAAGACAGGCTCTCTTCGCCTCATGTCTCTGACTTGTGGCTCTCCTACTGCCACACTTCCTCTTAGATGCAATCAACTTTCTGTCCCTGCTCCACTCTGGGACACGTCTCAGTGCTGAGACAGGCAATCCAGTTCTCTCTAACCCTGCCCTCAGTACCAGCTTTTATAGGGGCAGCCAGCTCCCCCTACTGGCCTGAGACAGGAGGCATTGCATGCTAATGTTCCCCTGACTAGAGAACCTCCCCCTTGCTCTCAGACACAGCTTTAATTACACTTGTGGCATCCAGGTCAGGGTGACACATTCCCCCCTAGTGAAATTTAGTACTCCGGGACTAAGCAGTAAACAAAGATAATATACATAACAATAAAACATTAATAGACAGACGACGCACAAATTGAGTTCTTAAGGTCACAGTGTGGTCTGTGACCAGGTGTCCATATCACCAAAACAACGGGAGCCTTAACCAGGTGGGGGTCTGTCCTACCCCAAGTCCTTCACAGTCTTAGTTCATTCCTGGGTTAGGCTCAGAATGCAGTCCATACAAGGTCCCGGTTATAAAAAGTCCATAACCTGTGAGTCCTTACGGTAGCTGCAAGAAACTGAAACACACTATTAATAAACATGCAGGTAACTTGGCAAACATTTCAACATTTGGCAACAGGATTATTTACAATTTAGCACACTCTATATTCTCCAGCGAGCGGGTATCTGCCCCTCTGTGCTCCTGGTTGACCTACGTAGCCCACTGTCTGGTGGTGGACCAACTTGGCTCTCCTCAATAGCGTTAGGGGTACAGCTACCAGCTGGGTGTACAGGTAGGGCAGGCAGCTGTCTGCGGGTCCTTTGGCTTACCGCAGGTATGGCAGGCTCACTGTCAGCAGAGGGTTGACTCTCCTGGGCTGCTGGAACAGGCTCTTCTGCCTCTGGAACCGCTTGCTCCTCTTCACCTTCCGGCTCTGGTGTTGGTTGTTGCTGGGCCGGTTGCAGGAAATGCAGGACGGGTACCACTATAGCATCATTTATGCGAGTCCAGGACTGAGGGATCTCTCCGAGAACGGTGCTGATCATTTCTTCCTTGTCCTCTGCGGGTTCAAGGTCACTCTGATCTTCTTCTGCACTACGGAGTTGCTCGGGGCACCTTTTGAGGTCGTCTCTGGAGACGACACTAGTGGTTTCTCCTCCGTCCTTGGTGATTACGCACACCTTTGGGTTGTCGTGGTCAGACTGCAGTACGGTGTAGGGTTCCCTTTCCCACTGGTCGTCCAACTTATGTAGCCTTCTCTTCCGCTTTAGGACTTGCTCACCAGGGTCTAGGGGACCAGCAGGGGTGTGTTGGTTGAAGAGTTTTTCTTGCCTCTCTCTCACCTGGGCCAGGCTCTTCTCCACACTCTCCTGTACCTTCTTGTACTGCAGTTGCCTTTCCGTATCCCAGTCTGCATCCGGGGAGGTGTCCTCAGGTATTAGGACTCCCATCTCCAGGTCTACAGGCAGCTTACCTGGTCTAGCTCGCATCAGATAAGCCGGGGTGCAGTTTGTAGCATTCACCGGGATATTGTTGTATAGGTCTATCAGGTCCGGCAGTTTTTCTGGCCACTGGCTGCGTTCCTCCAGGGGCAACGTCTTCAGGAGATCAATGACTATATTGTTCATCTTCTCACACATCCCGTTGGTTTGTGGGTGGTAAGGCGTTGTACGAATTTTCTTACAGCCATAGAGGTTGCAGAACTCCTGGAAGATTTCAGCCTCGAACGCTGGACCCTGGTCTGTCAGGACCTGTTCCGGATACCCGTGTGGACGGCAGAAGTACTGCTGGAAGGCTCTGGTCGCTGTTTGGGCTGTCAAGTCCTTTACCGGGACCACCACTAGAAAACGGGAATAGTGGTCCACGATTGTCAGTGCGTAGATGTATCCGGACCGGCTTGGAGCCAACTTGACGTGGTCCAGAGCTACCAGCTCAAGAGGCTGCGTGGTGACGATGGGCCTCAAGGATGTCTTCTGGCTGGTGCGGTCCTTCCTCCTCAGGTGACAAGGGACACAGTCTCTGCACCACTTTTCTACTGCTCCTCTCATGCCGACCCAAAAGAACCTTCCTCTTAGTAGGAACTCCAGTTTCTTCCAACCGAAGTGTCCCGCTCTGTCATGGTAAGCCCCCAGGACCATAGCTGCATCCCGCCTTGGGACCAGGACTTGCCAGGTCAGCTCGTGCGTCCGGTGGTTGACAATCCTTCTGCACAACTTGCCTTCGTAGAGGAACAGCTTGCTCTTCTCCTTTCATAGCTGCTTGGCTTCCTCTGGGGCATCTGGATCTAGGCGGGCGTCTTCCCGGGTCAGCAGATCTTTCACCAGGCGGACTGCAGGGTCACTATCTTGGGTCTCGGCCCAGCTGTGGTGAGGTAGGGGATTCATCATCACAGTTGTTAGATCCTCCTCCTTCACGCGGTGAGAGTGTTGAGAGGCTCCATACCGGTGAAACGCGGGGAGTTCTACCTCCTCCAGCTCTTCTGGGTCTTCGTCACCTTCAGGTAAGTGAGGCATTCTTGATAGGGCGTCCGCGTTGGCGTTGGTTTTGCCTGCCCGGTACTTGATCAAGAAGTCATAATTGGAGAGACGGGCCATCCACCGCTGTTCCAGGGCACCCAGTCTTGCATTGTCCAGGTGTGTCAACGGGTTGTTGTCCGTGTACACGGTGAACTTCGCGGAGGCCAGGTAATGCTTGAAGCGTTCCGTCACGGCCCACACCACCGCCAAGAATTCTAGCTTGAAGGAGCTGTAATTCTCCGGGTTCCTCTCGGTGGGCCTCAGCTTCCGGCTGGCGTATGCGATCACCCGTTCTGTGCCCTGTTAGTTTTGGGACAGTACGGCTCCCAGTCCCACATTACTGGCATCTGTGTGGAGAATGAAAGGCTGGCCGTAATCAGGGTAGGCCAGGATCTCATCCCCCGTGAGGGCCATATTTAGCTGGCGGAAGGACTCCTCTTCCGGTTTATCCCACTTGAAGGGTGGCTTTTGACTCCTGGACTTGGACTGTCCGATCAGGAGGTCCTGCATAGGAGCTGCCATCTTAGTGAACCCGGGGATGAACCTTCGGTAGTAGCCTACCAACCCGAGAAACTGTCTCACCTCTTTGATGTTCGAGGGGCTTGGCCAGCTCTTGATTGCCGTGACCTTGTCAGGGTCGGGGGCTACTCCTTCCGCACTTACCACGTGCCCTAGGTACTGGACTTTTGGTTTCAGCAGGTGACACTTCGATGGTTTCACCTTCAGGCCATAGCCTGCCAGGGCTTCGAACACCTCGGCCAGGTGCTTGAGATGGTCCTCGTAGGTCTTCGAATAGACGATCACGTCGTCCAGGTAAAGGAGGACCGTCTCGAAGTTTCGGTGCCCTAGACAGCATTCCATCAGCCGCTGGAAGGTCCCTGGTGCGTTGCAGAGCCCGAAAGGCATACAGTTGAATTCGCTCAGTCCCATCGGGGTGGTGAAGGCGGTCTTCTCCTTGTCAGCCTCTGCCACAGGAACCTGCCAGTACCCGCTAGTAAGGTCCAAAGTAGAAAAGAAGTTAGCAGATTTTAGTGCGGCTAAAGACTCTTCTATTCTAGGCAGCGGATATGCGTCTTTGTGGGTGATACGGTTGATTTGTCTATAGTCCACGCACATTCTCATGGTGCCGTCTTTCTTTTTCACCAGAACCAAGGGGGCTGCCCAGGGGCTACAGCTATCTCTAATGACCCCAGCTTCTTTCATTTCCCGCAGCATACCCTTGGCGTTCTGATAATGTGCAGGGGGTACAGGTCTGTGCCTCTCTTTTATTGGTGGGTGGCTCCCTGTGGGGATGTGGTGTTCTATCCCTTTTACTCTGCCGAAGTCTAGCGGGTGCTTACTAAAGACTCTCTCGTACTCCTGTACCACCCGGTAGACTCCTTGTTTTTGGTGCAGGGGAGTGGAGTCAGCACCCACGTGGAGTTTCTGGCACCAGTCCTCTTTTTGTTTCTGGGAGCCATTACCCTCCGCCTGAGGAGATGGAGGCAAGGGTTCCACGGCCCTGATAGCTTGGTGTTCGACAACAAACAGTTTGGCGAGTGTAGCGTACCTGGGTAAGTGTACTTCCCTCTCCCCAATGTTGAGGATGCGGACGGGCACCCTCCCATGACGGACATCAACCACCCCCCGGGCTGTCAAAATGGTGGGCCTGCTGTCTGAGTACACGGGTTCTACCATGGCTTGGTAGTCTCTACCTCTCAACCCGATTGCAGTCCGACACCAGATCATCATTTCACTTTTGGGAGGCATGGAAATGGGGAATGGATCACTGAGTCTTACGCTACCGATCTCACCACCAGACAGTTCTACCTGCTGCCGTCTCATCAGGGCTTTTATCTCCTTGTTGAGGACCCTCTGTTGGCTGGAACTAGCATTCACCGCCACCTGTTGTTGAATTACAATTACCTCTGAAAGACAATTTTCAATTATGTTAGTACCCACAGTTATTTTAGGGTGACTTTCATGACGGTCAATGTCCACAATAATCACTCCCTGTGCCGGCAGTTCAACTTTACCAATTTTAATGGTCATCTCCTTGAACCCCATCTGCGGCACGGGTAAGCCATTACTGGCGATGATGCTCAAGTTACTGTCTGGATACCGTGTGATATCAGCATCAGTCCAATACTGCTTAAAAAGTACATAAGGGATTGTGGTTACTTGCGACCCAGTATCCAGCAAGGCGCTCATGGGGATACCGTCCAGCACCACGGGTAAAACCGGGCGCCCCCCAATGTACTTATCACGCCAATTATAAGGGCCTGGTGATCTTATGCCTGGGGGTCGGCCCTCTGCCCCAGGTAGGACCCGTTTAAATTACAGTACCTGGAAATGTGTCCGGTCTGGTTGCATCGACGGCAAATGGGCTGTCCATCCTCTGCGTAGCGGTCTGTGGGCCTCCCTCGGAACGACGGGATCCTCCTCTGTCGACACCACGGGACATCCTCCGGACTTGAAGCCAGCTCGATGGGTCTTGACGGGTCCACTTGCAACGCCTGGACGGTCCTGGTCAACGCCGCGACGCTCCTGGTCAGCTCCTGGACTTGGTGGTGCAGGCCTTTCGACGGGGCTTGGTTCAGGGCCTGTGCATCAGCCTCCACGGAGTCCATAGAGGAGGGCGCCGCCTCCTGGTGGTAGGTGATAGCAGGGCGCCGGGGGTTTTATAGCGCCACTGGTTGCAGATTCACGGAGCACCCTTATGGCCCTGTCCTTAAATTGGGCAAAGGTCAGGTCGGGGTTCTGAAAGAACATGAGGCGCAGTTGGGCCCTGTGGGCGCTAGACAGCAGACCTTCTATGAATTGTTCTGTTAGCAGCTTATCGGTTTCCTGCACACTGCCAGGGTCAGTTTGTTGAATAGCCCTCAAGGCTTCCTGCAGATTTAGGGCATAGTCTCTGATGCTGTCCTGTGCCCGCTGCTTACATCCATAGAACCTCATTTTAATCTCAGCGGAGGTACGTGTATCAAAGGTACCCCGCAGCCGGGCCAGAATACCCTTCACAGTCCTTTTCTCCTCAGTGGGCCATGATTTTACCTCCCTTTGGGCTGCGCCAGTTAACTGCCCTGTTAATATGCTGACCTTCTGCTCCTCTGTCAGGGGGTAAACCTGGAACAAACTGTATAGCCTTTCCTTGAAGTCAGTTAGGGCATGGGGCTCCCCTGAGTATTTGGGCAGCCAGGCCGCTCCAGGGATGTAGGGCAGGGCAAAGGGCATCACCGCTGCTGCAGCTGCGTTGGTGGTAGTGGGCGCCTCTGTGTCCGACATCTTCCTCCCCCCTAGTTAAGCGTGGCCTACCTTCCGACGATCCTCTTCTGTAGGCCGCGGCTCCGCTGCTGCTGCTATGGACGAGGACCTGGCGTCGCGTCCTGATGACGTCAGCGTCGCTCTCTCTCCCTTCCAGGACCTTGCGCAGCGTCGGTGCGTGGGGCGGAGCTTCGGATCTCGCGCGGTTTTGACGTCCACGCCCCTCTTCTTCCCGTGCGGCGTCCTGAAGATGGCGTCCGATGGCGGGAAGCAGCCGCGGATGGCGGGAAGACGGCCGAAGACGGTGGGAAACGGTCCAAGATGGCGTCTGATGGCGGGAATCAGCTCCGGATGGCGGGAAACGACTCCGGACGGCGGGAAACGGTCCAAGATGGCGTCTAATGGCGGGAATCAGCTCCGGATGGCGGGAAACGACTCCACAGGTAAGTTACAAAAGTCTTTTTCAGGCACGCAGTACCTGGTGGTTGCGGGCACGAAATCCTGCCGACTACGCCAAAGCTGACTCGCCCCCTGGGCCGTGGGGCACTCGGATCCGGGCAATAGGGAAACGGTGGGAGTAGTAGTGGCAACCCGGTTCCGTGGCTCAGGGTGGTCAGGCCAGTGGTAGTCCGTTATGTACTGATGTTTATGTCCGACTACGCCACCCGTGGATTGCGGTTATTAGGAACCGCCGCTGCATGCAGACCGCTGGGGCTGATGAGGTGTGCAGCTAGGGTAGTGTGACTCCCCACGGGAAGAGTGCGGCCCCAGGGCAGTATAGTGGATGGTGGGAGTGATGGTATTGAGAGTCCCAGTGCTGGTAGTGCTGGAGGAGCAAGGAGCACACAGACAACAGGTTGCAGTCCAGGGTCTTTACTAAAACAGGTAAATTGACCCACAAACAGTCCCGGCTAGGAGGGGACCTGGATGTCTGAGAGCAACGGGGAAATTGGCCCTGGTCAGGGTGAGGGTGTAGGCCTACCGTGCTTTCTGCGCTCCTTCTGGCTATCTCCTCCTGATAGGATAACAGCCCACGTTTCCGAGCTCTCCGTGTATTCTCGCCTGTATGGCCTGCGACGTGGGTTCCTTTCTGCTCCCAGCCTTGTACGGCTTTACTGGTCCCTTCGGTTGTGGCAGGGCCTCCAGGCTTCTTAGGCCAAGGAATGTACAGTCCCTTGCGGACTGGTTCTCTGCTGGGGGATGTGGAATCCTTCCAGCCTCAGACACCAAAGTCTGGTAAAGTTAAGTCTTTTCTCTGCCAAGACAGGCTCTCTTCGCCTCTTGTCTCTGACTTGTGGCTCTCCTACTGCCACACTTCCTCTTAGGTGCAATCAACTTTCTGTCCCTGCTCCACTCTGGGACACGTCTCAGTGCTGAGACAGGCAATCCAGTTCTCTCTAACCCTGCCCTCAGTACCAGCTTTTATAGGGGCAGCCAGCTCCCCCTACTGGCCTGAGACAGGAGGCATTGCATGCTAATGTTCCCCTGACTAGAGAACCTCCCCCTTGCTCTCAGACACAGCTTTAATTACACTTGTGGCATCCAGGTCAGGGTGACACAGATACCCTTCAAATGAAAGCTGAAAGTCTGAACTTCAACTGCATCTGAATTGTTTTGTTTAAAATTCATTGTGGTAATGTCTAGAACCAAAATTAGAAAAATGTTGTCTCTGTCCAAATATATATGGACCTAACTGTATGTCTAGTGAAACCTTTTCTTATACTACAAATGAAGTAGCTGAAATTATTTCCAATGTCTGAATTCCCAGTGATTTGGCACAAAGAATACCACATGGCTTGAGGGTAAACTTTCAACCAACAATGTTTAAAGATAATGACAATTTTTGTAAAAGATTCGAGCAAATTTTAAACAAGTACTCTTTCAACTTGTTTGTATTGGCATTCCTTGAGAAAGACGCCAATACAAACCTTTCTATGAACTCAGAAAAAAGGTACATACCCATGCCTACGCTGCCCGCAATGTAGCAATATACAGCGGGGTGATACTTTTTTCCACCCCCATACCGGGATTAGAATTCAAGGTTTTTTTACTTGTGATTCTTCTTTTGTAGTGTATGCGATCAAATGTCCTTGATGGTCTCATATATGTTGGTGAGACAACCTAACCTATACGAGACCGCATATCTCAAAACAAGTCGAGTATAAGATGTGGGAAGACTTATCTCCCCTTATCTTACCATTTTAATTTAAAGAAGCACTCCGTAGAACAAGTCAATTTTCAGGTTCTGGAACATGTACCACCATTAATATGTGGGGATAATAGGATTCAGGCATTAAAACGTCGTGAAGCTTTTTAGATCCATACGTTGGATACGTTGTAACCTCGGGATTTAAATAGAGAGTATGAGTTATCTAGCTTTCTGTAAATGTATTAATTATTGTTTTTCTGTTTCAGACACGTACTACTTGATTCCTTTCTCTGGAACTGCATGAAATCACATTTCTTCTCATAGAACTTTATTCACTCCTGTGGGTGATGATGTTGTCTGTTGATTAATGCTAGATATCACCTACTCCTCTCTATTTTCTTCTCTTCCTTTCTTTTCTTTTATTTCAATCTAATACTACATTGGGTAGTGATCAGTATATTTCCCTAAATTATTTTTCCTTATATTTTTTTCCCCTTGGTCTAGTTTATCCCTTAAACATGTATTACTATATTTTTCTTACTAATACCATTGGTAGCCAGAGGTCTACGCTTTATGAACACCTGTGATTCTATTATATATATATTCCCCATTCATTTTAACTGCCTTTACCTATTTTTTTCTTTTCTATTTGGATCTGGGTTATTGCAGATCCAATAACATGACACCGGGTGGCGACATACACATTTGTGCTTGTTACTTCCGTGTTTGCGATCATGTGACCTGATCACATGACCAGAAGTGAGTCATGCAGGTCCTTTTGCTCAGATTCCATTGCAACTTATGAAACAGGAAGTGGCCAATTGTCAGATCCTTGTCTCATTACACGGTTGCGTCTAGATCGCAGTTGATTTTTTGTGGTCCTCACTTTAGCCACTCCATTCTAGACGCCTCACTGCTGAACTTTCTAGATCGGAGTTGATCTTTTGAGGTTCTCACATGCTCCTCTTCGATCTAGTGCTTTCAGTGCTGAGGCGTCTAGATCGGAGTTTATCTTTTGAGGTTCTCACATTCTCCTCTTCGATCTAGTGCTTTCAGTGCTGAGGTGTCTAGATTGGAGTTTATCTTTTGTGTTAACCGTTTTAACAGTTCCACTCTAGATGCTTCAGTGTTGAGGTGACTAGATCGGAGTTGCTGGAGTGAGGGCCTCAAGAGAACAACTCCAATGTAGACAGTTCAGCACTGACACCACTAGATCGTAGTTGATTCCAGGAGCTTCTCATACACTCTGCAATCTAGATGCCTCTTCTGGCTTTTTATTGTAGTTTTAATGCTTTTTTATGGAATTGCTCATGTTTTTAATGGAGCAAACATCACAGGTCAAACAGGATTTTTTTATGCACTGTTATATATTTTTTCTATTTTTACACTCTTATACTTTGTGTTTGGGCAAAATTCTTTTTTTTCCAGATTAATAAAACTTGCATTGTCACTTTTTGCAATATAAAAAATTACACTCAGCACTGATTATTCAGTTTTGCCAGAATGTGACTTTTCCCATTTGTCCACAGCCCCGACATAGTGAAGAGTGTGCGGAGCTCCACGGGGAGAGGTGTAAAAGAGCGCCCCCGACAGTCACTATAATATACAAAACAGAATATATACAGTACAGACCAAAAGTTTGGACACACCTTCTCATTTAAAGATTTTTCTGTATTTTCATGACTATGAAAATTGTACATTCACACTGAAGGCATCAAAACTATGAATTAACACATGTGGAATTATATACTTAACAAAAAAGTGTGAAACAACTGAAAATATGTCTTATATTCTAGGTTCTTCAAAATAGCCACCTTTTGCTTTGATGACTGCTTTGCACACTCTTGGCATTCTCTTGATGAGCTTCAAGAGGTAGTCATCGGAAATGGTCTTCCAACAATCTTGAAGGAGTTCCCAGAGATGCTTAGCACTTTTTGGCCCTTTTACCTTCACTCAGTCCAGCTCACCCCAAACCATCTCAATTGGGTTCAGGTCTGGTGACTGTGGAGGCCAGGTCATCTGGCGTTTCACCCCATCACTCTCCTTCTTGTCAAATAGCCCTTACACAGCCTGGGGGTATGTTTGGTGTCATTGTCCTGTTGAAAAATAAATGATGGTCCAACTAAACGCAAACCAGATGGAATAGCATGCCGCTGCAAGATGCTGTGGTAGCCATGCTGGTTCAGTATGCCTTCAATTTTGAATAAATCCCCAACAGTGTCACCAGTAAAGCACCCCCACACCATCACACTTCCTTCTCCATGCTTCACGGTGGGAACCCGGCATTGAGAGTCCATCCGTTCACCTTTTCTGCGTCTCACAAAGACACGGTGGTTGGAACCAAAAATCTCAATTTGGACTCATCAGACCAAAGCACAGATTTCCACTGTTCTGATGTCCATTCCTTGTGTTCTTTAGCCCAAACAAGTCTCTTCTGCTTGTTGCCTGTCCTTAGCAGTGGTTTCCTAGCAGCTATTTTACCATGAAGGCCTGCTGCACAAAGTCTCCTCTTCACAGTTGTTGAAGAGATGTGTCTGCTGCTAGAACTCTGTGTGGCATTGACCTGGTCTCTAATCTGAGCTGCTGTTAACCTGTGATTTCTGAGGCTGGTGACTCGGATAAACTTATCCTCAAAAGCAGAGGTGACTCTTGGTCTTCCTTTCCTGGGGAGGTCCTCATGTGAGCCAGTTTCTTTGTAGCGCTTGATGGTTTTTGCAACTGCACTTTCAAAGTTTGCCCAATTTTGCGGACAGACTGACCTTCATTTCTTAAAGTAATGATGGCCACTCATTTTTCTTTACTTAGCTGCTTTTTTCTTGCCATAATACAAATTCTAACAGTCTTTCAGTAGGACTATCTGCTGTATTTTCACTGAAAGTCGCACGCGTATTTTCACTGAAACTCAGCAGCCATTTGAAAGACATCAAAAATGGGCTTTTTGGAACAGTGATAGCAATGGTACACGTCATAGAGTTTCAGAAACGAGGTCTCCCACATGCGCACTAAGCAAATCATCAATCTAGATCATATGAGGTGAGGTGAGGTGAGGTACAGATCCTCATATGATCTAGATTGATGATTTGCTTAGTGACTTGGCTTGAACAAGTTTTATAAAGATTTTTTCTATTTTTCATTGTTTGACCTGTACTACTGTAATTCATGCTCATGTGGGTATCTATTATGGTGCTCTTTTCTTTTTTTTTTTTGGTTAATTATTAATACTTACTGCCTTTTTTTAAACATTGTGTTTTTGTCTGATTTTAAATATTACTAATAAAGAATTCTTTGTATTTTTTGGATAATATTCAGTTTACGTCTTTTTTCTATTTGATATACTTACTAGTTGACGTTGAACAGCGTCACGTTTGGGTCCCTCCTACTAAATTTCTGCATGACTCTATTGGTCAGTTATGTTGACTGACAAAGTTCCGAAGGTAGACAGCAGCAGTGGTCGGCCTCCTACACAACGAGTAAATTATTCATGATCATGAGGCCATCCATCTCCTTAGTTTTCTGTTCCTTGGAATGCAAGCGCATGTATGTAGTAGCAGCTAGGCCTGAGGTGGTCAGCGTTTTGGCGCATATCCTACCTCCTACGAGGTTTGCTGGATGTTTTCCTGCTACTATCCCTGTTCTATGACTCCCGTTTAAAAAAAGCTTGATGTGATGAATGATGGATGAGGTGGTGGCAAAGGAGAAAGAGCAGGAGGAACAGGAACCATTCACACCAATGTCAGGTCAGTCAACCACACATGTCTTGTAGGATATGTTTCTGTACCAAAAGGAGAGGTTTGGCTACACAGTTATAGGGCATACAGTGAGTGCAATGCCTACCAAAAATTTTGAGGCACTCCAATGCCCCTTAGAAGTGACATGGAGGTCAGAGGGCCTTAACTAAACCTTTTTTTCCATTTATAGCAACTGGGTCTACTGTACACTGTTGGCCTAAGCAGTGAATGGAAAGCTTTCCAAAAATTATGAGGAACTGCAATGCCCCTTGAAACAGACGTGGATTACAGCATACTAAAAACCTTCTACCCATTATTGGGGAGTGGGTCTCCCTTAGTGTTCACTTATGCATTGAAAAGCAAAAGCTGACTAAAAGTGTGGTGGAGGTCGCAGTGGAATAAAAAGACAATATCAATGCCCCTTGGAAGAGACATGGAGGTCACTGTAGCTTAACAAGACGATTTTAATGCACTTTGGAAGAGACGTGGAGTTCAGAGTGGTTTAACAAGACGTTTTTAATGCCCCTTGGAAGAGACGTGGAGGTCACAGTAGCTTAACAAGATGGTTTTAATGCCCCTTGGAAGAGACGTGGAGTTCAGAGTGGTTTAAAAAGACGTTTTTAATGACCCTTGGAAGAGACGTGGAGGTCACAGTAGCTTAACAAGACAGTTTTGATGCCTCTTGGAAGAGACTTGGAGTTCAGAGTGGTTTAACAAGACGGTTTTATTACTCCTTGTAAGAAACATGGAGTCCAGATTGGTTTAACAAGACAAGTTTAATGCCCCTTGGAAGAGACGTGGAGTTCAGAGTGGTTTAACAAGATGATTTTAACGGCCCTTGGAAGAGACGTGGATTTCAGAGTGGTTTAACAAGACGGTTTTAATGCCCCTTAGAAGAGACGTGGAGGTCACAGTGGAGTAAAGAGACAATATCAATGCCCCTTGGAAGAGTGGTGGAGGTTACAGTGGAATAAAGATACAATATCAATGCCCCTTGGAAGAGAGGTTGAGTTCAGAGTGGTTTAGCAACACGGTTTTAGTGCCCCTTGGAAGAGACGTGGAGGTCATAGTAGCTTAACAAGACGGTTTTAAAGCCCCTTGGAAGAGACATGGAGGTCACTGTAGCTTAAAAAGATGATTTTAATGCGCTTTGAAAGAGACGTGGAGTTCAGAGTGGTTTAACAAGACGTTTTTAATGCCCCTTGGAGGAGACGTGGAGGTCACAGTAGCTTAACAAGACGGTTTTAATGCCCCTTGGAAGAGACGTGGAGTTCAGAGTGGTTTAACAAGACGTTTTTAATGCCCCTTGGAAGAGATGTGGAGGTCACAGTAGCTTAACAAGACGGTTTTAATGCCCCTTGGAAGAGACGTGGAGTTCAGAGTGGTTTAACAAAACGTTTTTAATGTCCCTTGTAAGAGGCGTGGAGGTCACAGTAGCTTAACAAGATGGTTTTAATGCCTCTTGGAAGAGAATTGGAGTTCAGAGTGGTTTAACAAGACGGTTTTAATGCCCCTTGGAAAAGACGTGGAGGTCACAGTAGAATAAAGAGACAATATCAATGCCCCTTGGAAGAGTGGTGGAGGTTACAGTGGAATAAAGATACAATATCAATGCCCCTTGGAAGAGACGTGGAGTTCAGAGTGGTTTAGCAAGACGGTTTTAATGCCCCTTGGAAGAGACGTGGAGGACATAGTAGCTTAACAAGATGGTTTTAATGCCCCTTGGAAGAGACGTGGAGTTCAGAGTGGTTCAACAAGACAGTTTTAATGCCCCTTGGAAAATACGTGGAGGTCACAATAGCTTAACAAGACGGTTTTAATGCCCCTTGGAAGAGACGTGGAGGTCACAGTAGCCTAAAAAGACGGTTTTAGTGCCGTTTAGAAGGGACGTGGAGTTAAGAGTGGTTTAACAAGTCGATTTTAATGCCCCTTGGAAGAGACGTTGAGTTCAGAGTGGTTTAACAAGAAGGTTTTAATGCCCCTTGGAAGAGACGTGGAGGTCACAGTAGCTTAGCAAGACGGTTTTAATGCCCCTTGGAAGAGACATGGAGTTCAGAGTGGTCTAACAAGATGGTTTTAAGACCCTGTGGAAGAGACGTGGAGGTCAGAATAGCTAGACAAGACAGTTTTAATGCCCCTTGGAAGAGTGGTGGAAGTCGCAGTGGAACAAAAAGACAATATCAATGCCCCTTGGAAGAGCTGTGGAGCTCAGAGTTTTTTAACAAGACGGTTTTAATGCCCCTTGGATGAGTGGTGGAGGTCGAAGTGGAATAAAAAGACAATATCAATGCCCCTTGGTAGAGTGGTGGAGGTCGCAGTGAAATAAAAAGACAATATCAATGCCCAGTGAAAGAGACGGGGAGGTCATAGTAGCTGAACAAGACGGTTTTAATGCCCCTTGGAAGAGTGGTGGAGTTCAGAGTAGTTTAATAAGACGGTTTTAATGCCCCTTGGAAGAGACGTGGAGGTCACAGTAGCTTAACAAGACGGTTTTAATGCCTCTTGGAAGAGACTTGGGGTTCAAAGTGGTTTAACAAGACGGTTTTATTACCCCTTGTGAGAAACGTGGAGTCCAGATTGGTTTAACAAGACAGTTTTAAAGCCCCTTGGAAGAGACGTGGAGGTCACAGTAGCTTAAAAAGACGGTTTTAATGCCACTTGGAAGAGACGTGGAGTTCAGAGTGGTTTAACAAGATGGTTTTAACGGCCCTTGGAAGAGACGTGGAGGTCACAGTGGAATAAAGAGACAATATCAATGCCCCTTGGAAGAGTGGTGAAGGTTACAGTGGAATAAAGATACAATATCAATGCCCCTTGGAAGAGAGGTTGAGTTCAGAGTGGTTTAGCAAAACGGTTTTAATGGCCCTTGGAAGAGACGTGGAGGTCATAGTAGCTTAACAAGACGGTTTTAAAGCCCCTTGGAAGAGACATGGAGGTCACTGTAGCTTAAAAAGACAATTTTAATGCACTTTGAAAGAGACGTGGAGTCCAGAGTGGTTTAACAAGACGTTTTTAATGCCCCATGGAAGAGACGTGGAGGTCTCAGTAGCTTAACAAGACGGTTTTAATGCCCCTTGGAAGAGACGTGGAGTTCAGAGTGGTTTAACAAGACGTTTTTAATGCCACTTGGAAGAGACGTGGAGGTCACAGTAGCTTAACAAGACGGTTTTAATGCCCCTTGGAAGAGACGTGGAGTTCAGAGTGGTTTAACAAGACGTTTTTAATGCCCCTTGGAAGAGACGTGGAGGTCACAGTAGCTTAACAAGATGGTTTTAATGCCTCTTGGAAGAGACTTGGTGTTCAGAGTGGTTTAACAAGACGGTTTTAATGCCCCTTGTAAGACACGTGGAGTTCAGAATGGTTTAACAAGATGGTTTTAATGCCCCTTGGAAGAGACGTGGAGGTCATAGTAGCTTAACAAGACAATTTTAATGCCACTTTGAAGAGACATGGAGTTCAGAGTGGTTTAACAAGACGGTTTTAATGCCCCTTGGAAGAGACGTGGAGGTCACAGTAGAATAAGGAGAAAATATCAATGCCCCTTGGAAGAGACGTGGAGTTCAAAGTGGTTTAGCAAGACGCTTTTAATTCCCCTTGGAAGAAACGTGGAGGACATAGTAGCTTAACAAGACTGTTTTAATGCGCATTGGAAGAGACATGGAGTTCAGAGTGGTTCAACAAGACGGTTTTAATGCCCCTTGGAAGAGACTTGGAGGTCACAGTAGCCTAAAAAGACGGTTTTAGTGCCGTTTAGAAGAGACGTGGAGTTAAGTGTGGTTTAACAAGTCGATTTTAATGCCCCTTGGAAGAGACGTTGAGTTCAGAGTGGTTTAACAAGAAGGTTTTAATGCCCCTTGGAAGAGACTTGGAGGTCACAGTAACCTAAAAAGACGGTTTTAGTGCCGTTTAGAAGAGACGTGGAGTTAAGTGTGGTTTAACAAGTCGATTTTAATGCCCCTTGGAAGAGACGTTGAGTTCAGAGTGGTTTAACAAGACGGTTTTAATGCCCCTTGGAAGAGACATGGAGTTCAGAGTGTTCTAACAAGATGGTTTTAATGCCCCTTGGAAGAGACGTGGAGGTCACAGTAGCTTAACAAGATGGTTTTAATGTCCCTTGAAAGAGTGGGGGAGGTTACAGTGGAATAAAAAGACAATTTCAATTCCCCGTGGAAGAGAGGTGGAGGTCACAGTAGCTTAACAAGAAGGTTTTCATGCCCCTTGGAAGAGTGCTGGATGTCACAGTGGAATAAAAACACGATATCAATGTCCTGTGGAAGAGACTTGGAGAACACAGTAGCTTAACAAGACGGTTTTAATGCTATTTGAAAGAGTGGTGGAGGTTACAGTGGAATAAAAAGACAATATCAATTCCCCTTGGAAGAGTGGTGCATGTCGCAGTGGAATAAAAAGACTATATCAATGCCCCGTGGAAGAGGCGTGGAGAACACAGTAGCTTAACAAGACAATTTTAATGCCCCTTGGAAGAGTGATAGAGGTTACAGTGAAATTAAAAAGACGATATCAATGCCCCGTGGAAGAGACTTGGAGAACACAGTAGCCTAACAACATGGTTTTAATGCCCATTGGAAGAGTGGTGGAGATCGCATTGGAATAAAAAGACAATATCAATGCCCCTTGGAAGAGAGGTGCAGGTCACAGTAGCTTAACAAGATGGTTTTAAAGCACGTTGGAAGAGTGGTGGAGGCCGCTGTGGAAAAAAAAACAATATCAAAGCCCTGTGAGAGAGACGTGGAGGTCACAGTAGCTTAAATATACGGTTTTAATGCCCCTTGAAAGAGCTGTAGAGTTCAGAGTGGTTATCAAGATGGTTTTAATGACCCTTGGAAGAGAAGTGGGGGTCAGAGTAGCTTGACAAGACGGTTTTAATGTCCCTTGGAAGAGTGGTGGAGGTTACAGTGAAATGAAAAGACAATATCACTGCCACGTGGAAGAGACATGGAGGTCACAGTAGCTGAACAAGATGGTTTTAATGCCCCTTGGAAGAGTGGTGGATTTCAGAGTGGCTTAATAAGATGGTTTTAATGCCCCTTGGAAGAGACGTCAAGGTCCCAGTAGCTCAACAAAAGATGGTTTTAATGCCACTTGGAAGAGTGGTGGAGGTTACAGTGGAATAAAAAGACAATATCAATGCCCCGTGGAAGAGACATGGAGGTCACAGCAGCTTAACAAGATGGTATTAATGCCCCTTGGAAGAGTTGTTGAGGTCGCAGTGGAATAAAAAGACGATATCAATGCCCCTTGGAAGAGTGGTGGAGGTCGCAGTGGAATAAAAAGACAATATCAATGTCCCGTGGAAGAGACGTGGAGGTCACAGTAGCTTAATAACACGGTTTTAATGCCCCTTGGATGAGTGGTGGAGGTCGCAGTGGAATAAAAAGACAATATCAATTCCCCGTGGAAGAGACGTGGAGGTCATAGTAGCTTAAATAGACGGTTTTAATGCCCCTTGGAATAGCTGTGGAGGTCAGAGTGGTTTAACAAGATGGATTTATTGCCCTGTGGAAGAGACGTGGAAGTCACTGTAGCTTAGCAAAATAGTTTTAATGCCCCTTGGAAGAGTGGTGGAGGTTACAGTGGAATAAAAAGACAATATCAATGCCCCGTGGAAGAGACGTGGAGTATACAGTAGCTTAAAAAGACGGTTTTAATGCCCCTTGGAAGAGTGGTGGAGGTTACAGTAGAATAAAAAAACAATATCGATGCCCCATGGAAGAGACGTGGAGATCACAGTAGCTTAACAAGTTGGTTTTAATGCCCCTTGGAAGAGTGGTGGAGGTCACAGTAGAATAAAAAGACAATATTAATGCCTCTTGGAAGAGTAGTGGAGATCGCAGTGGAATAAAAAAACAATACCAATGCCCTGTGGAAGAGATGTGGAGGTCACAGTAGCTTAATAAGATGGTTTTATTGCCGCTTGGAAGAGTGGTGGAAGTCGCATTGGAATAAAAAGACAATATCAATGCCACTTGGAAGAGACGTGGAGGTCAAAGTAGCTTAAAAAGATGGTTTTAATGCCCCTTGGAAGAGCTTTGGAGTTCAGAGTGGTTTATCAAGATGGTTTTAATGCACCTTGGAAGAGACGTGTAGGTCACAGTAGCTTAACAAGGCAGTTTTAATGCCCCTTGGAAGAGTGGTGGAGGTTACAGTGGAATAAAAAGACAATATCAATGCCCCGTGGAAAAAACGTGGAGTTCAAATTAGATTAAAAAAACGGTTTTAATGCCCCTTGGAAGAGTAGTGGAGGTCGCAGTGGAATAAAAAAACAATACCAATGCCCTGTGGAAGAGACGTGGAGGTCACTGTAGCTTAACAAGACGGTTTTAATGACACTTGGAAGAACTGTGAAGTTCTAAGGGGTTTATCAAGATGGTTTTAATGCCCCTTAGAAGAGACGTGTAGGTCAGAGTAGCTTAGCAAGACGGTTTTAATGCGTATTGGAGGAGCGGTGGAGGTTACAGTAGAATAAAAAAACAATATCAATGCCCCATGGAAGAGACGTGGAGATCACAGTAGCTTAACAAGTTGGTTTTAATGCCCCTTGGAAGAGTGGTGGAGGTCACAGTAGAATAAAAAGACAATATTAATGCCCCTTGGAAGAGTAGTGGAGGTCGCAGTGGAATAAAAAAACAATACCAATGCCCTGTGGAAGAGATGTGGAGGTCACAGTAGCTTAATAAGATGGTTTTATTGCCCCTTGGAAGAGTGGTGGAAGTCGCATTGGAATAAAAAGACAATATCAATGCCACTTGGAAGAGACGTGGAGGTCAAAGTAGCTTAAAAAGATGGTTTTAATGCCCCTTGGAAGAGCTTTGGAGTTCAGAGTGGTTTATCAAGATGGTTTTAATGCACCTTGGAAGAGACGTGTAGGTCACAGTAGCTTAACAAGGCAGTTTTAATGCCCCTTGGAAGAGTAGTGGAGGTTACAGTGGAATAAAAAGACAATATCAATGCCCCGTGGAAAAAACGTGGAGTTCAAATTAGATTTAAAAAACGGTTTTAATGCCCCTTGGAAGAGTGGTGGAGGTTGCAGTGGAATAAAAAGACAATATCAATGCCCCTTGGAAGAGTGGTGGAGGTCGCAGTGGAATAAAAAGACAATATCAATGCCACGGGGAAGACACGTGGAGGTCACAGTAGCTTAATAAGATGGTTTTATTGCCCCTTGGAAGAGTGGTGGAGGTCGCTGTGGTATAAAAAGACAATATCAATGCCCCGTGGAAGAGACGTGGAGGTCACAGTAGCTTAACAAGGTGGTTTTAATGCTCCTTGGAAGAGCTGTGGAGTTCAGAGTGCTTTGACAAGATGGTTCTAATGCCCATTGGAAGAGACGTGTAGGTCACAGTAGGTTAACAAGACGGTTTTAATGCCCCTTGGAAGAGTGGTGGAGCTCGCTGTGGAATAGAAAGACAATATCAAAGCCCCGTGGAAGAGACGTGGAGGTCACAGTAGCTTAAATAGACCTTATTAATGCCCCTTGAAAGAGCTGTGAAGTTCAGAGTGGTTTAACAAGATGGATTTAATACTCTGTGGAAGAGACGTGGAGGTCAGAGTAGCTTAAAAAGACAGTTTTAATGCCCCTTGGAAGAGTGGTTGAAGTCGCAGTGGAACAAAAAGACAATATCAATGCCCATTGGAAAAGTGCTGGAGGTCGCAGTGGAATAAAAAGACAATATCAATGCCCTGTTAAAGAGACGTGGAGGTCATAGTAGCTTAGATAAACGGTTTTAATGCCCCTTGGAAGAGTCAGGCAGGTCACAGTAGCTTAGCAAAAGACGGTTTTAATGCCTCTTGGAAGATTGGTGGAGATTACAGTGGAATAAAAAGACAATATCAATGCCCCGTGGAAGAGAAGTGGAGGTCACTTTAGCTTAACAAGACTGTTTTAATGCCCCTAGGCAGAGTGGTGGAGGTCGCAGTGGAATAAAAATACATTATCAATGCACCTTGGAAGAGTGGAGGAGGTCGCAGTTGAACAAATAGGCAATATCAGTGACCCCTTGGAAGAGTGGTGGAGGTCGCAGTGGTATAAAAAGACAATATCAATGCCCCTTGGAAGAGGGGTGAAGGTTAAAGTGGAATAAAAAGACAATATCAATGCCCCGTGGAAGAGACGTCGAGGTCATAGTAGCTGAACAAGATGGTTTTAATGCCCCATGGAAGAATGGTGGAGTTCAGTGTGGTTCAATAAGACGGTTTTAATGCCCCTAGGAAGAGACGGGAAGGTCACAGTAGCTTAACAAAAGACGGTTTTGATACCAATTGGAAGAGTGGTGGGGGTTACAGTGGAATATAAAGACAAAATCAATGCCCTATGGAAGAGACGTGGAGGTCACAGTAGCTTAACAAGACGGTTTTAATGCCCCTAGGCAGAGTGGTGGAGGTCGCAGTGGAATAAAAATCCAATATCAATGCCCCTTGGAAGAATGGTGGAGGTCGCAGTTGAATAAAAAGACAATATCAGTGACCCCTTGGAAGAGTGGTGGAGGTCGCAGTAGTATAAAAAGACAATATCAATGCACCTTGGAAGAGGGGTGGAGGTTACCGTGGAATAAAAAGACAATATCAGTGCCCCGTGGAAGAGACGTGGAGGTCACAGTAGCTTAACAAGACGGTTTTAATTCCCCTTGGATGAATGGTGGAGGTCGCAGTGGAATAAAAAGACAATATAAATGCCCCGTGGAAAAGACGTGGAGGTCAGAGTAGCTTTAAAACACAGTTTTAATGCCATTGGAACAGTGGTGGAGGTCGCAGAGGAATAATAAGACAATATCAATGTCCATTGGAAGAGTGGTGGAGGTCGCAGTGGAATAAAAAGACAATATCAATGCCCCGTGGAAGAGACGTGGAGGTCATAGAAGCTTAACAAGATGGTTTTAATGCTTCTTGGAAGAGCTGTGGAGTTCAGAGTGGTTTATCACGATGGTTTTAATGCCCCTTGGTAGAGTGGTGAAGGTTACAGTGGAATAAAAAGACAATATCAATGCCCCGAGAAAGAGACGTGGAGGTCACAGTAGCTTAACAAGACGTTCTTAATACCCCTTGGAAGAGTGGTAGAGGTCGCAGTGGAATAAAAAGACAATATCAATGCCCCTTGGAAGAGTGGTGGAGGTCACAGTGGAATAAAAAGACAATATCAATGCCACGGGGAAGAAACTTGGAGGTCACAGTAGCTTAATAAGATGGTTTTATGCCCCTTGGAAGAGAGGTGTAGGTCGCTGTGGTATAAAAAGACAATATCAATTCCCCGTGGAAGAGGTCACAGTAGCTTAACAAGACCGTTTTAATGTCTCTTGGAAGAGTGGTGGAGGTGACAGTGGAGTAAGAATACAATATCAATGCCCCGTGGAAGAGACGTGGAGGTCACAGTAGCTTAACAAGATGGTTTAAATGCCACTTGGAAGAGTGATGGAGGTCACAAAGGAATAAAAAGACAATATCAATACCCATTGGAAGATTGGTGGAGGTCGCAGTGGAATAAAAAGACAATAGCAATGCCTCGTGGAAGAGACGTGGACGTCACATTAGCTTAACAAGATGTTTTAATGCCCGTTGGAAGAGTGGTAGAGGTCGCTGTGGTATAAAAAGACAATATCAATGCCCCTTGGAAGAGACGTGGACGTCACAGTAGCTTAACAAGATGTTTTTAATGCCCATTGGAAGAGTGGTGAAGGTCGCTGTGGAAATAATAGACAATATAAAAGCCCCGTGGAAGAGACGTGGAGGACACAGTAGCTTAAATCAATGGTTTTAATGCCCCTTGGAATAGCTGTGGAGTTCAGAGTGGTTTAACAAGATTGTTTTAATGTCCCTTGGAAGATACGTGGAGTTCACAGTAGCTTAACAAGACGGTTTTAATGCCCCTTGAATGAGTGGTGGACATCGCAGTGGAATAAAAAGACAATATTAATGCCCCTTGGAATAGACGTGGAGGTCACAGTAGCTTAAAATGATGGTTTTAATGTCCCTTGCAAGAGTGGTGGAGGTCGCAGTGGAATAAAAAGACAATATCAATGCCCATTGGAAGAGTTGTGGAGGTCGCAGTGGAATAAAAAGACAATATCAATGCCCCGTGGAAGAGATGTGGAGGTCCCAGGAGCTTAACAAGATGGTTTTAATGCCCCTTGGAAGAGCTGTGGAGTTCAGAGTGGTTTATCAAGATGGTTTTAATGCCCCTTGGAAGAGACGTGGAGGTCACAGTAGCTTAACAAGACAGATTTAATGCCCCTTGGAAAAGTGCTGGAGGTTACGGTGGAATAAAAAGACAATATCAATGCCCCAAGGAAGAGACATGGAGGTCACAGTAGATTAACAAGACGGTTTTAATGCCCCTTGGAAGAGTGGTGGAGGTCGAGGTAGAATAAAAAGACAATATTAGTGCCCCGTGGAAGAGACGTGGGGGTCACAGTAGCTTAAATAGACGGTTTTAATGCCCCTTGGAATAGTTGTGGAGTTCAGAGTTTTTTAACAAGATGGCTTTAATTCCCCTTGGAAGACACGTGTAGGTCACAGTAGCTTAACAAAACTTTCTTAATGCCCATTGGATGAGTGGTGGAGGTCGTAATGGAATAAAAAGACAATATCAATGCCCCTTGGAAGAGACGTAGAGGTCACAGTAGCTTTAAAAGACAGTTTTAATGCCCCTTGGAAGAGTGGTGGAGGTGGCAGTGGAATAAAAAGACAATATCAATGGCCAATGGAAGAGTGGTGGAGGTCGCAGTGGAATAAAAAGACAATATCAATGCCCCGTGGCAGAGACGTGGTAGTCACAGTAGCTTAACAAGATGGCTTTAATGCCCCTTGGTAGAGCTGTGGATATCAGAGTGGTTTAACAAGATGGTTTTAATGCCCCTTGGAAGAGTGGTGGGGGTTACAGTGGAATAAAAAGACAATATCAATGCCCTATGGAACAGACGTGGAGGTCACAGTAGCTTAACAAGACGGTTTTAATGCCCCTAGGGGGAGTGGTGGAGGTCGCAGTGGAATAAAAATACAATATCAATGCCCCTTGAAAGAATTGTGGAGGTTGCAACTGAATAAAAAGACAATATCAGTGACCCCTTGGAAGAGTGGTGGAGGTCGCAGTAGTATAAAATGACAATATCAGTGCCCCTTGGAAGAGGGGTGGAGGTAAAGGTGGAATAAAAAGACAATATCAAAGCCCCGTGGTAGAGAGGTGGAGGTCATAGTAGCTGAACAAGATGGTTTTAATGACCCATGGAAGAGTCGTGAAGTTCAGTGTGGTTTAATAAGACGGTTTTAATGCCCCTTGCAAGAGACGTGGAGGTCACAGTAGCTTAAAAAAATACGATTTTAATTCCCCTTGGAAGAGTGGTGGGGGTTACAGTGGAATAAAAAGACAATATCAATGCCCCGTGGAAGAGACGTGGAGGTCACAGTATCTTAACAAGACGGTTTTAATGCCCCTAGGCAGAGTGGTGGAGGTCACAGAGGAATAAAAATACAATATCAATGTCCATTGGAAGAGTGGTGGAGGTCGCAGTGGAATAAAAAGACAATATCAATGCCCCGTGGAAGAGACGTGGAGGTCACAGTAGCTTAACAAGATGGTTTTAATGCTTCTTGGAAGAGCTGTGGAGTTCAGAGTGGTTTATCACGATGGTTTTAATGCCCCTTGGAATAGTTGTGAAGGTTACAGTGGAATAAAAAGGCAATATCAATGCCCCATGGAATAGACGTGGAATTCACAGTATCTTAAAAAGACGGTCTTAATGCCCCTTGGAAGAGTGTTGGAGGTCGCAGTGGAATAAAAAGATAATATCAATGCCCCTTGGAAGAGTGGTGGAGGTCACAGTGGAATAAAGAGACAGTATCAATGCCACGGGGAAGAGACGTGGAGGTCACAGTAGCTGAACAAGATGGTTTTAATGCCCCTTGGAAGAGTGGTGGATTTCAGAGTGGTTTATCACGATGGTTTTAATGCCCCTTGGAAGAGTTGTGAAGGTTACAGTGGAATAAAAAGACAATATCAATGCCCCTTGGAAGAGACGTGGACGTCACAGTAGCTTAACAAGATGTTTTTAATGCCCATTGGAAGAGTGGTGGAGGTCGCTGTGGAAATAAAAGACAATATAAAAGCCCCGTGGAAGAGACGTGGAGGACACAGTAGCTTAAATCGATGGTTTTAATGCCCCTTGGAATAGCTGTGGAGTTCAGAGTGGTTTAACAAGATTGTTTTAATGCCCCTTGGAAGATACGTGGAGTTCACAGTAGCTTAACAAGACGGTTTTAATGCCCCTTGCGTGAGTGGTGGACATCGCAGTGGAATAAAAAGACAATATTAATGCCCCTTGGAAGAGACGTGGAGGTCACAGTAGCTTAAAAAGACGGTTTTAATGTCCCTCTCAAGAGTGGTGGAGGTCGCAGTGGAATAAAAAGACAATATCAATGCCCATGGAAGAGTTGTGGAGGTCGCAGTGGAATAAAAAGATAATATCAATGCCCCGTGGAAGAGACGTGGAGGTACCAGGAGCTCAACAAGATGGTTTTAATGCCCCTTGGAAGAGCTGTGGAGTTCAGAGTGGTTTATCAAGATGGTTTTAATGCCCCTTGGAAGAGACGTGGAGGTCACAGTAGCTTAACAAGACGGTTTTAATGCCCCTTGGAAAAGTGGTGGAGGTTACGGTGGAATAAAAAGACAATATCAATGCCCCAAGGAAGAGACATGGAGGTCACAGTAGCTTAACAAGATGGTTTTAATGCCCCTTGGAAGAGTGATGGAGGTCGCAGTAGAATAAAAAGACAATATTAATGCCCCATGGAAGAGACGTGGAGGTCACAGTAGCTTAAATAGACGGTTTTAATGCCCCTTGGAATAGCTATGGAGTTCAGAGTGGTTTAACAAGATGGCTTTAATTCCCCTTGGAAGACACGTGTAGGTCACAGTAGCTTAACAAAACTTTCTTAATGCCCATTGGATGAGTGGTGGAGGTCGTAATGGAATAAAAAGACAATATCAATGCCCCTTGGAAGAGACGTGGAGGTCACAGTAGCTTTAAAAGACAGTTTTAATGCCCCTTGGAAGAGTAGTGGAGGTGGCAGTGGAATAAAAAGACAATATCAATGGCCAATGGAAGAGTGGTGGAGGTCGCAGTGGAATAAAAAGACAATATCAATGGCCCGTGGAAGAGACGTGGAAGTCACAGTAGCTTAACAAGATGGCTTTAATGCCCCTTGGTAGGGCTGTGGAGTTCAGAGTGGTTTATCAAGATGGTTTTATTGCCCCTTGAAAGAGACATGTAGGTCACAGTAGCTTAAGAAGAAGCTCTTAATGCCCCTTGGAAGAGTGGTGGAGGTGGCAGTGGAATAAAAAGACAATATCAATGCCACGGGGAATAGACGTCGAGGTCACAGTAGCTTAAGAAGATGGTTTTATGGCCCCTTGGAAGAGTGGTGGAGATCGCAATGGAATAAAAAGACAATATCAATGACCCGTGGATGAGACGTTGAGGTCACAGTAGCTTAACAATATGGTTTTAATACCCCTTTGAAGAGTGGTGGAGTTCAGTGTGGTTCAATAAGACGGTTTTAATGCCCCATGGAAGAGACGGGGAGGTCACAGTAGCTTAACAAAAGACGGTTTTAATTCCCCTTGGAAGAGTTGTGGGGGTTATAGTGGAATAAAAAGACAATATCAATGCCCTATGGAAGAGACGTGGAGGTCACAGTAGCTTAACAAGATGATTTTAATGCCCCTAGGCAGAGTGGTGGAGGTCGCAGTGGAATAAAAATACAATATCAATGCCCCTTGGAAGAATGGTGGAGGTCACAGTTGAATAAAAAGACAATATCATTGACCCCTTGGAAGAGTGGTGGAGGTTACAGTAGTATAAAAAGACAATATCAGTGCCCCTTGGAAGAGGGGTGCAGGTAAAGGTGGAATAAAAAGACAATATCAATGCCCCGTGGTAGAGACGTGGAGGTCATAGTAGCTGAAGAAGATAGTTTTAATGACCCATGGAAGAGTGGTGAAGTTCAGTGTGGTTTAATAAGACGGTTTTAATGCCCCTTGCAAGAGACATGGAGGTCACAGTAGCTTAACAAAAGACGGTTTTAATACCCTTTGGAAGAGTGGTGGGGGTTACAGTGGAATAAAGAGAAAATATCAATGCCCGGTGGAAGAGACGTGGAGGTCACAGTAGCTTAACAAGACGGTTTTAATGCCCCTAGGCAGAGTGGTGGAGGTCACAGAGAAATAAAAATACAATATCAATGACCCCTTGGAAGAGTGGTGGAGGTCGCAGTTGAATAAAAAGACAATATCAATGACCCCTTGGAAGAGTGGTGGAGGTCACAGTGGAATAAAAAGACAATATCAATGCACCTTGGAAGAGGGGTGGAGGTTACCGTGGAATAAAAAGACAATATCAATGCTCCGTGGAAGAGACGTGGAGGTCACAGTAGCTTAACAAGATGGTTTTAATTCCCATTGGATCAGTGGTGGAGGTCGCAGTGGAATAAAAAGACAATATAAATGCCCCTTGGAAGAGACGTGGAGGTCACAGTAGCTTAACAAGATGGTTTTAATGTCTCTTGGAAGAGTGGTGGTGGTTACAGTGGAATAAAAAGACAATATCAATGCCCCGTGGAAAAGAGGTAGAGGTCAGAGTAGCTTTAAAACAGTTTTAATGCCCTTGGAAGAGTGGTGGAGGTCGCAGAGGAATAAAAAGACAATATCAATGTCCATTGGAAGAGTGGTGGAGGTCGCAGTGGAATAAAAAGACAATATCAATGCGCCGTGGAAGAGACGTTAAGGTCACAGTAGCTTAACAAGATGGTTTTAATGCTTCTTGGAAGAGCTGTGGAGTTCAGAGTGGTTTATCAAGATGGTTTTAATGCTCCTTGGAAGAGTAGTGAAGGTTACAGTGGAATAAAAAGACAATATCAATGCCCATGGAAAAGATGTGGAGTTCACAGTAGCTTAAAAAGATGGTTTTAATGCCCCTTGGAAGAGTGTTGGAGGTCGCAGTGGAATAAAAAGACAATATCAATGCCCCGAGAAAGAGACGTGGAGGTCACAGTAGCTTAACAAGACGTTCTTAATACCCCTTGGAAGAGTGGTAGAGGTCGCAGTGGAATAAAAAGACAATATCAATGCCCCTTGGAAGAGTGGTGGAGGTCACAGTGGAATAAAGAGACAATATCAATGCCACGGGGAAGAGACGTGGAGGTCACAGTAGTTTAATAAGAAGGTTTTATGCCCCTTGGAAGAGAGGTGTAGGTCGCTGTGGTATAAAAAGACAAAATCAATTCCCCGTGGAAGAGACGTGGAGGTCACAGTAGCTTAACAAGATAGATTTAATGCCCCTTGGAAGAGCTGTGGAGTTCAGAGTGGTTTAACAAGACGGTTTTAATGCCCCTTTGAAGAGATATGTAGGTCACAGTAGCTTAACAAGACCGTTTTAATGTCTCTTGGAAGAGTGGTGGAGGTGACAGTGGAGTAAGAATACAATATCAATGGCCCGTCGAAGAGACGTGGAGGTCACAGTAGCTTAAATCGATGTTTTTAATGCCCCTTGGAATAGCTGTGGAGTTCAGAGTGGTTTAACAAGATTGTTTTAATGCCCCTTGGAAGATATGTGGAGTTCACAGTAGCTTAGCAAGACTGTTTTAATGCCCCTTGAGTGAGTGGTGGACATCGCAGTGGAATAAAAAGACAATATTAATGCCCCTTGGAAGAGACGTGGAGGTCACAGTAGCTTAAAAAGACGGTTTTAATGTCCCTTGCAAGAGTGGTGGAGGTCGCAGTGGAATAAAAAGACAATATCAATGCCCATTGGAAGAGTTGTGGAGGTCGCAGTGGAATAAAAAGACAATATCAATGCCCCGTGGAAGAGACGTGGAGGTCCCAGGAGCTTAACAAGATGGTTTTAATGCCCCTTGGAAGAGCTGTGGAGTTCAGAGTGGTTTATCAAGATGGTTTTAATGCCCCTTGGAAGAGACGTGGAGGTCACAGTAGCTTAACAAGACGGTTTTAATGCCCCTTGGAAAAGTGGTGGAGGTTACGCTGGAATAAAAAGACAATATCAATGTCCCAAGGAAGAGACATGGAGGTCACAGTAGCTTAACAAGATGGTTTTAATGCCCCTTGGAAGAGTGATGGAGGTCGCAGTAGAATAAAAAGACAATTTTAATGCCCCGTGGAAGAGACGTGGAGGTCATAGTAGCTTAAATAGACGGTTTTAATGCCCCTTGGAATAGCTGTGGAGTTCAGAGTGGTTTAACAAGATGGCTTTAATTCCCCTTGGAAGACACGTGTAGGTCACAGTAGCTTAACAAAACTTTCTTAATGCCCATTGGATGAGTGGTGGAGGTCGTAATGGAATAAAAAGACAATATCAATGTCCCTTGGAAGAGACGTGGAGGTCACAGTAGCTTTAAAGGACAGTTTTAATGCCCCTTGGAAGAGTGGTGGAGGTGGCAGTGGAATAAAAAGACAATATCAATGGCCAATGGAAGAGTGGTGGAGGTCGCAGTGGAATAAAAAGACAATATCAATGGCCCGTGGAAGAGACGTGGAAGTCACAGTAGCTTAACAAGATGGCTTTAATGCCCCTTGGTAGAGCTGTGGAGTTCAGAGTGGTTTATCAAGATGGTTTTATTGCCCCTTGGAAGAGACATGTAGGTCACAGTAGCTTAACAAGAAGCTGTTAATGCCCCTTGGAAGAGTGGTGGAGGTGGCAGTGGAATAAAAAGACAATATCAATGCCACTTGGAAGAGACGTGGAGGTCACAGTAGCTTATCAAGACTGTTTTAATCCCCCTTGGATGAGTGGTGTAAGTCGCAGTGGAATAAAAAGACAATATTAATGCCCCTTGGAAGAGTGATGGAGGTCGCATTGGAATAAAAGGACAGTATCATTGCTACTTGGAAGAGACGTAGAGGTCACAGTAGCTTAAAAAGACGATTTTAATGTCCCTTGGAAGAGTAGTGGTGGTCGCAGTGGAATAAAAAGACAATATCAATGCCCCGGGGAAGAGACGTGGATGTCACAGTAGCTTAGCAAGATGGTTTTATTGCTCCTTGTAAGAGTGCTGGTGGTTGCTGTGGTATAAAATGACAATATCAATGACCGAGGAAGAGACGTGGAGGTCAAAGCAGCTTACCAAGACAGTATTAATGTACCTTGGAAACGTGGTAGAGGTCGCAGTGGAATAAAAAGACAATACCAATGCCCCTTCGAAGAGACGTTGTGCTCACAGTAGCTTAACAAGATGGTTTTATTGCCCCTTGGAAGAGTGGTGGAGGTTGGTGTGGTATAAAAAGACAATATCAATGCCCCGTGGAAGAAACGTGGAGGTCAAAGTAGCTTAACAAGACGCTTTTAATGCTCCTTGGAAGAGACGTTGAGTTCAGAGAGGTTTATTGAGATGGTTTTAATGCCCCTTGGAAGATACGTGTAGGTCACATTAGCTTAACAAGATGGTTTTAATGCCCATTGGAAGAGTGGTGGAGGTTACAGTGGAATAAAAAGACAATATCAATGCCTCGTGGAAGAGACGTGGAGTTCATAGTAGCTTAACAAGACGGTTTTAATGCCCCTTGGTAGAGTGGTGGAGGTCACAGTAGCTGAACAAGACGGTTTTTATGTCTCTTGGAAGAGTGGTGGAGGTTACAGGGAAATAAAAAGACAATATCAATGCCCTCAGGAAGAGACATGGAGGTCACAGTAGCTTATCAAGACGGTTTAAATGCCCCTTGGAAATGTGGTGGAGGTCGCAGTGGAATAAAGACAATATCAATGCCCCGTGGAAGAGACGTGTAGGTCACAGTAGCTTAACAAGATGGTTCTAATGCCCCTTGGAAGAGTGGTGGAGGTCGCAGTGGAATAAAAAGACAATATGAATGCACCTCGGAAGAGTGGTGAAGGTCGCAGTGGAATAAAAAGACAATATCAATGCCCCTTGAAGAGTAGTAGAGTTCATAGTAGCTTACAAGACGTTTTTAATGCCCCTCGGAAGAGTGGTGGAGGTTACAGTGGAATAAAAAGACAATATCAATGCCCCGTGGAAAAGACGTGGAGGTCACACTAGCTTTAACCCCTTAACTACCGAGGACGTATTAGTAAGCATATTTGCGTACTGCCCGTTCAGTGAGGGCTGCTGCGCTGAGCCCTCACTGAACGGAGCACATGTCAGCTGATTCTTACATGTGCCCGCAACAGCCGCGGGTGGAATCGCGATCCACCCGTGGCTGTTAACATGTTAAATGCTGCTGTCAATCTCTGCTGTCAAGCATTTAACGGTCGCTTCCGGGTGGCACATCATAAGCCACGCCCACCGGCGACCCCGTCACGTGATCGCGGGTCACCGATGGGCGTGCATGACAACCCAGGGTCTGCAGCAGACGCCTGTGGTTGTCATGATCTTATCGCTATGAGCGCCACCTAGTGGTCGGCGCTCATAACACAGGACCATTTCTGCTGCATGCAGGGGATCTGCTCGTCCTCTGTATGTAGCAGAGGCGATCGGATAGTTGCTGCTTCTAGTCTCCTATGGAGACTATAGAAGCATGCAAAAAATAAAAAAAAAAAGTTTTTAAAAATATAAAAAAAATAAAAAAATATAAAAGTTTAAATCACCCCCCTTTCGCCCCATTCAAAATAAAAAAAAAAACCCCACATACACATATTTGGTATCGCCGCGTTCAGAATCGTCCGATCTATCAATATAAAAAAAAAATTAATCCGATCGGTAAACGGCGTAACGAGAAAAAAATTCTAAACGCCAGAATTACTTTTTTTGGTCGCCGCAAAATTGAAATAAAATGCAATAACGGGCGATCAAAACATCGGATCTACCCCAAATGTTATCAATAAAAACGACAGCCCGGTTCGCAAAAAATAAGCCATAAACCAGCCCCAGATCACGAAAAATGGAGACGCTACAGGTCTTAGAAAATGGCGCTATTTTTTTATTTATTTTTTTACCAAATTTTGGAATTTTTTTTCACCACTTAAATATAAAAGAACCTATGCATGTTTGGTGTCTATGAACTCGTAATGACCTGTAGAATAAGAAGGGCAGGTCAGTTTTAGCATTCAGTGAACGTGGTAAAAAAAAAAAAAAAAAAAAACAACTGTGGTATTGCACTTTTTTTGCAATTTTACCGCACTTGGAATTTTTTTACCGTTTTCCCGTACAGGATATGGTAAAACTAGTAATGGCGTTGAAAAGTACAACTCGTCTCGCAAAAAATAAGCCCTCACATGGCCATATTGACCAAAAAATAAAAACGCTATTGCTCTGGGAACAAGGGGAGCAAAAACGAAAATGCAAAAACGGAAAATGCTCCTGGGCTTAAGGGGTTAAAAGATGGTTTTAATGCCCCTAGGCAGAGTGGTGGAGGTCGCAGTGGAATAAAAAGACAATATCAATGCCCCTTGGAAGAGTGTTGGATGTTGCAGTGGAATAAAAAGACAATATCAATGACCCCTTGGAAGAGTGGTGGAGATCGCAGTGGAATAAAAAGACAATATCAAAGCCCCGTGGAAGAGGGGTGGTAGTTACAGTGGAATAAAAACTCAATATCAATGCCCCGTGGAAGAGACATGGAGGTCATAGTAGCTGAACAAAATGGTTTTAATGCCCCTTGGAAGAGTGGTGGAGTACAGAGTGGTTTAATAAGACGGTTTTAAAGCCGCTTGGTAGAGACGTCGAGGTCACAGTAGCAGAACAAGACAGTTTTAATGCCCCTTAGAAGAGTGGTGGAGGTTACAGTGTAATAAAAAGACAATATCAAAGCCCCATGGAAGAGACTTTGAGGTCACAGTAGCTTAAAAAGATGGTTTTAATGCCCCTTGGAAGAGTGGTGGAGGTCGCTGTGGAATAAAAAGACAATATCAAGGCACCGTGGAAAAGACGTGGAGGTCACAGTAGCTTAAATATACAGTTTGAATGCCCCTTGGAATAGCTGTGGAGTTCAGAGTGGTTTAACAAGATGGTTTTTATGCACCTTGGAAGAGAATTGGAGGTCACAGTAGCTTAACAAGACAGTTTTAATGCCCCTTGGATGAGTGCTGGAGGTTACAGTGGAATAAAAAGACTATATCAATGCCCCTACGAAGAGACGTCGAGGTCACAGTAGCTTACAAGACGGTTTTAATGTCCCTTGGAAGAGTGGTGGAGGTTACAGTGGAATAAAAAGACAATATCAATGCCCCATGGAAGAGACATGGAGGTCAAAGTAGCTTAACAAGACAGTTTTAATGCCCCTTGGATGACTGGTGGATGTCGCAGTGGAATAAAAAGACAATATCAATGCCCCTTGGAAGAGGGGTGGTGGTTACAGTGGAATAAAAAGACAATATCAATGCCCCGTGGAAGATACGTGGAGGTCATAGTAGCTGAACAAGACGGTTTTAATGTCCCTTGGATGAGTGGTGGATGTCGCAGTGGAATAAAAAGACAATATCAATGCCCCTTGGAAGAGGGGTGGTGGTTACAGTGGAATAAAAAGACAATATCAATGCCCCGTGGAAGAGACATGGAGGTCACAGTAGCCTAACAAGACGGTTTAATGCCCCTTGGATGATTGGTGGAGGTCACTGTGGAATAAAAAGACAATATCAAAGCTCCGAGGAAGAGACGTGGAGGTCACAGTAGCTTAAATAGATGGTTTTAATGCACCTTGGAATAGCTGTTGAGTTCAGAGTAGTTTAACAAGATGGTTTTTATGCACCTTGGAAGAGAAGTGGAGGTCACAGTAGCTTAACAAGACAGTTTTAATGCCCCTTGGATGAGTGGTGGATGTCGCAGTTTAATAAAAAGACAATATCAATGCACCTTGGAAGAGGGGTGGTGGTAACAGTGGAAGAAAAAGACAATATCAATGCCCCGTGGAAGAGACGGGGAGGTCATAGTAGCTGAACAAGACGGTTTTGATGCCCCTTGGAAGAGTGGTGGAGTTCAGAGTGGTTTAACAAGGTGGTTTTAATGCACCTTGGAAGAGACGTGGAGGTCACTGTAACTAAACAACATGGTTTTAATGCCCCTTGGAAGAGTGGTGGAGATCGCAGTGGAATAAAAAGACAATTTCAATGCCCATTGGAAGAGTGGTGGAGGTCGCAGTGGAATAAAAATACAATATCAATGTCCCGTGGAAGAGATGTGGAGGTCACAGTAGCTTAATAAGACGGTTTTAATGCCCCTTGGAATAGCTGTGGATTTCAGAGTGGTTTAACAAGATGGTTTTAATGCCCCTTGGAAGAGACGTGGAGGTCACAGTAGCTTAACAAGAGGGTTTTAATGCCCCTTGGATGAGTGGTGGAGTTTACAGTGGAATAAAAAGACAATATGAATGCACTGTGGAAGAAACATGGAGGTCACAGTAGCTTAACAAGATGGTTTTAATGCCCCTTGGAAGAGTGGTGGAGGACGCAGTGGAATAAAAAGACCATATCAATGCCCCTTGTAAGATTGGTGGAGGTCGCAGTGGAATAAAAAGACAATATCAATGTCCCATGTAAGAGATGTGGAGGTCACAGTAGCTTAACAAGATGGTTTTAATGCCCCTTGGAAGAGTGGTTGAGGTCGCAGTGGAATAAAAAGACAATATTAATGCCCCTTGGAAGAGTGATGGAGGTCGCAATGGAATAAAGAGAATATCAATACCCCTTGGAAGAGACGTGGAGGTCACAGTAGCTTAACAAGACGTTTTTAATGCACCTTGGAAGAATGGTGGAGGTCGCAGTGTAATAAAAAGACAATATGAATGCACCTCGTAAGAGTGGCGGAGGTCGCAGTGGAATAAAAAGACAATATCAATGCCCCTTGGAAGAGACGTAGAGTTCAAAGTAGCTTAACAAGATGGTTTTAATGCCACTCGGAAGAGTGGTGGACGTTACAGTGGAATAAAAATACAATATCAATGCCCCGTGGAAAAGACGTGGAGGTCACAGTAGCTTTAAAAGATGGTTTTATTGCCCCTAGGCAGAGTGGTGGAGGTCGCAGTGGAATGAAAAGACAATATCAATGCCCCTTGGAAGAGTATTGGAGGTCAAAGTGGAATAAAAAGCAATATCAAAGACCCCTTGGAAGAGTGGTGGAGGTCGGAGTGGAATAAAAAGACGATATCAATGTCCCTTGGAAGAGGGGTGGTGGTTACAGTGAAATATAAACTCAATATCAATGCCACGTGGAAGAGACATGGAGGTCATAGTAGCTGAACAAAATGGTTTTAATGCCGCTTAGAAGAGTGGTGGAGTTCAGAGTGGTTTAATAAGATGGTTTTAATGCCGCTTGGAAGAGACGTCGAGGTCACAGTAGCAGAACAAGACAGTTTTAATGCCCCTTGGAAGAGTGGTGGAGGTCGCAGTGAAATAAAAAGACAATATGAATGCGCCTTGGAAGAGTGATAGAGGTCGCAGTTGAATAAAAGGGCAGTATCAAAGCACCGTGGGAAAGACGTGGAGGTCACAGTAGCTTAAATAGACGATTTGAATGCCCCTTGGAATAGCTGTGGAGTTCAGAGTGGTTTAACAAGATGGTTTTTATGCACCTTGGAAGAGAATTGGAGGTTACAGTAGCTTAACAAGACGGTTTTAATGCCCCTTGGATGAGTGGTGGAGGTTACAGTGGAATAGAAAGACAATATCAATGCCCCTACGAAGAGACATCGAGGTAAAAGTAGCTTACAAGACGGTTTTAATGTTCCTTGGAAGAGTGGTGGAGGTTACAGTGGTATAAAAAGACAATATCAATGCCCCGTGGAAGAGACATGGAGGTCACAGTAGCTTAACAAAACAGTTTTAATTCCCCTTGGATGAGTGGTGGAGGTAGCAGTGGAATAAAAATACAATATCAATGTCCCGTGTAAGAGACGTGGAGGTCACAGTAGCTTAACAAGATGGTTTTAATGACCCTTGGAAGAGTGGTGGAGGTCGCTGTGGAATAAAAAGATAATAACAAAACCCCGTGGAAGAGACGTGGAGGTCACAGTAGCTTAAATAAATGGTTTTATTGCTCCTTGGAAGAGATGTGGATTTCATAGTGTTTTAACAAGATGGTTTTAATGCCTCTTGGAAGAGACGTGGAAGTCACAGTAGCTTAACAAGATGGTTTTAATGCCCCTTGGAAGAGTGGTGGAGGTTACAGTGGAATAAAAAGACAATGTCAATGCCCCGTGGAAGAGACGTTGACGTAACTGTAGCTTACCAAGATGGTTTTAATGCCCTTTGGAAGAGTGGTGGAGGTCACAGTGGAATAAAAAGACAATATAAATTTCCCTTGGAAGAGATGTGGAGTGCAGAGTGTTTTAATAAGACGGTTTTAATGCCCCTTGGAGGAGACATGTAGGTCACAGTAGCTTAACAAGACGGTTTTAATGCCCCTTGGAAGAGTGGTGCAGGTCGCAGTGAAATAAAAAGACAATATCAATTCCCATTGGAAGAGTGGTGGAGGTCGCAGTGGAATAAAAGGACAATATTAATGCCCCTTGGAAGAGTGATGGAGGTCGCAGTTGAATAAAAGGACAGTATTAGTGCCCCGTGGAAGAGACATGGAGGTCACATTAGCTTAACAAGATGGTTTTAATGCCCCTTGGAAGAGTGGTGGAGGTCGCTGTGGAATAAAAAGACAATATCAATGCCCCGTGGAAGAGACGTGGATGTCACAGTAGTTTAAATAGACGGTTTTAAAGCCCCTTGGAATAGCTGTGGATTTCAGAGTGGTTTAACAAGATTGTTTTAATGCCCCTTTTAAGAGAGGTGGAGGTCACAGCAGCATAACAAGACGGTTTTAATGCCCCTTGGATGAGTGGTGGAGGTTATAGTGGAATAAAAATACAATATCAATGCCCCTTGGAAGAGACGTCGAGGTCCCAGTAGATTAATTAGAAGGTTTTAATGCCCCTTGGAAGAGTGGTGGAGGCTACAGTGGAATAAATAGACAATATCAATGCCCCTTGGAAGAGACGTGGAGGTCACAGTAGCTTAACAAGGCAGTTTTAATGTCCCTTGGAAGAGTGGTGGAGGTCTCAGTGGAATAAAACGACAATATCAATGCCCCTTGGAAGAGTGGTGGAGGTCACAGTGGAATAAAAAGACAATATCAATGTCTCGTGCATGAAACGTGGAGGTCACAGTGTAATATACGGACAGTATCAATGCCCCGTGGAGAGAAGTGGAGGTCGCTGTAGCTTAACAAGGTGGTTTTAATGCCCCTTGGAAAATTGGTGGAGGTCGCTGTGGAATAAAAAGACAATCAATGCCCCGAGGAAGAGACGTTGAGGTCAGAGTAGATTAAATAGACGGTTTTAATGCCCCTTGTAATAGCTGTGGAGTTCAGAGTGGTTTAACAAGATGGTTTTAATGCCCCTTGGAAGAGACGTGGAGTTCTCAGCAGCCGAACAAGACTGTTTTAATGCCCCTTGGATGAGTGGTGGAGGTCGCAGTGGAATAAAAAGACAATATCAATGCCCCGTGGAAGAGTTGTGGAGGTCGCAGTGCAATAAAAAGACAATATCAATGCCCCGTGGAAGACTCGTGGAGGTCACAGTAGCTTAACAAGATGGTTTTAATGCCCCTTGTAATAGCGGTGGAGGTCGCTGTGGAATAAAAAGACAATATCAATGCCCCTTGGAAGAGTGGTGGAGGTCACAGTGGAATAAAAAGATGATATCAATGCCCCTTGGAAGAGGGGTGGTGGATACAGTTTAATAAAAACTCAAAATCAATGCCCCGTGGAAGAGACATGGAGGTCATAGTAGGTGAACAAGATGGTTTTAATGCACCTTGGAAGAGTGGTGGAGTTCAAAGTGGTAGAAAAACACAATACTAATGCCCCTTGGAAGAGTGAGAGAGATCGCAGTTGAATAATAGGATAGTATCAATGCCCCGTGGAAGAGACGTGAAGGTCACAGCAGCTTAACAAGATGGTTTTAATGCCCCTTGGAAGAGACATGGAGGTCACAGTAGCTTAACAAGATGATTTTAATGCCCCTTGGAAGAGTGGTGGAGGTCGCATTGGAATAAAAAGACAATATCAACACCGGTTGGAAGAGTTGTGGAGGTCGCAGTGGAATAAAAAGACAATATCAATGGCCCAAGGAAGAGATGTGGAGGTCATAGTATCTTAACAAGATGGTTTTAATGCCCCTAGGCAGAGTGGTGGAGGTCGCAGCGGAATAAAAAGACAATGTCACTGCCCCTTGAAAGAGTGGTGGAGGTCACAGTTTAATAAAAAGACAATATCAATGACCCCTTGGAAGAGTGGTGGAGGTCGCAGTGGAATAAAAAGATGATATCAATGCCCCTTGGAAGAGGGGTGGTGGATTCAGTTTAATAAAAACTCAATATCAATGCCCCGTGGAAGAGACATGGAGGTCATAGTAGGTGAACAAGATGGTTTTAATGCACCTTGGAAGAGTGGTGGAGTTCAGAGTGGTTTAATAAGACGGTTTTTATGCCCCTTGGAAGAGACGTCGAGCTCACAGTAGCTGAAGAAGACGGTTTTATTGCCCCTTGGATGAGTGGTGGAGGTTACAGTGGAATAAAAAGACAATATCAATTCCCCGTGGAAGAGATATGGAGGTCACAATAGCTTAACAAGACCGTTTTAATGTCCCTTGGAAGAGTGTTGGAGGTCGCAGTGGAATAAAAAGATAATATCAATGTCCCGTGGAAGTGACGTGGAGGTCACAGTAGCTTAATAAGACGGTTTTAATACCACTTGGAGGAGTGGTGGAGGTCATAGTGGAATAAAAACACAATATTAATGCCCCTTGGTTGAATAATAGAACAGTATCAATGCCCCGTGGAAGAGACGTGAAGGTCACAGCAGCCTAACAAGATGGTTTTAATGTCCCTTGGAGGAGACGTGGAGGTCACAGTAGCTTAACAAGATGGTTTTAACGCCCCTTGGAAGAGTGATGGAGGTCGCATTGGAATAAAAAGACAATATCAACACCGCTTGGAAGAGTTGTGGAGGTCGCAGTGGAATAAAAAGACAATATCAATGTCCCAAAGAAGAGACGTGGAGGTCATAGTAGCTTAACAATATGGTTTTAATGCCCCTAGGCAGAGTGGTGGAGGTCGCAGTGGAATAAAAAGACAATATTAATGCCCCTTGGAAGAGTGGTGGAGTTCACAGTGGAATAAAAAGACAATATCAATGACCCCTTGGAAGAGTGGTGGAGGTCGCAGTGGAATAAAAAGATGATATCAATGCCCCGTGGAAGAGACGTGAAGGTCACAGCAGCTTAACAAGATGGTTTTAATGCCTCTTGGAAGAGTGGTGGAGGTCACTGTGGAATAAAAAGACTATCAAAGCCCCGTGGAAGAGACGTTGAGGTCACAGTAGCTTAAATAGATGGTTTTAATGCCCTTTGGAATAGCTGTGGAGTTCAGAGTGGTTTAACAAGATGGTTTTTATGCACCTTCGAAGAGACGTGGAGGTCACAGTAGCTTAACAAGATGGTTTTAATGTCCCTTGGATGAGTGGTGGAGGTTATGTGGAATAAAAATACAATATCAATGCCCCGTGGAAGAGACATGGAGGTCACAGTAGCTTAACAAGATGGCTTTAATGCCCCTTGGAAAAGTGGTTGAGGTTGCAGTGGAATAAAAAGACAATATTAATCCCCCTTGTAAGAGTGGTGAAGGTCGTAGTGGAAATAAAGGACAGTATCAATGCCTCGTGGGAGAGACGTGGAGGTCACAGTAGCTTAACAAGACGGTTTTAATGCCCGTTGGAAGATACGTGGAGGTCACAGTAGCTTAACAAGACGGTTTTAATGCCCGTTGGAAGAGTGGTGGAGGTCAGAGTGGAATAAAAAGACAATATCAATGAACATTGGAAGAGTGGTGGAGGTCGCAGTGGAATAAAAAGACGATATCAATTCCCCGTTGAATAGACTTATAGGTAACAGTAGCTTAACAAGATGGTTTTAATGCCCCTTGGAAGAGAGGTGGAGGTCGCAGTGGCATAAACTGACAATATCAATACCCCGTGGAAGAGACGTGGAGGTCACAGTAGCTTAACAAGTCGGTTTTAATGCCCCTTGGAAGAGTGTTGGAGGTAGCTGTGGAATAAAAGGACAGTATCAATGCCCAAAGGAAGAGACGTGGAGGCCACAGTAGCTTAACAAGACGGTTTAATGCCCCTTGGATGATTGGTGGAGGTCACTGTGGAATAAAAAGACAATATCAAAGCTCCGAGTAAGAGACGTGGAGGTCACAGTAGCTTAAATAGATGGTTTTTAGGAGGAAGCCAATGTGGCTAAATAAGGAAGTCAAGAGGGCAATGAAAAACAAAAAAAGGGCTTTCGGTAAACTTAAACAAGAAGGCAGCGAGGAAGCGCTAATAACTTATAGGGAAAAAAACAAAATCTGTAAGAAACAAATAAGAATAGCAAAAGAGGAGACAGAGAGACTAATTGCCAAAGAAAGTAAAACGAATCCCAAACTGTTCTTTAACTATATAAACAGTAAAAGGATTAAAACTGATGGAGTTGACCCATTGAAAAATAACCTGGGTAAAATCATAGAGGGCGATGAGGGTAAAGCAAACCTACTCAATAGCTTCTTCTCCACTGTTTTCACAAAAGAAAACAATTTATCGGAGGAAATGCAAAGTAATAAAGTAAACCCTCCGCTAAATATCACCCACCTAACCCAGGAGGAAGTTCAGAAACGCCTAAATAATATCAAAATAGACAAGTCACCAGGCCCAGATGGCATACACCCCCGGGTACTAAAAGAATTAAGTAATGTGATAGACAGACCGCTGTATCTTATATTCAAGCACTCTTTATGGACAGGGACTGCCCCACTAGACTGGCGCCAAGCAAATGTGGTACCAATATTCAAAAAGGGGTCTAAAAGTGACCCTGGGAACTATAGACCAGTCAGCTTAACGTCTGTTGTGGGTAAATTGTTTGAAGGATTTCTTAGAGATGCTATTGTAGAATATCTTAATGATAATAACTGTCTAACTCCATATCAACATGGATTCATGAGAGATCGCTCCTGCCAAACAAACCTGATTGCCTTCTACGAGGAGGTGAGCTCACAGCTGGACCGGGGAGAGTCAGTGGATGTTGTATACCTTGACTTCTCCAAAGCGTTTGATACCGTGCCACACAAAAGGTTGGTATATAAAATGAGAATGCTTGGTCTGGGGGATAATGTGTGTAAGTGGGTAAATAGCTGGCTGAGTAATAGAAAGCAGAGGGTGGTTATCAATGGAGTAAGCTCAGGGTGTGTCAGGGTTACTAGCGGGGTGCCTCAAGGGTCTGTCTTGGGCCCTATATTATTTAATATATTTATTAATGATCTAGTGGAAGGGTTGCATAGTAAAATAGCAATATTTGCAGATGATACTAAACTTTGTAAAGTAGTTAACACAGATGAGGATAGGGCACAGCTACAGGAGGATTTAGATAAATTGGGGAGTTGGGCCAAAAAATGGCAAATGGGGTTCAATGCCGATAAATGTAAAGTCATGCACATGGGAAAGAAAAACAGCAGTCACCCATACATATTAAATGGGAAACCGTTGGGGAAATCTGACATGGAGAAGGACCTGGGCGTCTTGGTTAATAGCAAATTAAATTGGAGTGCCCAGTGTCAGGCAGCAGCTGCGAAGGCAAATAGAGTCATGGCATGCATCAGAAGAGGAATAGGGGCATATGATGAGAACATTGTTCTTCCTCTGTATAAAGCGCTGGTAAGGCCGCACTTAGAATATTGTGCACAGTTCTGGGCTCCGGGGCTCAGGAAAGACATATTGGAGCTAGAGAGGGTACAAAGGAGGGCGACTAAGGTAATAAAGGGAATGGAGGGACTAGAATACCCAGAGAGGTTGTCAAAATTAGGCCTATTTACGTTGGAAAAGAGAAGGCTTAGGGGAGACCTCATAAACATGTATAAATACATCAGGGGGCAGTACAGAGATCTCTCCCATGACCTGTTTATACCAAGGATGGTGACAAAGACGAGGGGGCACACTATGCGTCTGGAGGAAAGGAGGTTCCTGCACCAGCATAGAAGGGGATTCTTTACGGTCAGAGCCGTGAGACTCTGGAACTCTCTGGGAGAGGAAGTGGTGATGTCCAACTCACTTAATGAGTTCAAGAGAGGCCTGGACGCCTTTCTTGAGAACAATAAAATTACATCTTATGCTTAGTGATAGTTAATTAATCCAGATTGGTGTCGGGAAGTGAATTTTTTCCTCAATGATGTCAATTGGCCTATACCGCATGTTTTTTTTTGTTTTGTTTTGTTTTTTTTTGCGTTCCCCTGGATCAACGCTGCGGAATAGCTGCAGTGCACAAGAAATAGGCTGAACTGGATGGACGCTTGTCTTTTTTCGGCCTTATAAACTATGTAACTATGTAACTATGTAACTATGTTTTAATGCCCCTTGGAATAGCTGTGGAGATCAGAGTAGTTTAACAAGATGGTTTTTATGCACCTTGGAAGAGAAGTGGAAGTCATAGTAGCTTAACAAGACAGTTTTAATGCCCCTTGGATGAGTGGTGGATGTCGCAGTGGAATAAAAAGACAATGTCAATGCCCCTTGGAAGAGGGGTGGTGGTTACAATGGAATAAAAAGACAATATCAATGCCCCGTGGAAGAGACGTGGAGGTCATAGTAGCTGAACAAGACAGTTTTAATGCCCATTGGATGAGTGTTGGAGGTCGCAGTGGAATAAAAGGACCATATCAATGCCCCTTGTAAGAGGGTGGAGGTCGCAATGGAATAAAAAGACAATATCAATGTCCCATGTAAGAGATGTGCAGGTCACAGTAGCTTAACAAGATGGTTTTAATGCCCCTTGGAAGAGTGGTTGAGGTCGCAGTGGAATAAAAAGACAATATTAATGCCCCTTGGAAGAGTGATGGCGGTCGCAATGGAATAAAGACAATATCAATGCTCCTTGGAAGAGACGTGGAGGTCACAGTAGCTTTAAAAGATGGTTTTAATGCCCCTAGGCAGAGTGGTGGAGGTCGCAGTGGAATGAAAAAACAATATCAATGCCCCTTGGAAGAGTATTGGAGGTCGCAGTGGAATAAAAAGCAATATCAATGACCCCTTGTAAGAGTGGTGGACGTCGCAGTGGAATAAAAAGACAATATCAATGTCCCATGTAAGAGATGTGCAGGTCACAGTAGCTTAACAAGATGGTTTTAATGCCCCTTGGAAGAGTGGTGGAGGTCGCAGTGGAATAAAAACACAATATGAATGCCCCTTGGAAGAGTGATAGAGGTCGCAGTTGAATAAAAGGGCAGTATCAAAGCCCCGTGGAAGAAACGTGGAGGTCACAGTAGCTTAACAAGATGGTTTTAATGCCCCTTGGAAGAGTGGTGGAGGTCGCTGTGGAATAAAAAGACAATTTCAAAGCACCGTGGGAAAGACGTGGAGGTCACAGTAGCTTAAATAGACGGTTTGAATGCCCCTTTGAATAGCTGTGGAGCTCAGAGAGGTTTAACAAGATGGTTTTTATGCACCTTGGAAGAGAATTGGAGGTCACAGTAGCTTAATAAGACGGTTTTAATGCCCCTTGGATGAGTGGTGGAGGTTACAGTGGAATAAAAAGACAATATCAATGCCCCTACGAAGAGACATCGAGGTCAAAGTAGCTTATAAGACGGTTTTAATGTCCCTTGGAAGAGTGGTGGAGGTTACAGTGTAATAAAAAGACAATATCAATGCCCCGTGGAAGAGACATGGAGGTCACAGTAGCTTAACAAGACAGTTTTAATGCCCCTTGGATGAGTGGTGGAGGTCGCAGTGGAATAAAAATACAATATCAATGTCCCGTGGAAGAGACGTGGAGGTCACAGTAGCTTGACAAGATGGTTTTAATGACCCTTGGAAGAGTGGTGGAGGTCGCTGTGGAATAAAAAGATAATAACAAAACCCCGTGGAAGAGACATGGAGGTCACAGTAGCTTAAATAAATGGTTTTATTGTTCCTTGGAAGAGATGTGGATTTCATAGTGGCTTAACAAGATGGTTTTAATGCCTCTTGGAAGAGACGTGGAAGTCACAGTAGCTTAACAAGATGGTTTTAATGCCCCTTGGAAGAGTGGTGGAGGTTACAGTGAATATAAAGACATTATCAATGCCCCATGGAAGAGACGTTGACGCAACTGTACCTTACCAAGACGGTTTTAATGCCCTTTGGAAGAGTGGTGGAGGTCACAGTGGAATAAAAAGACAATATCAATTCCCATTGGAAGAGTGGTGGAGGTCGCAGTGGAATAAAAGGACAATATTAATGCCCCTTGGAAGAGTGATGGAGGTTGCAGTTGAATAAAAGGACAGTATTAATGCCCCGTGGAAGAGACATGGAGTTAACAGTAGCTTAACAAGACGGTTTTAATGCCCCTTGGATGAGTAGTGGAGGTTTTAGTGGAATAAAAAGAGAAAATCAAAGCCCCGTGGAAGAGACGTGGAGGTCACAGTAGTTTAAATAGACGGTTTTAATGCCCCTTGGAATAGCTGTGGATTTCAGATTGGTTTAACAAGATTGTTTTAATGCCCCTTGGAAGAGACATGGAGGTCACAGCAGCGTAACAAGACGGTTTTAATGCCCCTTGGATGAGTGGTGGAGATTATAGTGGAATAAAAAGACAATATCAATGCCCCTTGGAAGAGACGTCGAGGACCCAGTAGATTAACAAGGAGGTTTTAATACCCCTTGAAAGAGTGGTGGAGGCTACAGTGGAATAAATAGACAATATCAATGACCCTTGGAAGAGACGTGGAGGTCACAGTAGTTTAACAAGGCAGTTTTAATGCCCTTTGGAAGAGTGGTGGAGGTCTCAGTGGAATAAAAAGACAATATCAATGCCCCTTGGAAAAGTGGTGGAGGTCGCAGTGGAATAAAAAGACAATATCAATGCCCCTTGGAAAAGTGGTGGAGGTCGCAGTGGAATAAAAAGACAATATCAATGTCCCGCGCATGAAACGTGGAGGTCACAGTGTAATATACGGACAGTATCAATGCCCTGTGGAAGAGAAGTGGAGGTCACTGTAGCTTAACAAGATGGTTTTAATGCCCCTTGGAAAATTGGTGGAGGTCGCTGTGGAATAAAAAGACATTATCAATGCCCCGAGGAAGAGACGTTGAGGTCACAGTAGCTTAAATAGACGGTTTTAATGCCCCTTGGAATAGCTGTGGAGTTCAGAGTGGTTAAACAAGATGGTTTTAATGCCCCTTGGAAGAGACGTGGAGTTCTCAGCAGCTTAACAATACGGTTTTAATGCCCCTTGGATGAGTGGTGGAGGTCGCAGTGGAATAAAAAGACAATATCAATGCCCCGTGGAAGAGGGGTGGTGGTTACAGTGCAATAAAAAGACAATATCAATGCCCCGTGGAAGACTCGTGGAGGTCACAGTAGCTTAACAAGACGGTTTTAATGCCCCTTGGAATAGCGGTGGTGGTCGCTGTGGAATAAAAAGACAATATTGAAGCTCCGTGGAAGAGACGGGGAGGTCACAGCAGCTTAAATAATTGGTTTTATTGCGGCTTGGAAGAGCTGTGGAGTTCCTATTGGTATAACAAGATGGTTTTAATGCCCCTTGGAAGAGACGTGGAGGTCACAGTAGCTTAACAAGATGGTTTTAATGCCTCTTGGAAGAGTGGTGGAGGTCGCATTGGAATAAAAAGACAATATCAACACTGCTTGGAAGAGTTGTGGAGGTCGCAGTGGAATAAATAGACAATATCAATGTCCCGAGGAAGAGACGTGGAGGTCATAGTAGCTTAACAAGATGGTTTTAATGCCCCTAGGCAGAGTGGTGGAGGTCGCAGTGGAATAAAAAGATGATATCAATGCCCCTTGGAAGAGGGGTGGTGGATACAGTGGAATAAAAACTCAATATTAATGCCCCGTGGAAGAGATATGGAGGTCATAGTAGGTAAACAAGATGGTTTTAATGCACCTTGGAAGAGTGGTGGAGTTCAGAGTGGTTTAAAAAGACGGTTTTTATGCCCCTTGGAAGAGACGTCGAGCTCACAGTAGCTGAAGAAGACGGTTTTGATGCCCCTTTGAAGGGTGGTGGAGGTCGCTGTGGAATAAAAAGACTATCAAAGCCCCGTGGAAGAGATGTGGAGGTCACAGTAACTTAAATAGACGGTTTTAATGCCCATTGGAATAGCTGTGGAGTTCAGAGTGGTTTAACAAGATGGTTTTTATGCACCTTGGAAGAGACGTGGAGGTCACAGTAGCTTAAAAAGATGATTTTAATGCCCCTTGGATGAGTGGTGGAGGTTTTGTGGAATAAAAATACAATATCAATGCCCCTTTGAAGAGACGTCGAGGTCACAGTAGCTTACAAGACGGTTTTAATGTCCCTTGGAAGAGTGGTGGAGGTTACAGTGGAATAAAAAGACAATATCAATGCCCCGTGGAAGAGACATGGACGTCACAGTAGCTTAACAAGATGGCTTTAATGCCCCTAGGAAGAGTGGTGGAGGTCGCAGTGGAATAAAAAGACAATATTGGTGCCCCTTGGAAGAGTGATGAAGGTCGCAGTGGAAGAAAAGGACAGTATCAATGCCCCGTGGGAGAGACGTGGAGATCACAGTAGCTTAGCAAGACGGTTTTAATGCCCGTTGGAAGATACGTGGAGGTCACAGTAGCTTAACAAGACGGTTTTAATGCCCGTTGGATGAGTGGTGGAGGTCAGAGTGGAATAAAAAGACAATATCAATGAACATTGGAAGAGCGGTGGAGGTCGCAGTGGAATAAAAAGATGATATCAATTCCCCGTTGAAGAGACGTGGAGGTCACAGTAGCTTAACAAGATGGTTTTAATGCCCCTTGGAAGAGTGGTGGAGGTCGCAGTGGCATAAACTGACAATATCAATACCCCGTGGAAGAGACGTGGAGGTCACAATAGCTTAACAAGTCGGTTTTAATGCCCCTTGGAAGAGTGTTGGAGGTAGGTGTGGAATAAAAGGACAGTATCAATGCCCCATGGAAAAGACGTGGAGGTCACAGTAGTTTAAATAGACGGTTTTAATGCCCTTTGAAATAGCTGTGGAGTTCAGAGTGGTTTAACAAGATGGTATTTATGCACCTTGGAAGAGACGTGGAGGTCACAGTAGCTTAACAAGACGGTTTAAATGCCCCTTGGATGAGTGGTGGAGGTTATGTGGAATAAAAATACAATATCAATGCCCCTTTGAAGAGACGTCGAGGTCACAGTAGCTTACAAGACGGTTTTAATGTCCCTTGGAAGAGTGGTGGAGGTTACAGTGGAATAAAAAGACAATATCAATGCCCCGTGGAAGAGACATGGTGGTCACAGTAGCTTAAGAAGATGGCTTTAATGCCCCTTGGAAGAATGGTGGAGGTCGCAGTGGAATAAAAAGACAATATTAATGCCCCTTGGAAGAGTGATGAAGGTCGCAGTGGAAGAAAAGGACAGTATCAATGCCCTGTGGGAGAGAAGTGGAGGTCACAGTAGATTAACAAGATGCTTTTAATGCCCCTTGGAAGAGCTGTGGATTTCAGAGTGGTTTATTAAGATGGTTTTAATGCCCTTGGAAGAGACTTGTAGGTGACAGTAGCTTAACAAGATGGTTTTAATGCGACTTGGAAGAGTGGTGGAGGTCGCAGTGGAATAAAAAAACAATATCAATGCCCCGTGGAAGAGACGTGGAGGTCACAGTATCTTAAAAAGACGATTTTAATGCCCCATGGAAGAGGGTTGGAGGTCGCAGTGGAATAAAAAGACAATATCAATGCCCCGTGGAAGAGACGTGGAGGTCACAGTATCTTAAATTGATGGTTTTAATGCCCCTTGGAAGATCTGTGGAGTTCAGAGTGCATTATCAAGATGGTTTTAATGTGCCTTGGAAGAGAAGTGTAGGTCACCGTAGCTTAACAAGACGGTTTTATTGCCCCTTAGAAGAGTGCTGGAGGTCGCAGTGGAATAAAAAGAAAATATCATTGCCTCTTGGAAGAAACTTGTAGGTCACAGCTGCTTAACAAGATGGTTTTAATTCCCCTTGGAAGAGTGGTGGATGTCACAGTGGAATTAAAAGACAATATCAATGCCCCATCGTAGAGACGTGGTTGTCACTGCAGCTCAACAAGACGGTTTTACTGCCCCTTGGAAGAGTGGTGGACGTCGCAGTGGAATAAGAAGACAATATCAATGCCCCTTGGAAGAGTGGTGGAGGTCTCAGTGGAATAAAAAGACAATATAAATGCCCCGTGGAAAAGGCGTGGAGGTCATAGTAGCTGCACAAGATGGTTTTAATGCCCCTTGGAAGAGCTGTGGAGTTCAGAGTGGTTTAACAAGATGGTTTTAATGCCCCTTGGAAGAGACGAGTTCACAGTAGCTTAACAAGACGGATTTAATGCCCCTTGGAAGAGTGGTGGATGTTACAGTGGAATAAAAAGACAATATCAATGCACAGTGGAAGAGACATGGAGGTCAAAGTAGGTTAACAAGCCGGTTTTAATGCCTCTTGGAAGCGTGGTAGAGGACGCAGTGGAATAAAAAGGCAATATCAGTGCCCCTTGGAAGAGTGTTGGAGGTCGCAGTTGAATAAAAAGACAATATCAATGTCCCTTGGAAGAGACTTGGAGGTAACAGTAGCTTAATAAGATGGTTTTAATGCTCCTTGGAAAAGTGGTGGAGGTCGCAGTGCAATAACAATACAATATCAATGCCCCTTGGAAGAGTGATGGAGGTCGCAGTGGAATAAAAAAACAATATCAATGCCCCCTGGAAGAGACATGGAGGTCATAGTAGCTTTACAGAATGGTTTTAATGAACCTTGGAAGAGTGATGGAGTTCAGAGTGGTTTAATAAGATGATTTTAATGCCCCTTGGAAGAGACGTCGAGGTCACAGTAGCTTAACAAGACGGTTTTAATGCCCCTTGGTTGAGTGGTGGAGGTCGCAGTGCAATAAAAAGACAATATTAATGCTCCTTGGAAGAGTGATAGAGGTCGCAGTGGAATAAAAGGACAGTATCAATGCCCCTTGGAAGAAACATGGAGTTCACAGAAGCTTAACAAGAGGGATTTAATGCCCCTTGGAAGAGGTGTGGAGTTCAGAATAGTCTAACAAGTCTGTTTTGATGGCCCTTGAATGAGATGTGAAGGTCACTGTAGCTTAACAAGACTGCTTCAATGCCCCTTGGAAGAGGTGTGGAGTGAAAAGTGGTTTAACAAGACGGTTTTAATGCCCCCTGGATGAGAAGTGGAGGTCACAGTAGCTTAACAAGACGGTTTTAATGAACCTTGAAAAAGTGGTGGAGGTTACAGTGGAATAAAAAGACAATATCAATGCCCCATGGTAGAGACTTGGAATTCACATTAGCTTAACAAGACGTTTTTAATGCCCCTTGGAAGAGTGGTGGAGGTCGCAGAGGAATAAAAAGACAATATCAATGCCCCTTGGAAGAATAGTGGAGTTCGCAGTGGAATAAAAAGACAATATCAATGACCCGTGGAAGAGACGTGGTGGTCACAGTAGCTTAACAAGACTCTTTTATTTCCCCTTGGAAGAGTGGTGGAGGTCGCAGTGGCATAATAAGACATTATTAGACAAGATTGGTGGAGGTTACAGTGGAATAAAAAGACAATATCAGTGCCCCATGGAAGAGACGTGGAGGTCACAGTAGCTAAACAAGACGGTTTTAATGCCCCTTGGAAGAGTGGTGGAGGTCGCAGTGGAATAAAAAGACAATATCAATGCCCCTTGGAAGACTGGTGGAGGTCGCAGTGGAAAAAAAAGGCAACATCAATGTCCCGTGGAAGAGACGTGTTGGTCACAGTAGCTCAACAAGACAGTTTTAACCCCCTTTGGAAGAGTGGTGGAGGTTACAGTGGAATAAAAAGACAATATCAATACCCTTTGCAAGTGATGTGGGGATCACAGTAGCTTAACAAGACGGTTTTAGTGCCCCTTGGAAGAGTGGTGGAGGTCGCAGTGGAATAAAAAGACAAAATAATGCCCCTTGGAAGAGTGATGAAGGTCGCAGTGGAAGAAAAGGACCGTATCAATGCCCCGTGGGAGAGAAGTGGAGGTCACAGTAGCTTAACAAGACTGTTTTAATGCCCATTGAAAGAGTGGTGGAGGTCGGAGTGGAATAAAAAGACAATATCAATGAACATTGGAAGAGTGGTGGAGGTCGCAGTGGAATAAAGAGATGATATAATTTCCCCGTTGAAGATACGTGGAGGTCAAAGTAGCTTAACAAGTCGGTTTTAATGCCCCTTGGAAGAGTGTTGGAGGTAGCTGTGGAATAAAAAGACAATACCAATGTCCCGTGGAAGAGTGGTGGAGGTCGCAGTGGAATATAAAGACAATATCAATGCCCCATGGAAGAGTGGTGGAGGACGCAGTGGAATAAAAAGACAATATCAATGCCCCGGGGAGAAGACGTGAAGGTCACAGTAGCTTTACAAGACGGTTTTAATGACCCTTGGAAGAGTGGTGGAGGTTGCTGTGATATAAAAAAGACAATATCAATGCCCCGTGGAAGAGACGTGGAGGTCACAGTAGCTTAACAAGACACTTCTAATGCCCCATGGATGAGTGGTGGAGGTCGCAGTGGAATAAAAAGACATTATCAATGCCCCTTGGGAGAGACGTCGAGGTCACTGTAGCTTAACAAGATGGTTTTAATGCCCCTTGGTTGAGTGGTGGAGGTTACAAGGGAATAAAAAGACAATATCAATGCCCCGTGATAGAGACGTGGAGGTCACAGTAGCTTAATAAGATGGTTTTAATGCCCCTTGGAAGAGTGGTGGAGGTCGCAGTGCAATAAAAAGACAATATTAATGCCCCTTGGAAGAAACGTGGAGTTCACAGAAGCTTAACAAGAGGGATTTAATGCCCCTTGGAAGAGGTGTGGAGTTCAGAGTAGTCTAACAAGTCTGTTTTGATGGCCCTTGGATGATATGTGAAGGTCACAGTAGCTTAACAAGACTGCTTCAATGCCCCTTGGAAGAGGTGTGGAGTGCAAAGTGGTTTAACAAGACGGTCTTAATGCCCCCTGGATGAGAAGTGGAGGTCACAGTAGCTTAACAAGACAGTTTTAATGAACCTTGAAAAAGTGGTGGAGGTTACAGTGGAATAAAAAGACAATATCAATGCCCCGTGGTAGAGACTTGGAATTCACATTAGCTAAACAAGACGTTTTTAATGCCCCTTGGAAGAGTGGTGGAGGTCGCAGAGGAATAAAATGACAATATCAATGCCCCTTGGAAGAATAGTGAAGTTCGCAGTGGAATAAAAAGACAATATCAATGACCCGTGGAAGAGACGTGGTGGTCACAATAGCTTAACAAGACTCTTATTTCCCCTTGTAAGAGTGGTTGAGGTCGCAGTGGCATAATAAGACATTATCAATGCCCCGTGGAAGAGATGTGGAGGTCTCAGGAGCTTAACAAGACGGTTTTAATGCCCCTTGGAAGAGCTGTGGAATGAAGAGTGGTTTAATAAAACGGTTTTATTGCCCCTTGGAAGAGACGTGGGGGTCACAGTAGCTTAACAAGACTGTTTTAATGCCCTTTGGAAGAGCTGTGGAGTACAGAGTGGTTTAACAAGACGGTTCAAATGCACGTGGAAGAGACGTGGAAGTCAAATTAGCTTAACAAGACAGTTTTAATGCCCCTTGGAAGAGTGGTGGAGGTCGCAGTGGAATAAAAAGACAATATCAATGCCACTTGGAAGACTGGTGGAGGTCGCAGTGGAATAAAAAGACAATAAAAATGCCCCGTGGAAAAGGAATGGAGGTCATAGTAGCTGCACAAGACGGTTTTAATGCCCCTTGGAAAAGCTGTGGAGTTCAGAGTGGTTTAACAAGACGGGATTAATGCCCCTTGGAAGAAGCGTGAAGGTCACATTGGCTTAACAAAACGGCTTTAATGACCCTTGGAAGATTGGTGGAGGTTACAGTGGAATAAAAAGACAATATCAGTGCCCCGTGGAAGAGACGTGGAGGTCACAGTAGCTAAACAAGACGGTTTTAATGCCCCTTGGAAGAGTGGTGGAGGTCGCAGTGGAATAAAAAGACAATATCAATGCCCCTTGGAAGACTGGTGGAGGTCGCAGTGGAATAAAAAGGCAACATCAATGTCCCGTGGAAGAGACGTGGTGGTCACAGTAGCTCAAAAAGACAGTTTTAATCCCCTTTAGAAGAGTGGTGGAGGTTACAGTGGAATAAAAAGACAATATCAATGCCCTGTGGAAGTGACGTGGGGATCACAGTAGCTTAACAAGATGGTTTTAGTGCCCCTTGGAAGAGTGGTGGAGGTCGCAGTGGAAAAAATAGACAATATCAATGCTCCGTGGAATATACGTGGAGGTCACAGTAGCTTAACAAGATGGTTTTAATGCCCCTTGGAAGAGCTGTGGAATGAAGAGTGGTTTAATAAAACGGTTTTATTGCCCCTTGGAAGAGACGTATGGGTCACAGTAGCTTAACAAGACTGTTTTAATGCCCTTTGGAAGAGCTGTGGAGTACAGAGTGGTTTAACAAGACGGTTCAAATGCACGTGGAAAAGACGTGGAGGTCAAATTAGATTAACAAGACAGTTTTAATGCCCCTTGGAAGAGTGGTGGAGGTCGCAGTGGAATAAAAAGACAATATCAATGCCACTTGGAAGACTGGTGGAGGTCGCAGTGGAATAAAAAGTCAATAAAAATGCCCCGTGGAAAAGGAATGGAGGTCATAGTAGCTGCACAAGACGGTTTTAATGCCCCTTGGAAAAGCTGTGGAGTTCAGAGTGGTTTAACAAGACGGGATTAATGCCCCTTGGAAGAGGCGTGAAGGTCACATTGGCTTAACAAAACGGCTTTAATGACCCTTGGAAGATTGGTGGAGGTTACAGTGGAATAAAAAGACAATATCAGTGCCCCGTGGAAGAGACGTGGAGGTCACAGTAGCTAAACAAGACGGTTTTAATGCCCCTTGGAAGAGTGGTGGAGGTCGCAGTGGAATAAAAAGACAATATCAATGCCCCTTGGAAGACTGGTGGAGGTCGCAGTGGAATAAAAAGGCAACATCAATGTCCCGTGGAAGAGACGTGGTGGTCACAGTAGCTCAAAAAGACAGTTTTAATCCCCTTTAGAAGAGTGGTGGAGGTTACAGTGGAATAAAAAGACAATATCAATGCCCTGTGGAAGTGACGTGGGGATCACAGTAGCTTAACAAGATGGTTTTAGTGCCCCTTGGAAGAGTGGTGGAGGTCGCAGTGGAAAAAATAGACAATATCAATGCTCCGTGGAATATACGTGGAGGTCACAGTAGCTTAACAAGATGGTTTTAATGCCCCTTGGAAGAGTGCTGGAGGTCGCAGTGGAATAAAAAAACAATATCAATGCCCCGTGGTAGAGTGGTGGAGGTCGCAGTTGCTTAACAAGACGGTTTTAATGCCCCTTGAAAGAGAGGTGGAGGTCACAGTAGGTTAACAAGACGGTTTTAATGCCCCTTGGAAGAGCTGTGGAGTTCAGAGTGGTTTAACAAGATGGTTTTAATGCCTCGTGGAAGAGATGTGGAGGTCACAGTAGCTTATGAAGCCGGTTTTCATGCCCCTTAGAAGAGTGGTGTAGGTTACAGTGGAATAAAAAGAAAATATCAATGCCCCGTGGAAGAGACGTGGAGGTCACAGTAGCTAAACAAGACTGTTTTAATGCCCCTTGGAAGAGTGGTGGAGGTCGCAGTGGAATAAAAAGACAATATCAATGCCCCTTGGAAGACTGGTGGAGGTCGCAGTGGAAAAAAAAGGCTACATCAATGTCCCGTGGAAGAGACGTGTTGGTCACAGTAGCTCTACAAGACAGTTTTAATCCCCTTTGGAAGAGTGGTGGAGGTTACAGTGGAATAAAAAGACAATATCAATATCCTTTGCAAGTGATGTGGGGATCACAGTAGCTTAACAAGACGGTTTTAGTGCCCCTTGGAAGAGTGGTGGAGGTCGCAGTGGAATAAAAAGACAATATTAATGCCCCTTGGAAGAGTGATGAAGGTTGCAGTGGAAGAAAAGGACCGTATCAATGCCCCGTGGGAGAGAAGTGGAGGTCACAGTAGCTTAACAAGACGGTTTTAATGCCCATTGAAAGAGTGGTAAAGGTCGGAGTGGAATAAAAAGACAATATCAATGAACATTGGAAGAGTGGTGGAGGTCGCAGTGGAATAAAGAGATGATATAATTTCCCCGTTGAAGATACGTGGAGGTCAAAGTAGCTTAACAAGTCGGTTTTAATGCCCCTTGGAAGAGTGTTGGAGGTAGCTGTGGAATAAAAAGACAATACCAATGCCCCGTGGAAGAGTGGTGGAGGTCGCAGTGGAATATAAAGACAATATCAATGCCCCATGGAAGAGTGGTGGAGGACGCAGTGGAATAAAAAGACAATATCAATGCCCCGGGGAGAAGACGTGAAGGTCACAGTAGCTTTACAAGACGGTTTTAATGACCCTTGGAAGAGTGGTGGAGGTTGCTGTGATATAAAAAAGACAATATCAATGCCCCGTGGAAGAGACCTGGAGGTCACAGTAGCTTAACAAGACACTTCTAATGCCCTATGGATGAGTGGTGGAGGTCGCAGTGGAATAAAAAGACATTATCAATGCCCCTTGGGAGAGACGTCGAGGTCACAGTAGCTTAACAAGACGGTTTTAATGCCCCTTGGTTGAGTGGTGGAGGTTACAAGGGAATAAAAAGACAATATCAATGCCCCGTGATAGAGACGTGGAGGTCACAGTAGCTTAATAAGATGGTTTTAATGCCCCTTGGAAGAGTGGTGGAGGTCGCAGTGCAATAAAAAGACAATATTAATGCCCCTTGGAAGAAACGTGGAGTTCACAGAAGCTTAACAAGAGGGATTTAATGCCCCTTGGAAGAGATGTGAAGTTCAGAGTAGTCTAACAAGTCTGTTTTGATGGCCCTTGGATGATATGTGAAGGTCACAGTAGCTTAACAAGACTGCTTCAATGCCCCTTGGAAGAGGTGTGGAGTGCAAAGTGGTTTAACAAGACGGTCTTAATGCCCCCTGGATGAGAAGTGGAGGTCACAGTAGCTTAACAAGACAGTTTTAATGAACCTTGAAAAAGTGGTGGAGGTCGCAGAGGAATAAAATGACAATATCAATGCCCCTTGGAAGAATAGTGGAGTTTGCAGTGGAATAAAAAGACAATATCAATGACCCGTGGAAGAGACGTGGTGGTCACAATAGCTTAACAAGACTCTTATTTCCCCTTGGAAGAGTGATTGAGGTCGCAGTGGCATAATAAGACATTATCAATGCCCCGTGGAAGAGATGTGGAGGTTTCAGGAGCTTAACAAGATAATTTTAATGCCCCTTGGAAGAGCTGTGGAATGAAGAGTGGTTTAATAAAACGGTTTTATTGCCCCTTGGAAGAGACGTGGGGGTCACAGTAGCTTAACAAGACTGTTTTAATGCCCTTTGGAAGAGCTGTGGAGTACAGAGTGGTTTAACAAGACGGTTCAAATGCACGTGGAAGAGACATGGAGGTCAAATTAGCTTAACAAGACAGTTTTAATGCCCCTTGGAAGAGTGGTGGAGGTCGCAGTGGAATAAAAAGACAATATCAATGCCACTTGGAAGACTGGTGGAGGTCGCAGTGGAATAAAAAGACAATAAAAATGCCCCGTGGAAAAGGAATGGAGGTCATAGTAGCTGCACAAGACGGTTTTAATGCCCCTTGGAAAAGCTGAGGAGTTCAGAGTGGTTTAACAAGACGGGATTAATGCCCCTTGGAAGAGGCGTGAAGGTCACATTGGCTTAACAAAACGGCTTTAATGACCCTTGGAAGATTGGTGGAGATTACAGTGGAGTAAAAAGACAATATCAGTGCCCCGTGGAAGAGACGTGGAGGTCACAGTAGCTAAACAAGACGGTTTTAATGCCCCTTGGAAGAGTGGTGGAGGTCGCAGTGGAATAAAAAGACAATATCAATGCCCCTTGGAAGACTGGTGGAGGTCGCAGTGGAATAAAAAGGCAACATCAATGTCCCGTGGAAGAGACGTGGTGGTCACAGTAGCTCAAAAAGACAGTTTTAATCCCCTTTGGAAGAGTGGTGGAGGTTACAGTGGAATAAAAAGACAATATCAATGCCCTGTGGAAGTGACGTGGGGATCACAGTAGCTTAACAAGACGGTTTTAGTGCCCCTTGGAAGAGTGGTGGAGGTCGCAGTGGAAAAAATAGACAATATCAATGCTCCGTGGAATATACGTGGAGGTCACAGTAGCTTAACATGATGGTTTTAATGCCCCTTGGAAGAGTGCTGGAGGTCGCAGTGGAATAAAAAAACAATATCAATGCCCCGTGGTAGAGTGGTGGAGGTCGCAGTTGCTTAACAAGACGGTTTTAATGCCCCTTGAAAGAGAGGTGGAGGTCACAGTAGGTTAACAAGACAGTTTTAATGCCCCTTGGAAGAGCTGTGGAGTTCAGAGTGGTTTAACAAGATGGTTTTAATGCCTCGTGGAAGAGATGTGGAGGTCACAGTAGCTTATGAAGCCGCTTTTCATGCCCCTTAGAAGAGTGGTGTAGGTTACAGTGGAATAAAAAGAAAATATCAATGCCCCTTGGAAGAGTGGTGGAGGTCGCAGTTGCTTAACAAGACGGTTTTCATGCCCCTTAGAAGAGTGGTGGAGGTTGCAGTGGAATAAATAGACTACATCAATGTCCCTTGGAAGAGTGGTGGAGGTCGCAGTGGAATAAAAAGACAATATCAATGCCCCGTGGAAGAGACGTGGAGGTCACAGCAGCTTTACTAGACGGTTTTAATGCCCCTTGGGAGAGTGGTGGAGATCACAATGAAATAAAAAGACGATACCAATTCCCCGTGGAATAGACGTGGAGGTCACAGTTGCTTAAGAAGACGGTTTTAATGCCCCTTGGAAGAGCTGTGGAGTTCAGAGTGGTTTAACAAGACGGGATTAATGCCCCTTGGAAGAGGCGTTAAGGTCACAGTGGCTTAAAAAAACGGTTTTAATGCCCCTTGGAAGATTGGTGGAGGTTACAGTGGAATAAAAATACAATATCAATGCCCCATGGAAGAGGCTTGGAGATTACAGTAGCTTAACAAGACGGTTTTAATGCCCCTTCGAAGAGTGGTGGAGGTCGCAGTGGAATAAAAAGACAATATCAATGCCCCTTGATAGACTGGTGGAGGTCGCAGTGGAATAAAAAGGCAATTTCAATGCCCGGTGGAATAGACGTGGGGGTCACAGTAGCTTAACAAAACGGTTTTAGTGACCCTTGGGAGAGTGGTGGAGGTCGCTTTGGAAAAAACAGACAATATCAATAGCAGGTGGAAGAGACGTGGAGGTCACAGTAGCTTAACAAGTTTGTTTTATTGCCCCTTGGAAGAGTGGTGGAGGTCGCAGTGGAATAAAACATTATCAATCCCCCATGGAAAATACGTGGAGGTCACAGTAGCTTAACAAGACGGTTTTAATGCCCCTTGGAAGAGAGGAGTTCGCAGTGGAATAAAAAGACAATATCAATGACCAGTGGAAGAGACGTGGAGGTCACAGTAGCTTAACAAGATGGTTTTAATGCCCCTTGGAAGAGCTATGGAGTTCAGAGTAGTTTATCAAGATGGTTTTAATGCCCCTTGGAAGAGAAGTGTAGGTCACAGTAGCTTAACAAGACGTTTTTAATGCCCCTTGGAAGAATGGTGAAGGTTACAGTGGAATAAGAAGAAAATATCAATGCCCCATGGAAGAGACGTGGAGTTCACAGTAGCTTAAAAAGACGGTTTTAATGCCCTTTGGAAGAGTGGTGAAGGTCGCAGTGGAATAAAAAGACAATATCAATGCCCCTTGAAAGAGAAGTGGAGGTCACAGTAGCTTAACTAGACTGTTTTAATGCCCCTTGATAGAGCTGTGGAGTGCAGAGTGGTTTAACAAGACGGTTTTAATTCCCCTTGGATGAGACATGGAGTTCACTGCAGCTTAACAAGACGTTTTTAATGGCCCTTGGAAGAGTGGTGGAGGTTGCAGTGGAATAAAAATACAATATCAATGCCCCTTGGAAGAGAGGTGGAGGTCACTGTAGCTTTACAAGACAGTTTTAATGCTCCTTGGAAGAACTTTGGAGTTCATAGTGGTTTAACAAGACGGTTTTAATGCTCCTTGGAAGAGACGTGGAGGTCATAGTAGCTCAACTAGACAGTTTACTGCCCCTTGGAATAGTGGTGCAGGTCACAGTGGATTAAAAAGACAGTATTAATGCCCTTGGAAGAGTGGTGGAGGTCACAGTAGAATAAAAAGACAATATCAATGCCCCGTGAAAGAGACTTGGAGGTAACAGTAGCTTAAAAAGACGGTTTTAATGCCCCTTGGAAGAGCTGTGGAGTTCAGAGTGGTTTAACAAGACGGTTTTAATGTCCTTTCGATGAGATATAGAGGACAAAGTAGCTTAACAAGACGGTTTTAATGCCCCTTGGAAGAGCTTTGCAGTTCACAGTGGTTTAACATTACGGTTTAATTGTCACTTGGAAAAGACGTGAAGGTCACAGTAGCTTGACAAGATGGTTATAATGCCCCTTAGAAGAGTGGTGGAGGTCACAGTGGAATAAAAAGACAATATCAATGCCCCGTGGAAGAGATGTGGAAGTCACAGTAGCTTAACAAGACGTTTTTAATGCCCCTTGGAAGAGTGGTGGAGGTCGCAGTAGAATAAAAAGACAATATCAATGCTCCGTGGAAGAGACTTGGAGGTAACAGCAGCTTAACAAGATGGTTTTAATGCCTATTGGAAGAGCTGTGGAGTTCAGAGTGGTTTAACAAGACGGTTTTAATGCCCCTTGGAAGAGACGTGGAGGTCATAGTAGCTCAACTAGACAGTTTACTGCCCCTTGGAAGAGTGGTGCAGGTCACAGTGGATTAAAAAGACAGTATCAATGCCCTTGGAAGAGTAGTGGAGGTCGCAGTAGAATAAAAAGACAATATCAATGCCCCGTGAAAGAGACTTGGAGGTAACAGTAGCATAAAAAGACGGCTTTAATGCCCCTTGGAAGAGCTGTGGAGTTCAGAGTGTTTTAACAAGATGGCTTTAATGCTCCTTGGAAGAAACGTGGAGGTCACAGCAGCTTAACAAGACGGTTTTAATGCCCCGTGGAAGAGTGGTGTAGGTTACAGTGGAATAAAAAGACAATATCAATGCCCCGTTGAAGAGACGTGGAGGTCACAGTAGCTTAACAAGACGGTTTTAGTGCCCCTTGGAAGAGTGCTGGAGGTTACAGCGGTATAAAAAGACAATATCAATGTCCCGAGGAAGAAACGTGGAGGTCACAGTAGCTTAAGAAGATGGTTTTAATGCCCCTTGGAAGATTGGTGGAGGTCGCAGTGGAATAAAAAGACAATGTCAATGTCCCTTGCAAGTGTGGTGGAGGTCGCTGTGGAATAAAAAGACAATATCAATGCTCCGTGGAACAGAAATGGAAATCACAGTATCTTAACAAGACGGTTTTAATGCCCCTTGGAAGAGTGCTGGAGGTCGCAGTGGAATAAAAAGACAATATCAATGCCCCTTGGAAGAGTGGTGGAGATGACAGTGGAATAAAAAGACTATATCAATGCGCCTTGGAAGAATGATGGAGGTCGCAGTGGAATAAAACGACAATATGAATGCCCCTTCGAAGACACTTGGAGGTCAAAGTAGCTTAACAAGACATTTTTATTGCCCCTGGAAGAGAGGTGGAGGTCGCTGTGGAATAAAAAGACAATATCAATGCCCTGTGGAAGAGACCTGGATGCCACAGTAGCTTAACAAGATGGTTTAATGTCCCTTGGAAGAGTGGTGGAAGTCACAGTGGAATAAAAAAGCCATATCAATGCGCCGTGGAAGACAATTGGTCACAGTAGCTTAGCAAGACAGTTTTAATGCCCCTTGGAAGTGACGTGGAGGTCACAGTAGCTTAACAATATGGTTTTAATGCCACTTGGAAGACTGGTGGAGGTCGCAGTGGAATAAAAAGACAATATCAATGCCCATTGGAAGAGCTGTGGAGTTCAGAGTGGTTTAACAAGATGGTTTTAATGACCCTTGGAAGAGATGTGGAGGTCACGGTAGCTTAATAAGACGGTTTTAATGCTCCTTCGAAGAGTGGTGGAGGTTAGAGTGGAATAAAAAGACAATATTAATGCCCCGTGGAAGTGACGTGGAGATCACAGTAGCTTAACAAGATGGTTTTAGTGCCCCTTGGAAGAGTGGTTCAGGTCACAGTGGAATAAAAAGACAATATCAATGCCCCTTGGAAGAGTGGTGGAGGTCGCAGTGGAATAAAATTACAATATCAATGCCCCTTGGAAGAGTGGTGTAGGTCACAGTGCAATAAAAAGACAATATCAATGTCCTGTGGATAAGACGTGGAGTTCAGAGTAGCTTAACAAGACAGTTTTTATGCCCCTTGGAATAGTGGTGGAGGTCGCAGTGGAATAAAAAAACAATATCAATGGCCCGTGAAAGAGATGTGGAGGTCACAGTAGCTTAATAAGACGGTCTTAATGCCACTTGGAAGAGTGGTGGAGGTCGCAGTGGAATCAAAAAACAATATCTTTGCCCCTTGGCATAGTGGTGGAGGTCGCAGTGGAATAAAAAGACAATAACAATGCCCCTGGAAGAGTGGTGGAGGTTACAGTGGAATAAAAAGACAATATCAATGCCCCATGGAAAAGATGTGGAGATCACAGTAGCTTAACAACATATTTTTAATGCCCCTTGGAAGAGTGGTGGAGGTCGCAGAGGAATAAAAAGACAATATCAATGCCCCATGAAAGAGTGGTGGAGGTCGCAGTGGAATAAAAAGACAATATCAATGCCCCGTGGAAGAGATTTGGAGGTCACAGTAGCTTACCAAGACGTTTTTAATGGCCCTTGTAAGAGTGATGGAGGTCGCAGTGGAAAAAAAAGACAATATCAATGCCCCGTGGTAGAGACGTGGAGGTAACAGTAGTTTAACAAGACGGTTTTATTGCCCCATGGGAGAGCTGTGGAGTTCAGAGTGGTTTAACAAGATGGTTTTAATGCCCCTTGGAAGAGACGTGTAGGTCACATTAGCTTAACAAGACTGTTTTAATGCCCAGTGGAAGAGAGGTGGTGGTTAAAGTGGAATAAAAAGACAATATCAATGCCCTGTGGAAGAGACGTCGAGGTCACAGTAGCTTAATAATATGGTTTTACTGCCCCTTGAATGAATGGTGGAGGTTGCAGTGGAATAAAAAGACAATATCAGTGCCCTTTGGAAGAGTGGTGGAGGTCGCAGTGGAATAAAAAGATAATATCAATGTCCCTTGGAAAAGTGGTGGAGGTCGCAGTGGAATAAAAAGACAATATCAATGTCCCATGGAAGAGACGTGGAGGTCACATTAGCTTATCAAGACAGTTTTAATGCCCCTTGGAAGAGTTATGGAGGTTGCAGTGGAATAAAAAGACAATATCAATGCCCCGTGGAACAGAAATGGAAATTACAGTAGCTTAACAAGAGGGTTTTATTGCTATTTGGAAGAGTGCTGGAGGTCGCAGTGGAATAAAAAGACAATATCAATGCCCCTTGGAAGAGTGGTGAAGGTCGCAGTGGAATAAATAGACAATATCATTGCCCTGTGGAAGACACTTGGAGGTCACATTAGCTTAACAAGACGTTTTTATTGCCCCTGGAAGAGAGGTGAAGGTCGCTGTGGAATAAAAAGACAATATCAATGCCCTGTGGAAGAGACCTGGAGGCCATAGTAGCTTAACAAAACGGTTTAATGTCCCTTGGAAGAGTGGTGGAAGTCGCAGTGGAATAAAAGAACCATATCAATGCCCCGTGGAAGACAATTGGAGGTCACAGTAGCTTAACAAGACAGTTTTAATGCCCCTTGGAAGAGACGTGGAGGTCACAGTAGCTTAACAATATGGTTTTAATGCCACTTGGAAGACTGTTGGAGGTTACAGAGGAATAAAAAGACAATATCAATGACCTGTGGAATAGATGTGGAGGTCACAGTAGCTTAACAATATAGTTTTAATGCCCCTTGGAAGAGTGGTGGAGGTCGCAGTGGAATAAAAAGACTATCAATGCCCCGTGGAAGAGACATGGAGGTCACAGTAGCTTAACAATATAGTTTTAATGCCCCTTGGAAGAATGGTGGAGGTCGCTGTGGAATAAAAAGACAATATCAATGCCATATTGGAAGAGCTGTGGAGTTCAGAGTGGTTTAACAAGATGGTTTTAATGATCCTTAGAAGAGACGTGGAGGTGACGGTAGCTTAGTAAGACGGTTTTAATGCTCCTTCGAAGAGTGGTGGAGGTTACAGTGGAATAAAAAGACAATATTAATGCCCCGTGGAAGTGACGTGGAGGTCACAGTAGCTTAACAAGACGGTTTTAGTGCCCCTTGGAGGAGTGGTTCAGCTTGCAATGGAATAAAAAGACAATATCAATGCCCCTTGGAAGAGTGGTGGAGGTTGCAGTGGAATAAAATTACAATATCAATGCCCCTTGGAAGAGTGGTGGAAGTCGCAGTGCAATAAAAAGACAACATCAATGCCCTGTGGATAAGACGTGGAGGTCACAGTAGGTTAACAAGACAGTTTTTATGCCCCTTGGATTAGTGGTGGAGGTCGCAGTGGAATAAAAAAACAATATCAATGGCCCGTGAAAGAGATGTGGAGGTCACAGCAGCTTAACAAGACGGTCGTAATGCCACTTGGAAGAGTGGTGGAGGTCGCAGTGGAATCAAAAAACAATATCTGTGCCGCTTGGCATAGTGGGGGACGTCGCAGTGGAATAAAAATACAATAACAATGCCCCTGGAAGAGACTTGGAGGTCACAGTAGCTTAACAACACGGTTTTAATACCCCTTGGAATAGTGGTGGAGGTCGCAGTGGAATAAAAAAAACAATATCAATGGCCCGTGAAAGAGATGTGGAGGTCACAGTAGCTTAACAAGACGGTCTTATTGCCACTTGGAAGAGTGGTGGAGGTCGCAGTGGAATAAAAAAACAATATATATGCCCCTTGGCATAGTGGTGGAGGTCGCAGTGGAATAAAAGGACAATAACAATGCCCCTTGAAGAGATGTGGAGGTCACAGTAGCTTAACAAGACTGTTTTAATGCCCCGTGGTAGAGTGGTGGAGGTCGTAGTGGAATAAAAATACAATATCAATTTCCCCATCGAAGAGACGTGGAGGTCACAGTAGCCTAACAAGACGTTTTATTGCACTTTGGAAGAGTAGTGCAGGTCGCAGTGGAACAAAAAGACAATATCAATGCCCCGTGGAAGAGACTTGGAGATCACAGTAGCTTAACAGGATGGTTTTAATGCCCCTTGGAAGAGACGTGGAGCTCACAGTAGCTTAACAAGACAGTTTTAATGCCCTTTGAAAGAGTGGTGGAGTTTCCCGTGGAATAACAGGACAATATCAATGACCCGTGGAAGAGACGTGAAGGTCACAGTAGCTTAAAAAGACGGCTTTATTGCCCCTTGGAAGAGTGGTGGAGGTCGAAGTGGAATCAAAGAACAATATCAATGCCCCGTGGAAGAGACGAGGAGGCCACAGTTACTTAACAATATGGTTTAATGCCCCTTGGAAGAGTGGTGGAAGTCGCAGTGGAATAAAAAACTATATCAATGCCCCGTGGAAGAGACATGGAGGTCACAGTAGCTTAACAAGACGGTTTTAATGCCCCTTAGAAGAAACATGGAGGTCACTGTAGCTTATCCAAATGGTTTTAATGCCCCTTGGAATAGTGGTGGAGTCTACAGAGGATTAAAGAGACAATATCAATGCCCCGTGGAAGAGACGTGGAGGTCACTGTAGCTTTACAAGATGGTTTTAATTCCCCTTGAAAGAGTGGTGGAGGCCGCAGTGGAATAAATAGACAATATCAATGTCCTTGGAAGAGAGGTGGAGGTCGCAGTGAAATAAAAAGACAATATCAATGCCCCGCTGAAGAGACGTGCAGGTCCCAGAAGCTTAAGAAGACAGTTTTAATGCCCCTTGTAAGAATAGTGGAGGTTGCAGTGAAACAAAAAGACAATTTCAATGCCCCGCGAAAGAGACGTGGAGGTCACAGTAGCTTAACAAGATGGATTTAATGCCCCTTTGAAGAGCTGTGGAGTTCAGAGTGGTTTAACAAGACAGTTTTAATGCCTCTTGGAAGAGACGAGGAGGTCACAGTAGCTTTACAAGATGGTTTTAATGCCCCTTGGAAGAGTGGTGTAGGTTACAGTTGAACAAACAGACAATATCAATGCCCCGTGAAAGAGACATGGAGGACACAGTAGCTAAACCAGACGGTTTTGATGCCCCTTGGAAGAGTGGTGGAGGTCGCAGTGGAATAAAAAGACAATATTAATGCCCCTTGTAAGAGTGTTGGAGGTCGCAGTGGAATAAAAAGAAAATATCAATGCCCCTTGGAAGAGACATGGAGGTCACAGTAGCTTAGCAAGAAGGCTTTAATGCCCCTTGGAATAGTGGTGGAGGTCGCAGTGGAATAATAAGACAATATCAATGCCCAGTAGAAAAGACGAGGAGGTCCCAATAGGTTAACAAGACGGTTTCAATGCCCTTGGAAGAGCAGTGGAGTTCAGAGTTGTTTAAGAAGATGGTTTTAATGCACCTTGGAACAGTGTTGGAGGTTAGAGTGGAATAAAAAGACAATATCAATGCCCTGTGGAAGAGACGTGGAGGTCACAGTAGCTAAACAAGATTGTTTTAATGCCCATTGGAAGAGTGGTGGAGGTCGCAGTGGAATAAAAAGACAATATCAATGCCCCATGGAAGAGTGGTTGAGGTCGCAGTGGAAAAAAAAAGACAATATCAATGCCCCTTGGAAGAGTGGTGGAGGTTGCAGTGGAATAAAAAACAATATCAATACCCCGTGGAAGAGACGTGGAGATAACAGTAGCTTAACAAGGCGGTTTTAATGCCCCTTGGAAGAGCTGTGGAGTTCAGAGTGTTTTAACAAGATGGTTTTAATGCCCCTTGGAAGAGATATGGAGGTCAAAGTAGCTTAACAAGTGGCTTTTAATGCCCCTTGGAAGAGCGGTGGAGGTTACAGTAGAATAAAAAGACAATATCAATGCCCCATGGAAAAGATGTGGAGATCACAGTAGCTTAACAAGACGGTTTTATTGCCCTGAGGGAGAGCTGTGGAGTTCAGAGTGGTTTAACAAGATGGTTTTAATGCCCCTTGGAAGAGACGTGTAGGTCAAATTAGCTTAACAAGACGGTTTTAATGCCCAGTGGAAGAGATGTGGTGGTTACAGTGAAATAAAAAGACAATATCAATGCCCTGTGGAAGAGACGTCGAGGTCACAGTAGCTTAATAATATGGTTTTAGTGCCCCTTGAAAGAATGGTGGAGGTTGCAGTGGAATAAAAAGACAATATCAGTGCCCTTTGGAAGAGTGGTGGAGGTCGCAGTGGAATAAAAAGATAATATCAATGTCCCTTGGAAAAGTGGTGAAGGTCGCAATGGAATAAAAAGACAATATCAATGTCCCGTGGAAGAGACGTGGAGGTTACAGTAGCTTATCAAGACAGTTTTAATGCCCCTTGGAAGAGTGATGGAGGTTGCAGTGGAATAAAAAGACAATATCACTGCCCCGTGGAAGAGACGTGGAGGTCACAGTAGCTTAACAAGACGCTTTTAATGCCCCTTGGAAGAGCTGTGTAGTTCAAAGTGGTTTAACAAGATGGTTTTAATGCCCCTTGGAAGAGTGGTGGAGATCGCAGTGGAATCAAAAGACAATATCAATGCCCCCTGGAAGAGTGGAGGAGGTCGCAGTGGAATTAAAATACAATATCAATGCTCCGTGGAAGAGATGTGGAGGTCACAGTAGCTTAACAAGATGGTTTTATTGCCCCTTGGAAGAGTGGTTGAAGTTGCAGTGGATAAAATGGACAATATCAATGCCCCGTGGAAGAGACGTGGAGGTCACAGTAGCTTGAGAAGACGGTTTCAATGCAATCTGGAAGAGCTGTGGATTTCAGAATCGCTTAACAAGATGGTTTTAATGCCCCTTAGAAGAGAAGTGAGGTCACAGTAGCTTAACAAAATGGTTTTAATGCCCCTTGGAAAAGTGGTGGAGGTTACAGTGGTATAAAAAGACAATATCAATGCCCCGTGGAAGAGACGTGGAGTCCACAGTAGCTTAACAAGATGGTTTTAATGCCCCTTGTAAGAGTGGTGGAGGTTCCAGTGGAATAAAAAGACAATATCAATGCCCCTTGCAAGAGTGGAGGAGGTCGCAGTGGAATAAAAAGACAGTATCAATGCTGCGTGGAAGAGACGTGTAGGTCACAGTAGCTTAACAAGACGGTTTTCTTGCCCCTTGGAAGAGTGGTGGAGGTCGCACTGGAATAAAAAGACAATATAAATGCCCCGTGGAAGAGACGTGGAGGTCACAGTAGTAGTGTTGAGCGAATATGCTCGACACTGCTCGGTACTCGCCCGAGCAACACACCCCTCGGGATGTTCGGCGAGCACCGAGCATTTCCAGGTTACTCGGGCGGGAGCTTGGGTCTCCGCCCTGCATGTTTGGCACCTTTACAGAGCCAATGATCATGCAGGGATTGCCAGCCAGTCACTGTAATGCCGCAGCCATGTTGGTTGCGGGCATTACATTGATTGGCTGGCTGCACAGCGTCACCTCGAGTATTTAAAACCGGGCTCCGCCATCTTGGACACAGTCGCTCTGGATTAGCCAGTGTAGGGAAAGCACTGCTGAGCTAGGGAGAGATTTATACTGCGAAATAGTTAGTTTAGGGTCTGTAAAGGCTGCCAAATCAAACAAACAGTCCTTCTCAGGACTAATATCCATCCCAAATGTCAGGCAGGCAGGCAGGCAGGCTGTATAGGAGACGCAAAGGTTAAAGCAGAAAACATTGCATTACAGTCCTGTGTGCTCCTGTTGCTGAAATTTCTGGACTCAGCTCCAGTTCCTAGCGGCCAGGAAAAATCCTTTTTTTCTCATCTAAATCCTCTTTTTTTTTTCCCTCCTTCACACCGTACAAATACCCGTCTTATTAACCTTTTAGTGTCCCCCTCCTTCAAAATAAAAATAAAAAAGTGTGTCTGTGACAGTTCAGACACAAATATATCTGTTTAAAATAGTCTGGTGTAGGACAGAGAAACAAAAGTGTGGTTTTGCAGGTCCATGGTTCAAACCTCTATATTATCCACTTTTGGGCCATTTTTACCTAAAAAAAACAGTTTGAGTGTGTCGCTCACTGTTCAGCCGCAAATATATATATTGAAAAAAGTCTGGTATATGCCAGTAAATTATAACTTTGGTTGTGCTGTTCCACGGTAAAAAAATCTCTGTATTATCCTGCTTTTGCCATTTGTAGCCGTAAAGAAAAACAGTAATAGTGTCTCCTGATTGTTCAGACACCAATATATCTGTTTAAAAGAGTCTGGTATACACCAGTAAATTATAACTGTGGTTTTCACGTTCCACGTTAAAAAATCTCTATTATCCAGCTTTTGGTATTTTTTCCATAAAGAAAAAAAGTAATAGTATCTCCTCATTGTTCAGACACCAATATATCTGTTTAAAAGAGTCTGATATACAAAAGTAAATTATAACTGTGGTTTTGCCATTCCACGTTAAAAAATCTCTATTATTCAGCTTTTGGTATTTTTTCCTTAAAGAAAAACAGTAATAGTGTCTCCCTGATTGTTCAGACACAAATATATCTGTTTAAAATAGTCTGGTGTAGGCCCGAGAAATAGAAGTGTGATTTTGCAGTTCCACGGTTCAAACCTGTGTATTATCCACTTTTGGGCCATTTGTACCTAAAAAAAAACAGTTTGAGTATGTCGCTCATTGTTAAGCCGCAAATATATATATTGAAAAAAGTCTGGTATACACCAGTAATTTATAACTGTGGTTGTGCTATTCCATGCTAAAAAATCTCTATGATTGTGCTTTTGGCATTTTTTGCCGTAAAAAAAAACAGTAATAGTGTCTCCCTAATTGTTCAGACACAAATATATCTGTTTTAAATAGTCTTGTGTAGGACAGAGTAAGAGAAGTGTGGTTTTGCAGTTCTTCGGTTCAAACCTCTGTATTATCCACTTTTGGGCCATTTGAACCTAAAAAAAATCAGTTTGAGTGTGTTGCTCACTGTGCAGCCTTTTTTTTAAAAAAAAAGTTTGGTATACACCAGTAAATTATAACTGTGGTTTTGCTATTCCACAGTAAAAAATCTCTATTATCCTGCTTTTGCTGTATTTTGCCATAAAGAAAAACAGTAATAGTGTCTCCTGATTTTTCAGACACAAATATATGTGTTGAAAATAGTCTGGTGTAGGCCCGAGAAGTAGAACTGTGGTTTTGCCGTTCCACGGGTCAAATCTCTGTATTATCCTGCTTTTGGCATTTTTTGCTGTAAAGAAAATCAGTAATAGAGTCTCCTGATTGTTCAGACACCAATATATCTGTTTAAAAGAGTCTGGTATACACCAGTAAATGATAACTGTGGTTGTGCTGTTCCACGGTAAAAAATCTCTATCATCCTGCTTTTGGCATTTTTTTGGGGTAAAAAAAAACTGTAATAGTGTCTCCCTGATTGTTCAGACACAAATATATCTGTTTAAATTAGTCTGGTGTAGGCCAGAGAAACAGAAGTGTGGTTTTGCAGTTCCAAAATTAAAACCTCTGTATTATCCACTTTTGGGCCATTTGTACCTAAAAAAAAAACAGTTTGAGTGTGTCGCTCAATGTTCAGCCACAAATATACAGTACAGAACAAAAGTTTGGACACACCTTCTCATTTAAAGATTTTTCTGTATTTTCATGACTATGAAAATTGTACATTCACACTGAAGGCATCAAAACTATGAGTTAACACATGTGGAATTATATACTTAAGAAAAAAGTGTGAAACAATTGAAAATATGTCTTATATTCTAGGTTCTTCAAAGTAGCCACCTTTTGCTTTGATGACTGCTTTGCACACTCTTGGCATTCTCTTGATGAGCTTCAAGAGTTAGTCACCGGAAATGGTCTTCACTTCACAGGTGTGCCCTGTCATATTTAATAAGTGGGATTTCTTGCCTTATAAATGGGGTTGGGACCATCAGTTGTGTTGTGTAGACGTCAGGTGGACACACAGCTGATAGTCCTACTGAATAGACTGTTAGAATTTGTATTATGGCAAGAAAAAAGCAGCTAAGTAAAGAAAAACGAGTGGCCATCATTACTTTAAGAAATTAAGTCAGTCAGTCCGAAAAATTGGGAAAACTTTGAAAGTGTCCCCAAGTGCAGTTGCAAAAACCATCAAGCGCTACAAAGAAACTGGCTCACATGGCGACCGCCCCAGGAAAGGAAGACCAAGAGTCACCTCTGCTTCTGAGTATAAGTTTATCCGAGTCACCAGCCTCAGAAATGGCAGGTTAACAGCAGCTCAGATTAGAGACCAGGTCAATGCCACACAGAGTTCTAGCAGCAGACACATCTCTACAACAACTGTTAAGAGGAGACTTTGTGCAGCAGGCCTTCATGGTAAAATAGCTGCTAGGAAACCACTGCTAAGGACACTCAACAAGCAGAAGAGATTTGTTTGGGCTAAAGAACACAAGGAATGGACATTAGACCAGTGGAAATCTGTGCTTTGGTCTGATGAGTCCAAATTTGAGATCTTTGGTTCCAACCACCGTGTCTTTGTGCGATGCAGAAAAGGTGAACGGATGGACTCTACATGCCTGGTTCCCACCGTAAAGCATGGAGGAGGAGGTGTGATGGTGTGATGGTGTGATGGTGTGGGGGTGCTTTGCTGGTGACACTGTTGGGGATTTATTCAAAATTGAAGTCATACTGAACCAGCATGGCTACCACAGCATCTTGCAGCGGTATGCTATTCCATCCGGTTTGCGTTTAGTTGGATCATCATTTATTTTTCATCAGGACAATGACCCCAAACACACCTTCAAGCTGTGTAAGAGCTATTTGACCAAGAAGGAGAGTGATGGGGTGCTACGCCACATGACCTGGCCTCCACAGTCACCAGACCTGAACCCAATCGAGATGGTTTGGGGTGAGCTGGACCGCAGAATGAAGGTAAAAGGGCCAACAAGTGCTAAGCATCTCTGGGAACTCCTTCCAGATTGTTGGAAGACCATTTCCAGTGACTACCTCTTGAAGTTCATCAAGAGAATGCCAAGAGTGTGCAAAGCAGTCATCAAAGCAAAAGGTGGCTACTTTGAAGAACCTAGAATATAAGACATATTTTCAATTGTTTCACAATTTTTTGTTAAGTATATAATTCCACATGTGCTAATTCATAGTTTTGATGCCTTCAGTGTGAATGTACAATTTTCATAGACATGAAAATACAGAAAAATCTTTAAATGAGAAGCTGTGTCCAAACTTTTGGTCTGTACTGTATATGTTTAAAAAAGTCTGGTATGCACCAGTAAATTATAACTGTGGTTCTGCTGTTCCACTGTAAAAATCTCTGTATTATCCAGCTTTTGGTATTTTTTCCGTAAAGAAAAACAGTAATAGTGTCTCCTGATTGTTCAGACACCAATATATCTGTTTAAAAGAATCTGATATACACCAGTAAATTATAACTGTGGTTTTGCCGTCCCACGGTAAAAAATCTTTATTATCCAGCTTTTGGTATTTTTTCCGTAAAGAAAAACAGTAATAGTTTCTCCTGATTGTTCAGACACCAATATATCTGTTTAAAATAGTCTGGTGTAGGCCCGAGAAATAGAAGTGTGGTTTTACAGTTCCACGGTTCAAACCTCTGTATTATCCTCTTTTGGGTTATTTGTACCTAAAAAAAAAACCAGTTTGAGTGTGTCGCTCACTGTTAAGCCGCAAATATATATATTGAAAAAAGTTTGTTATACACCAGTAAATTATTACTGTGGTTGTGCTGTTCCACGGTAAAAAATCTCTATTATCCTGCTTTTGGCATTTTTTGCCGTAAAAAAAAACTGTAATAGTGTCTCCCTGATTGTTGAGACAAAAATATATCTGTTTAAAATAGTCTGGTGTAGGCCAGAGAAATAGAAGTGTGGTTTTGCAGTTCTACGGTTCAAACCTCTGTGTTATCCACTTTTGGGCCATTTTTACCTTAAAAAAAAGCAGTTTGAGTGTCTTGCTCACTGTTCAGCCGCAAATATATATATTTAAAAAAGTCTGGTATACACTAGTAAATTTTAACGGTGGCTTTGCTGTTCCAGAGTAAAAAATCTCTGTATTATCCTGCTTTTGCCATTTTTAGCCGTAAAGAAAAACAGTAATAGTGTCTCCTGATTGTTCAGACACCAATATATCTGTTTAAAAGAATCTGATATACACCAGTAAATGATAACTGTGGTTTTGCCGTCCCACGGTAAAAAATCTTTATTATCCAGCTTTTGGTATTTTTTCCGTAAAGAAAAACAGTAATAGTGTCTCCTGATTGTTCAGACACAAATATATCTGTTTAAAATAGTCTGATGTAGGCCCGAGAAATAGAAGTGTGGTTTCGCAGTTCCACGGGTCAAATCTCTATATTATCCTGCTTTTGCCATATTTTGCCATAAAGAAAAACAGTAATAGTGTCTCCTGATTGTTCAGACACAAATATATCTGTTTAAAATAGTCTGGTGTAGGCCAGAGATACAGAAGTGTGGTTTTACAGTTCCATGGTCCAAACCTCTGTATTATCCACTTTTGGGCCATTTCTACCTAAAAAAAACCAGTTTGAGTGTGTCCCTCACTGTTCAGCCGCAAATATATATATTTAAAAAAGTCTGGTATACACCAGTAAATTATAACTGTGGTTTTGCCGTTCCACGGTAAAAGATCTCTATTATCCAGCTTTTGTTATTTTTTCCATAAAGACAAAAAGTAATAGTATCTCCTGATTGTTCAGACACCAATATATCTGTTTAAAAGAGTCTGATATACACCAGGAAATTATAACTGTGGTTTTGCTGTTCCACAGTAAAAAATCTTACTATTATCCTGCTTTTGCCATCTTTTGCCATAAAGAAAAACAGTAATAGTGTCTCCTGATTGTTCAGACACAAATATATCTGTTGAAAATAGTCTGGTGTAGGCCCGAGAAATAGAACTGTGGTTTTGCCGTTCCACGGGTCAAATCTCTGTATTATCCTGCTTTTGGCATTGTTTGCCGTAAAGAAAAACAGTAATAGTGTCTCCTGATTGTTCAGACACAAATATATCTGTTTAAAATAGTCTGGTATACAACAGTAAATGATAACTGTGGTTTTGCCATTCCACGTTTAAAAATCTCTATTACCCAGCTTTTGGTATTTTTTCCTTAAAGAAAAACAGCAATAGTGTCTCCCTGATTGTTCAGCCACAAATATATCTGTTTAAAATAGTCTGGTGTAGGCCAGAGAAACAGAAGTGTGGTTTTGCAGTTCCACGGTTCAAACCTCTGTATTATCCTCTTTTGGGTTATTTGTACCTAAAAAAAAAAACAGTTTGAGTGTGTCGCTCACAGTTCAGCCGCAAATATATATATTGAAAAAAGTTTGTTATACACCAGTAAATTATAACTGTGGTTGTGCTGTTCCACTGTAAAAATTCTCTATTATCCTGCTTTTGGCATTTTTTGCCGTAAAAAAAACTGTAATAGTGTCTCCCTGATTGTTCAGACACAAATATATCTGTTTAAAATAGTCTGGTGTAGGCCAGAGAAACAGAAGTGTGGTTTTGCAGTTCCACGGTTCAAACCTCTGTATTATCCAATTTTGGGCCATTTTTACCTTAAAAAAAGCAGTTTGAGTGTCTCGCTCACTGTTCAGTCGCAAATATATATATTTAAAAAAGTCTTGTATACACCAGTAAATTTTAACTGTGGTTTTGCTGTTCCAGAGTAAAAAATCTCTGTATTATCCTGCTTTTGCCATTTTTAGCCGTAAAGAAAAACAGTAATAGTGTCTCCTGCTTGTTCAGACACCAATATACAGTTATATGAAAAAGTTTGGGCACCCCTATTAATCTTAAGCTTAGTATTTTATAAAATTTGGTGTTTTTGCAACAGCTATTTCAGTTTGATATATGTAATAACTGTTGCACACAGTAATGTTTCTGCCTTGAAATGAGGTTTATTGTACTAACAGAAAATGTGCAATCTGCATTCAAACAAAATTTGACAGGTGCATAAGTATGGGCACCCTTATCATTTTCTTGTTTTAAATACTCCTACCTATTTTTTACTGACTTACTAAAGCACTCTTTTTGTTTTTGTAACCTCATTGAGCTTTGAACTTCATTGCCAGGTGTATGCAATCATGAGAAAAGCTACTTAAAGTGGCCACTTGCAAGTTGTTCTCCTGTTTGAATCTCCTCTGAAGAGTGGCATCATGGGCTCCTCAAAACAACTGTCAAATGATCTGAAAACAAAGATTATTCAACATAGTTGTTCAGGGGAAGGATACAAAAAGCTGTCTCAGAGATTTAACCTGTCAGTTTCCACTGTGAGGAACATAGTAAGGAAATGGAAGAACACAGGGACAGTTCTTGCTAAGGCCAGAAGTGGCAGGCCAAGAAAAACATCAGAAAGGCAGAGAAGTAGAATGGTGAGATCAGTCAAGGACAATCCTCAGACCACCTCCAGAGAGCTGCAGCATCAACTTGCTGCAGATGGTGTCACTGTGCATCGGTCAACTATACAACGCACTTTGCACAAGGAGAAGCTGGATGGGAGAGTGATGCGAAAGAAGCCGTTTCTGCAAGCACGCCACAAACAGAGTCGGCTGAGGTATGCAAAAGCACATTTGGAGAAGCCAATTTCTTTTTGGAAGAAGGTCCTGTGGACTGATGAAACCAAGATTGAGTTGTTTGGTCATACAAAAAGGCGTTATGCATGGCGGCAAAAAAACACAGCATTCCAAGAAAAACACTTGCTACCCACAGTAAAATTTGGTGGAGGTTCCATCATGCTTTGGGGCTGTGTGGCCAATGCCGGCACCGGGAATCTTGTTAAAGTTGAGGGGCGCATGGATTCCACTCAGTATCAGCAGATTCTTGACAATAATGTTCAAGAATCAGTGATTAAGTTGATGTTAAGCAGGGGATGGATCTTTCAGCAAGACAATGATCCAAAACACCGCTCCAAATCTACTCAGGCATTCATGCAGAGGAGCGATTACAATGTTATGGAATGGCCATCCCAGTCCCCAGACCTGAATATCATTGAACATCTGTGGGATCATTTGAAGAGGGCTGTCCATGCTCGGCGACCATCAAACTTAACTGAACTGGAATTGTTTTGTAAAGAGGAATGGTCAAACATACCTTCATCCAGGATCTAGGAACTCATTAAAAGCTACAGGAAGCGACTAGAGGCTGTTATTTTTGCAAAAGGAGGATCTACTAAATATTAATGTCACTTTTCTGGTGAGGTGCCCATACTTATGCACCTGTCAAATTTTGTTTGAATGCAGATTGCACATTTTCTGTTAGTACAATAAACCTCATTTCAAGGCAGAAACATTACTGTGCCCAACAGTTATTACATATATCAAACTGAAATAGCTGTTGCAAAAACACCAATTTTTATAAAACATTAAGCTTAAGATTAATAGGGGTGCCCAAACTTTTTCATATAACTGTATCTGTTTAAAAGAGTCTGGTATACACCAGTAAATTATAACTATGGCTTTGCTGTTTCATGGTAAAAAATCTCTATTATCCAGCTTTTGGTATTTTTTCCATAAAGAAAAACATTAATAGTGTCTCCTGATTGTTCTGACACCAATATATCTGTTTAAAAGATTCTGGTATACACCAGTAAATTTTAACTGTGGTTTTGCCGTCCCACGGTAAAAAATCTTTATTATCCAGCTTTTGGTATTTTTTCCGTAAAGAAAAACAGTAATAGGGTCTCCCTGATTGTTCAGACACAAATATTTCTGTTTAAAATAGTCTGGTGTAGGCCAGAGAAACAGAAGTGTGGTTTTGCAGTTCCACTATTCAAACCTCTGTTATCCTGCTTTTGCCATTTTTTGTCGTAAAGAAAAGCAGTAATAGTGTCTCCTGATTGTTCAGACACACATATATCTGTTTAAATTAGTCTTGTGTAGGACAGAGAAAGAGAAGTGTGGTTTTACAGTTCCACGGGCCAAACCTCTGTATTATCCACTTTTGGGCAATTTATACCTAAAAAAAAAACAGTTTGAGTGTGTCGCTCACTGTTCAGCCGCAAATATATATATTGAAAAAAGTCTGGTATACACCAGTAAATTATAACTATGGTTGTGCTGTTCCACGGTAAAAACTCTCTATTATCCTGCTTTTGGCATTTTTTACCGTAAAAAAAGAACTGGAAAAGTGTCTCCTGATTGTTCAGACACAAATATATCTGTTTAAAATAGTCTGGTGTAGGCCAGAGAAACAGAAGTGTGGTTTTGCAGTTCCATGGTTCAAACCACTGTATTATCCACTTTTGGGCCATTTATACCTAAAAAAAAAACTGTTTCAGTGTGTCGCTTACTGTTCAGCCGCAAATATATATCTTAAAAAAAGTCTGGTATACACCAGTAAATTATAACTGTGGTTTTGCAGTTCCACAGTAAAAAATCTTAGTATTATCCTGCTTTTGCCATTTTTTTCCGTAAAGAAAAACAGTAATAATGTCTCCTGATTGTTCAGACACAAATATATCTGTTGAAAATAGTCTGGTGTAGGCCCGAGAAATAGAACTGTGGTTTTGCTGTTCCACGGGTCAAATCTCTGTATTATCCTGCTTTTGCCATTCGTAGCCATAAAGAAAAACAGTAATAGTGTCTCCTGATTGTTCAGACACCAATATATCTGTTTAAAAGAATCTGATATACACCAGTAAATTATAACTGTGGTTTTGCCGTCCCATGGTAAAAAATCTTTACTATCCAGCTTTTGGCATTTTTTCTGTAAAGAAAAACAGTAATAGTGTCTCCCTGATTGTTCAGACACAAATATTTCTGTTTAAAATAGTCTGGTGTAGGCCAGAGAAAGAGAAGTGTTGTTTTGGAGTTCCACTGTTCAAACCTCTGTTATCCTGCTTTTGCCATTTTTTGTCATAAGGAAAAGCAGTAATAGTGCCTCCTGATTGTTCAGACACAAATATATCTGTTTAAAATAGTCTGGTGTAGGCCAGAGAAACAGAAGTGTGGTTTTGCAGTTCCACGGGCCAAACCTCTGAATTATCCACTTTTGGGCCATTTGTACCTAAAAAAAAACAGTTTGAGTGTGTTGCTCACTGTTCAGCCGCAAATATATATGTTTAAAAAAGTCTGGTATACACCAGTAAATTATAACTGTGGTTTTGTTGTTCCACCGTAAAAAATCTCTGTATTATCTTGCTTTTACCATTTTTAGCCGTAAAGAAAAACAGTAATAGTGTCTCCTGCTTGTTCAGACACCAATATATCTGTTTAAAAGAGTCTGGTATACACCAGTAAATTATAACTGTGGTTTTGCCGTCCCACGGTAAAAAATCTTTATTATCCAGCTTTTGGTATTTTTTCCGTAAAGAAAAACAGTAATAGGGTCTCCTGATTGTTCAGACACAAAGATATCTGTTTAAAATAGTCTGGTGTAGGCCAGAGAAATAGAAGTGTGGTTTAGCAGTTCCACGGGTCAAATCTCTGTATTATCCTGCTTTTGCCATATTTTGCCATAAAGAAAAACAGTAATAGTGTCTCCTGATTGTTCAGACACAAATATATCTGTTTAAAATAGTCTTGTATAGGACAGAGAAAGAGAAGTGGGGTTTTGCAGTTCCACGGTAAAAAATCTTTACTATCCAGCTTTTGGTATTTTTTCCGTAAAGAAAAACAGTAATAGTGTCTCCCTGATTGTTCAGACACAAATATTTCTGTTTAAAATAGTCTGGTGTAGGCCAGAGAAACAGAAGTGTGGTTTTGCAGTTCCACTGTTCAAACCTCTGTTATCCTGCTTTTGCCATTTTTTGTCGTAAAGAAAAACTGTAATAGTGTCTCCTGATTGTTCAGACACCAATATATCTGTTTAAAGAGTCTGGTATACACCAGTAAATTATAACTGTGGTTTTGCCGTTCCACGGTAAAAAATCTCTATTATCCAGCTTTTGTTATTTTTTCCGTAAAGGAAAAAAACTAATAGTATCTCCTGATTGTTCAGACACTAATTCATCTGTTTAAAAGAGTCTGATATACACCAGTAAATTATAACTGTGGTTTTGCCGTCCCACGGTAAAAAATCTTTACTATCCAGCTTTTGGTATTTTTTCCGTAAAGAAAAACAGTAGTAGTGTCTCACTGATTGTTCAGACACAAATATATCTGTTTAAAATAGTCTGGTGTAGGCCAGAGAAATAGAAGTGTGGTTTAGCAGTTCCACGGGTCAAATCTCTGTTTTATCCTGCTTTTGCCATATTTTGCCATAAAGAAAAACAGTAATAGTGTCTCCTGATTGTTCAGACACAAATATATCTGTTTAAAATAGTCTTGTGTAGGATAGAGAAAGAGAAGTGTGGTTTTGCAGATCCACGGTAAAAAATCTTTACTATCCAGCTTTTGGTATTTTTTCCATACAAAAAACAGTAATAGTGTCTCCCTGATTGTTCAGACACAAATATTTCTATTTAAAGTAGTCTGGTGTAGGCCAGAGAAACAGAAGTGGGGTTTTGCAGTTCCACTGTTCAAACCTCTTTTATCCTGCTTTTGCCATTTTTTGTCATAAAGAAAAACAGTAATAGTGTCTCCTGATTATTCAGACACACATATATCTGTTTAAAATAGTCTTGTGTAGGACAGAGTAAGAGATGTGTGGTTTTGCAGTTCCACGGTTCAAACCTCTGTATTATCCACTTTTGAGCCATTTATACCTAAATAAAAAAAGTTTGAGTGTCTCGCTCACTGTTCATCCGCAAATATATATATTGAAAAAAGTCTGGTATACACCAGTAAATTATAACTGTGGTTGTGCTGTTCCACGGTAAAAAATCTCTGTATTATCCTGCTTTTGCCGTTTGTAGCCATAAAGAAAAACAGTAATAGTGTCTCCTGATTGTTCAGACACCAATATATCTGTTTAAAATAGTCTGATATACACCAGTAAATTATAACTGTGGTTTTGCCATCCCAAGGTAAAAAATCTTTACTATCCAGCTTTTGGTATTTTTTCCGTAAAGAAAAACAGTAATAGTGTCTCCCTGATTGTTCAAACACAAATATTTCTGTTTAAAATAGTCTGGTGTAGGCCAGAGAAACAGAAGTGTGGTTTTGCAGTTCCACTATTCAAACCTCTGTTATCCTGCTTGGCCATTTTTTGTCGTAAAGAAAAGCAGTAATAGTGTCTCCTGATTGTTCAGACACACATATATCTGTTTAAATTAGTCTTGTGTAGGACAGAGAAAGAGAAGTGTGGTTTTACAGTTCCACGGGCCAAACCTCTGTATTTTCCACTTTTGGGCAATTTATACCTAAAAAAAAAACAGTTTGAGTGTGTCGCTCACTGTTCAGCCGCAAATATATATATTGAAAAAAGTCTGGTATACACCAGTAAATTATAACTATGGTTGTGCTGTTCCACGGTAAAAAATCTCTATTATCCTGCTTTTGGCATTTTTTGCCGTAAAAAAAGAACTGGAATAGTGTCTCCTGATTGTTCAGACACAAATATATCTGTTTAAAATAGTCTGGTGTAGGCCAGAGAAACAGAAGTGTGGTTTTGCAGTTCCATGGTTCAAACCTCTGTATTATCCACTTTTGGGCCATTTATACCTAAAAAAAACCCAGTTTGAGTGTGTCGCTCACTGTTCAGCCGCAAATATATATCTTAAAAAAAGTCTGGTATACACCAGTAAATTATAACTGTGGTTTTGCAGTTCCACAGTAAAAAATCTTAGTATTATCCTGCTTTTGCCATATTTTTCCGTAAAAAAAAACAGTAATAATGTCTCCTGATTGTTCAGACACAAATATATCTGTTGAAAATAGTCTGGTGTAGGCCCGAGAAATAGAACTGTGGTTTTGCTGTTCCACGGGTCAAATCTCTGTATTATCCTGCTTTTGCCATTCGTAGCCATAAAGAAAAACAGTAATAGTGTCTCCTGATTGTTCAGACACCAATATAGCTGTTTAAAAGAATCTGATATACACCAGTAAATTATAACTGTGGTTTTGCCGTCCCATGGTAAAAAATCTTTACTATCCAGCTTTTGGCATTTTTTCTGAAAAGAAAAACAGTAATAGTGTCTCCCTGATTGTTCAGACACAAATATTTCTGTTTAAAATAGTCTGGTGTAGGCCAGAGAAAGAGAAGTGTTGTTTTGGAGTTCCACTGTTCAAACCTCTGTTATCCTGCTTTTGCCATTTTTTGTCATAAAGAAAAGCAGTAATAGTGCCTCCTGATTGTTCAGACACAAATATATCTGTTTAAAATAGTCTGGTGTAGGCCAGAGAAACAGAAGTGTGGTTTTGCAGTTCCACGGTTCAAATCTCTGTATTATCCACTTTTGGGCCATTTGTACCTAAAAAAAAACAGTTTGAGTGTGTTGCTCACTGTTCAGCCGCAAATATATATGTTTAAAAAAGTCTGTTATACACCAATAAATTATAACTGTGGTTTTGTTGTTCCACCGTAAAAAATATCTGTATTATCTTGCTTTTGCCATTTTTAGCCGTAAAGAAAAACAGTAAAAGTGTCTCCTCATTGTTCAGACACCAATATATCTGGTTGAAAGAGTCTGGTATACACCAGTAAATTATAACTGTGGTTTTGCCATCCCACAGTAAAAAATCTCTATTATCCAGCTTTTGGTATTTTTTGCGTAAAGAAAAACAGTAATAGTGTCTCCTGATTGTTCAGACACCAATATATCTGTTTAAAAGAGTCTGGTGTACACTAGTAATTTATAACTGTGGTTTTCCCATCCCAAGGTAAAAAATCTTTACTATCCAGCTTTTGGTATTTTTTCCGTAAAGAAAAACAGTAATAGTGTCTACCTGATTGTTCAGACACAAATATTTCTGTTTAAAATAGTCTGGTGTAGGCCAGAGAAACAGAAGTGTGGTTTTGCAGTTCCACTATTCAAACCTCTGTTATCCTGCTTTTGCCATTTTTTGTCGTAAAGAAAAGCAGTAGTAGTGTCTCCTGATTGTTCAGACACACATATATCTGTTTAAAATAGTCTTGTGTAGGACAGAGAAAGAGAAGTGTGGTTTTACAGTTCCACGGGCCAAACCTCTGTATTATCCACTTTTGGGCAATTTATACCTAAAAAAAAAACAGTTTGAGTGTGTCGCTCACTGTTCAGCCGCAAATATATATATTGAAAAAAGTCTGGTATACACCAGTAAATTATAACTGTGGTTGTGCTGTTCCACGGTAAAAAATCTCTATTATCCTGCTTTTGGCATTTTTTGCCGTAAAAAAAGAACTGGAATAGTGTCTCCTGATTGTTCAGACACAAATATATCTGTTTAAAATAGTCTGGTGTAGGTCAGAGAAACAGAAGTGTGGTTTTGCAGTTCCACGGTTCAAACCTCTGTATTATCCACTTTTGGGCCATTTGTACCTAAAAAAACCCAGTTTGAGTGTGTTGCTCACTGTTCAGCGGCAAATATATATGTTTAAAAAAGTCTGGTACACCAGTAAATTATAACTGTGGTTTTGTTATTCCACCGTAAAAAATCTCTGTATTATCTTGCTTTTGCCATTTTTAGCCGTAAAGAAAAACAGTAAAAGTGTCTCCTCATTGTTCAGACACCAATATATCTGCTTGAAAGAGTCTGGTATACACCAGTAAATTATAACTGTGGTTTTGCCATCCCACAGTAAAAAATCTCTATTATCCAGCTTTTGGTATTTTTTCCGTAAAGAAAAACAGTAATAGTGTCTCCTGATTGTTCAGACACCAATATATCTGTTTAAAAGAGTCTGGTATACACTAGTAATTTATAGCTGTGGTTTTGCCGTTCCACTGTAAAAAATCTCTATTATCCTGGTTTTGTCATTTTTTGCCGTAAAAAAAAACTGTAATAGTGTGTCCCTGATTGTTGAGACACAAATATATCTGTTGAAATAGTCTGGTGTATGATCGAGAAATAGAACTGTGGTTTTGCAGTTCCACTGGTCAAATTTCTGTATTATCCTGCTTTTGGTATTTTTTGCAGTAAAGAAAAACAGTAATAGTGTCTCCTGATTGTTCATACAATATATCTGTTTAAAAGAGTCTGGTATACACCAGTAAATTATAACTGTGGTTTTGCTGTCCCACCTTAAAAAATCTCTATTATCCAGCTTTTGGTATTTTTTCCGTAAAGAAAAACAGTAATAGTCTCTCCCTGATTGTTCAGACACAAATATATCTGTTTAAATGAGTCTTGTGTAGGCCAGAGAAACAGAAGTGCGATTTTGCAATTCCACGTTTCAAACCTCTGTATTATCCACTTTTGGGCCATTTGTACCTAAAAAACAGTGTGAGTGTGTCGCTCACTGTTCAGCCGCAAATATATACATTTAAAAAGGTCTGGTATACACCAGTAAATTATAACTGTGGTTTTTGCTGTCCACAGTAAAAAATCTCTATATTATCCTAATTTTGCCATATTTTCCTGTAGAGAAAAACAGTAGTAATGTCTCCTGATTGTTCATATACAAATATATCTGTTGAAAATAGTCTGGTGTAGGCCCGAGAAATAGAAGTGTGGTTTTACAGTTCCACGGGTCAAATCTCTGTATTATCCTGCTTTTGGCATTTTTGCCGTAAAGAATAACAGTAATAGTGTCTCCTGATTGTTCAGACACCAATATATCTGTTTAAAAGAGTCTGGTATACACCAGTAAATTATAACTGTGGTTTTGCCGTTCCACGGTAAAAAATCTCTATTATCCTGCTTTTGATATTTTTTCCATGAAGAAAAACAGTAATAGTGTCTCCTGATTGTTCAGACACCAATATATCTCTTGAAAATAGTCTGGTGTAGGCCCGAGAAATAGAAGTGTGGTTTTGCAGTTCCAGGGGTCAAATCTCAGTATTATCCTGCTTTTGCCATTTTTTGCCATAAATAAAAACAGTAATAGTGTCTCCTGATTGTTCAGACACAAATATATCTGTTTAAAATAGTCTTGTATAGGACAGAGAAAGAGAAGTGGGGTTTTGCAGTTCCACGGTAAAAAATCTTTACTATCCAGCTTTTGGTATTTTTTCCGTAAAGAAAAACAGTAATAGTGTCTCCCTGATTGTTCAGACACAAATATTTCTGTTTAAAATAGTCTGGTGTAGGCCAGAGAAACAGAAGTGTGGTTTTGCAGTTCCACTGTTCAAACCTCTGTTATCCTGCTTTTGCCATTTTTTGTCGTAAAGAAAAACTGTAATAGTGTCTCCTGATTGTTCAGACACCAATATATCTGTTTAAAGAGTCTGGTATACACCAGTAAATTATAACTGTGGTTTTGCCGTTCCACGGTAAAAAATCTCTATTATCCAGCTTTTGTTATTTTTTCCGTAAAGGAAAAAAACTAATAGTATCTCCTGATTGTTCAGACACTAATACATCTGTTTAAAAGAGTCTGATATACACCAGTAAATTATAACTGTGGTTTTGCCGTCCCACGGTAAAAAATCTTTACTATCCAGCTTTTGGTATTTTTTCCGTAAAGAAAAACAGTAGTAGTGTCTCACTGATTGTTCAGACACAAATATATCTGTTTAAAATAGTCTGGTGTAGGCCAGAGAAATAGAAGTGTGGTTTAGCAGTTCCACGGGTCAAATCTCTGTTTTATCCTGCTTTTGCCATATTTTGCCATAAAGAAAAACAGTAATAGTGTCTCCTGATTGTTCAGACACAAATATATCTGTTTAAAATAGTCTTGTGTAGGATAGAGAAAGAGAAGTGTGGTTTTGCAGATCCACGGTAAAAAATCTTTACTATCCAGCTTTTGGTATTTTTTCCATACAAAAAACAGTAATAGTGTCTCCCTGATTGTTCAGACACAAATATTTCTATTTAAAGTAGTCTGGTGTAGGCCAGAGAAACAGAAGTGGGGTTTTGCAGTTCCACTGTTCAAACCTCTTTTATCCTGCTTTTGCCATTTTTTGTCATAAAGAAAAACAGTAATAGTGTCTCCTGATTATTCAGACACACATATATCTGTTTAAAATAGTCTTGTGTAGGACAGAGTAAGAGATGTGTGGTTTTGCAGTTCCACGGTTCAAACCTCTGTATTATCCACTTTTGAGCCATTTATACCTAAAAAAAAAAAGTTTGAGTGTCTCGCTCACTGTTCATCCGCAAATATATATATTGAAAAAAGTCTGGTATACACCAGTAAATTATAACTGTGGTTGTGCTTTTCCACGGTAAAAAATCTCTGTATTATCCTGCTTTTGCCGTTTGTAGCCATAAAGAAAAACAGTAATAGTGTCTCCTGATTGTTCAGACACCAATATATCTGTTTAAAAGAGTCTGGTATACACCAGTAAATTATAACTGTGGTTTTGCCATCCCAATGTAAAAAATCTTTACTATCCAGCTTTTGGTATTTTTTCCGTAAAGAAAAAAAGTAATAGTATCTCCTGATTGTTCAGACACCAATATATCTGTTTAAAATAGTCTGATATACACCAGTAAATTATAACTGTGGTTTTGCCATCCCAAGGTAAAAAATCTTTACTATCCAGCTTTTGGTATTTTTTCCGTAAAGAAAAACAGTAATAGTGTCTCCCTGATTGTTCAGACACAAATATTTCTGTTTAAAATAGTCTGGTGTAGGCCAGAGAAACAGAAGTGTGGTTTTGCAGTTCCACTATTCAAACCTCTGTTATCCTGCTTGGCCATTTTTTGTCGTAAAGAAAAGCAGTAATAGTGTCTCCTGATTGTTCAGACACACATATATCTGTTTAAATTAGTCTTGTGTAGGACAGAGAAAGAGAAGTGTGGTTTTACAGTTCCACGGGCCAAACCTCTGTATTTTCCACTTTTGGGCAATTTATACCTAAAAAAAAAACAGTTTGAGTGTGTCGCTCACTGTTCAGCCGCAAATATATATATTGAAAAAAGTCTGGTATACACCAGTAAATTATAACTATGGTTGTGCTGTTCCACGGTAAAAAATCTCTATTATCCTGCTTTTGGCATTTTTTGCCGTAAAAAAAGAACTGGAATAGTGTCTCCTGATTGTTCAGACACAAATATATCTGTTTAAAATAGTCTGGTGTAGGCCAGAGAAACAGAAGTGTGGTTTTGCAGTTCCATGGTTCAAACCTCTGTATTATCCACTTTTGGGCCATTTATACCTAAAAAAAACCCAGTTTGAGTGTGTCGCTCACTGTTCAGCCGCAAATATATATCTTAAAAAAAGTCTGCTATACACCAGTAAATTATAACTGTGGTTTTGCAGTTCCACAGTAAAAAATCTTAGTATTATCCTGCTTTTGCCATATTTTTCCGTAAAGAAAAACAGTAATAATGTCTCCTGATTGTTCAGACACAAATATATCTGTTGAAAATAGTCTGGTGTAGGCCCGAGAAATAGAACTGTGGTTTTGCTGTTCCACGGGTCAAATCTCTGTATTATCCTGCTTTTGCCATTCGTAGCCATAAAGAAAAACAGTAATAGTGTCTCCTGATTGTTCAGACACCAATATATCTGTTTAAAAGAATCTGATATACACCAGTAAATTATAACTGTGGTTTTGCCGTCCCATGGTAAAAAATCTTTACTATCCAGCTTTTGGCATTTTTTCTGTAAAGAAAAACAGTAATAGTGTCTCCCTGATTGTTCAGACACAAATATTTCTGTTTAAAATAGTCTGGTGTAGGCCAGAGAAAGAGAAGTGTTGTTTTGGAGTTCCACTGTTCAAACCTCTGTTATCCTGCTTTTGCCATTTTTTGTCATAAAGAAAAGCAGTAATAGTGCCTCCTGATTGTTCAGACACAAATATATCTGTTTAAAATAGTCTGGTGTAGGCCAGAGAAACAGAAGTGTGGTTTTGCAGTTCCACGGTTCAAATCTCTGTATTATCCACTTTTGGGCCATTTGTACCTAAAAAAAAAACAGTTTGAGTGTGTTGCTCACTGTTCAGCCGCAAATATATATGTTTAAAAAAGTCTGGTATACACCAATAAATTATAACTGTGGTTTTGTTGTTCCACCGTAAAAAATCTCTGTATTATCTTGCTTTTGCCATTTTTAGCCGTAAAGAAAAACAGTAAAAGTGTCTCCTCATTGTTCAGACACCAATATATCTGGTTGAAAGAGTCTGGTATACACCAGTAAATTATAACTGTGGTTTTGCCATCCCACAGTAAAAAATCTCTATTATCCAGCTTTTGGTATTTTTTGCGTAAAGAAAAACAGTAATAGTGTCTCCTGATTGTTCAGACACCAATATATCTGTTTAAAAGAGTCTGGTATACACTAGTAATTTATAACTGTGGTTTTCCCATCCCAAGGTAAAAAATCTTTACTATCCAGCTTTTGGTATTTTTTCCGTAAAGAAAAACAGTAATAGTGTCTACCTGATTGTTCAGACACAAATATTTCTGTTTAAAATAGTCTGGTGTAGGCCAGAGAAACAGAAGTGTGGTTTTGCAGTTCCACTATTCAAACCTCTGTTATCCTGCTTTTGCCATTTTTTGTCGTAAAGAAAAGCAGTAATAGTGTCTCCTGATTGTTCAGACACACATATATCTGTTTAAAATAGTCTTGTGTAGGACAGAGAAAGAGAAGTGTGGTTTTACAGTTCCACGGGCCAAACCTCTGTATTATCCACTTTTGGGCAATTTATACCTAAAAAAAAAACAGTTTGAGTGTGTCGCTCACTGTTCAGCCGCAAATATATATATTGAAAAAAGTCTGGTATACACCAGTAAATTATAACTGTGGTTGTGCTGTTCCACGGTAAAAAATCTCTATTATCCTGCTTTTGGCATTTTTTGCCGTAAAAAAAGAACTGGAATAGTGTCTCCTGATTGTTCAGACACAAATATATCTGTTTAAAATAGTCTGGTGTAGGTCAGAGAAACAGAAGTGTGGTTTTGCAGTTCCACGGTTCAAACCTCTGTATTATCCACTTTTGGGCCATTTGTACCTAAAAAAACCCAGTTTGAGTGTGTTGCTCACTGTTCAGCGGCAAATGTATATGTTTAAAAAAGTCTGGTACACCAGTAAATTATAACTGTGGTTTTGTTGTTCCACCGTAAAAAATCTCTGTATTATCTTGCTTTTGCCATTTTTAGCCGTAAAGAAAAACAGTAAAAGTGTCTCCTCATTGTTCAGACACCAATATATCTGCTTGAAAGAGTCTGGTATACACCAGTAAATTATAACTGTGGTTTTGCCATCCCACAGTAAAAAATCTCTATTATCCAGCTTTTGGTATTTTTTCCGTAAAGAAAAACAGTAATAGTGTCTCCTGATTGTTCAGACACCAATATATCTGTTTAAAAGAGTCTGGTATACACTAGTAATTTATAGCTGTGGTTTTGCCGTTCCACTGTAAAAAATCTCTATTATCCTGGTTTTGTCATTTTTTGCCGTAAAAAAAAACTGTAATAGTGTGTCCCTGATTGTTGAGACACAAATATATCTGTTGAAATAGTCTGGTGTATGATCGAGAAATAGAACTGTGGTTTTGCTGTTCCACTGGTCAAATTTCTGTATTATCCTGCTTTTGGTATTTTTTGCAGTAAAGAAAAACAGTAATAGTGTCTCCTGATTGTTCATACAATATATCTGTTTAAAAGAGTCTGGTATACACCAGTAAATTATAACTGTGGTTTTGCTGTCCCACCTTAAAAAATCTCTATTATCCAGCTTTTGGTATTTTTTCCGTAAAGAAAAACAGTAATAGTCTCTCCCTGATTGTTCAGACACAAATATATCTGTTTAAATGAGTCTTGTGTAGGCCAGAGAAACAGAAGTGCGATTTTGCAATTCCACGTTTCAAACCTCTGTATTATCCACTTTTGGGCCATTTGTACCTAAAAAACAGTGTGAGTGTGTCGCTCACTGTTCAGCCGCAAATATATACATTTAAAAAGGTCTGGTATACACCAGTAAATTATAACTGTGGTTTTTGCTGTCCACAGTAAAAAATCTCTGTATTATCCTAATTTTGCCATATTTTCCTGTAGAGAAAAACAGTAGTAATGTCTCCTGATTGTTCATATACAAATATATCTGTTGAAAATAGTCTGGTGTAGGCCCGAGAAATAGAAGTGTGGTTTTGCAGTTCCACGGGTCAAATCTCTGTATTATCCTGCTTTTGGCATTTTTGCCGTAAAGAATAACAGTAATAGTGTCTCCTGATTGTTCAGACACCAATATATCTGTTTAAAAGAGTCTGGTATACACCAGTAAATTATAACTGTGGTTTTGCCGTTCCACGGTAAAAAATCTCTATTATCCTGCTTTTGATATTTTTTCCATGAAGAAAAACAGTAATAGTGTCTCCTGATTGTTCAGACACCAATATATCTCTTGAAAATAGTCTGGTGTAGGCCCGAGAAATAGAAGTGTGGTTTTGCAGTTCCAGGGGTCAAATCTCAGTATTATCCTGCTTTTGCCATTTTTTGCCATAAATAAAAACAGTAATAGTGTCTCCTGATTGTTCAGACACAAATATATCTGTTGAAAATAGTCTGGTGTAGGCCCGAGATATAGAAGTGTGGTTTTGCAGTTCCACGAGTCAAATCTCTGTATTATCCTGCTTTTGGTATTTTTTGCCGTAAAGAAAAACAGTAATAGTGTCTGCTGATTGTTCAGACACTAATATATCTGTTTAAAAGAGTCTGGTATACACCAGTACATTATAACTGTGGTTTTGCCTTCCCACGGTAAAACTCTCTATTATCCAGCTTTTGATATTTTTTCCATAAAGAAAAACAGTAATAGTGTCTCCTGATTGTTCAGACACCACGATATCTGTTGAAAATAGTCTGGTGTAGGCCCGAGAAATAGAAGTGTGGTTTTGCAGTTCCACGGGTCAAATCTCAGTATTATCCTGCTTTTGCCATTTTTTGCCATAAAGAAAATCAGTAATAGTGTCTCCCTTATTGTTCAGACACAAATATATGTATTGAAAATAGTCTGGTGTAGGCCCAAGAAATAGAAGTGTGGTTTTGCAGTACCACGGGTCAAATCTCTCTATTGTGCTGCTTTTGCCATTTTTTGCTGTAAAGAAAAGTCGTAATAGTGTCTCCTGATTGTTCAGACACAAATATATCTGTTGAAAATAGTCTGGTGCAGGCCAGAGATATAGAAGTGTGGTTTTGCAGTTCCACCAGTCAAATCTCTGTATTATCCTGCTTTTGGTATTTTTTGCCGTAAAGAAAAACAGTAATAGTGTCTACTGATTGTTCAGACACTAATATATCTGTTTAAAAGAGTCTGGTATACAACAGTACATTATAACTGTGGTTTTGCCTTCCCACGGTAAAACTCTCTATTATCCAGCTTTTGATATTTTTTCCATAAAGAAAAACAGTAATGGTGTCTCCTGATTGTTCAGACACCAATATATCTCTTTAAAATAATCTGGTGTAGGCCCGAGAAATAGAAGTGTGGTTTTGCAGTTCCACGGGTCAAATCTCAGTATTTTCCTGCTTTTGCCATTTTTTGCCTTAAAGAAAATCAGTAATAGTGTCTCCCTGATTGTTCAGACACAAATATATCTGTTGAAAAAAGTCTGGTGCAGGCCCGAGAAATAGAACTGTGGTTTTGCAGTTCCATGGGTCAAATCTCTGTATTATTCTGCTTTTGGCATTTTTTGACATAAAGAAATACAGTAATAGTGTCACCTGATTGTTCAGACACCAATATATCTGTTTAAAAGAGTCTGGTATACACCAGTAAATTATAAATGTGGTTTTGCCATCCACAGTAAAAAATCTCTATTATCTAGCTTTAGGTATTTTTTCCGTAAAGAAAAACAGTAATAGTGTCTCCTGATTGTTCAGACACCAATATATCTGTTTAAAAGAGTCTGGTATACACCAGTAAATTTTAACTGTGGTTTTGCCATTCCACTGTAAAAAATCTCTATTATCCTGCTTTTGTCATTTTTTGCCGTAAAAATAAAACTGTAATAGTGTGTCCCTGATTGTTCAGACACAAATATATCTGTTCAAAATTGCCTATTGTATGCCCGAGAAATAGAAGTGTTGTTCTGCAGTACCACGGGTCAAATCTCTGTATTATCCTGCTTTTGCCATTTTTTGCCATAAAGAAAAACAGTAATAGTGTGTCCTGATTGTTCAGATACAAATATATCTGTTGAAAATAGTCTTTTGTAGGCCCGAGATATAGAAGTGTGGTTTTGCAGTTCCATGAGTCAAATCTCTGTATTATCCTGCTTTTGGTATTTTTTGCCATAAAGAAAATCAGTAATAGTGTCTGCTGATTGTTCAGACACTAATATATCTGTTTAAAGAGTCTGGTATACACCAGTACATTATAACTGTTGTTTTGCCTTCCCACGGTAAAACTCTCTATTATCCAGCTTTTGATATTTTTTCCATAAAGAAAAACAGTAATAGTGTCTCCTGATTGTTCAGACACCAATATATCTGTCGAAAATAGTCTGGTGTAGGCCCGAGAAATAGAACTGTGGTTTTGCAGTTCCACAGTAAAAAATCTCTATTATCCTGCTTTTGTCATTTTTTGCCGTAAAAAAAAACTGTAATAGTGTCTCCCTTATTGTTCAGACACAAATATATCTGTTGAAAATAGTCTGGTGTAGGCCCATGAAATAAAAGTGTGGTTCTGCAGTACCACGGGTCAAATCTCTGTATTATCCTGCTTTTGCCATTTTTTGCCATAAAGAAAAACAGTAATAGTTTCTCCTGATTGTTCAGACAGAAATAAATCTGTTGAACATAGTCTGTTGTAGGCCCGAGAAATAGAAGTGTGGTTTTGCAGTTCCACGGGTCAAATCTCTGTATTATCCTGCTTTTGGCATTTTTTGCCGTAAAGAAAAACAGTAATAGTGTCTCCTGATTGTTCAGACACCAATATATCTGTTTAAAAGAGTCTGGTATACACCAGTACATTATAACTGTGGTTCTGCCTTCCACGGTAAAAAATCTCTATTATCCTGCTTTTGTCATTTTTTGCTGTAAAAAAAACCTGTAATCGTGTCTCCCTGATTGTTCAGACACAAATATATCTGTTGAAAATAGTCTGGTGTAGGCCAGAGAAATAGAAGTGTTGTTTTGCAGTTGCAGTTCCACGGGTCAAATCTCTGTATTGTCCTGCTTTTGCCATTTTTTGCCGTAAATGAAAACAGTAATAGTGTCTCCTGATTGTTCAGACACAAATATATCTGTTGAAATTAGTCTGGTGTAGGCCCGAGATATAGAAGTGTGATTTTGCAGTTCCACGAGTCAAATCTCTGTATTATCCTGCTTTTGGTATTTTTTGCCGTAAAGTAAAACAGTAATAGTGTCTGCTGATTGTTCAGACACTAATATATCTGTTTAAAAGAGTCTGGTATACACCAGTACATTATAACTGTGGTTTTGCCTTCCCACGGTAAAACTCTCTATTGTCCAGCTTTTGATATTTTTTCCATAAAGAAAAACAGTAATAGTGTCTCCTGATTGTTCAGACACCAAAATATCTGTTTAAAAGAGTCTGGTATACACCAGTAAATTAAAATTGTGGTTTTGCCATGCCACTGTAAAAAATCTCTATTATCCTGCTTTTGTCATTTTTTGCCGTAAAAAAAACTGTAATAGTGTCTCCCTGATTGTTCAGACACAAATATATCTGTTGAAAATAGTCTGGTGTAGGTCCAAGAAATAGAAGTGTGGTTTTGTAGTTCCACGGCTCAAATTTCTGTATTGTTCTGCTTTTGCCATTTTTTGCCGTAAAGAAAAACCATAATAGTGTCTCCTGATTGTTCAGACACAAATATATCTGTTGAAAATAGTCTGGTGTAGGCCCGAGATATAGAAGTGTGGTTTTGCAGTTCCACGAGTCAAATCTCTGTATTATCCTGCTTTTGGTATTTTTTGCCGTAAAGAAAAACAGTAATAGTGTCTGCTGATTGTTCAGACACTAATATATCTGTTTAAAAGAGTCTGGTATACACCAGTACATTATAACTGTGGTTTTGCCTTCCCACGGTAAAACTCTCTATTATCCAGCTTTTGATATTTTTTCCATAAAGAAAAACAGTAATAGTGTCTCCTGATTGTTCAGACACCAAGATATCTGTTGAAAATAGTCTGGTGTAGGCCCGAGAAATAGAAGTGTGGTTTTGCAGTTCCACGGGTCAAATCTCAGTATTATCCTGCTTTTACCATTTTTTGCCATAAAGAAAATCAGTAATAGTGTCTCCCTTATTGTTCAAACACAAATATATGTATTGAAAATAGTCTGGTGTAGGCCCAAGAAATAGAAGTGTGGTTTTGCAGTTCCACGGGTCAAATCTCTGTATTGTGCTGCTTTTGCCATTTTTTGCTGTACAGAAAAGCCGTAATAGTGTCTCCTGATTGTTCAGACACAAATATATCTGTTGAAAATAGTCTGGTGCAGGCTAGAGATATAGAAGTGTGGTTTTGCAGTTCCACCAGTCAAATCTCTGTATTATCCTGCTTTTGGCATTTTTTGCCGTAAAGAAAAACAGTAATAGTGTCTCCTGATTGTTCAGACACCAATATATCTGTTTGAAAGAGTATGGTATACACTAGTAAATTAAAACTGTAGTTTTGCCGTTCCACATTAAAAAATCTCTATTATCCAGCTTTTAGTATTTTTTCCATAAAGAAAAACAGTAATATTGTCTCCTGATTGTTCAGACACCAATATATCTGTTTAAAAGAGTCTGGTATACACCAGTAAATTATAACTGTGGTTTTGCCGTTCCACATTAAAAAATCTCTATTATCCAGCTTTTGGTATTTTTTCCGTAAAGAAAAACAGTAATAGTGTCTCCTGATTGTTCAGACACCAATATATCTGTTTAAAAGAGTCTGGTATACACCAGTAAATTATAACTGTGTTTTTGCCTCCCACAGTAAAAAATCTCTATTATCCAGCTTTTGGTATTTTTTCCGTAAAGAAAAACAGTAATAGTGGCTCCTGATTGTTCAGACACAAATATATCTGTTTAAATTAGTCTGGTGAAGGCCAGATAAATAGAAGTGTGGTTTGGCAGTTCCACAGTTCAATCCTCTGTATTATCCACCTTTGGGCCATTTTTGCCTTAAAAAAAACAGTTTGAGTGTGTCGCTCTCACTGTTCAGCCGCAAATACATCTATTTAAAATTGTCTGTTATACCCCAGTAAACAATAACTGTGGTTTTGCCATTCCACGGTAAAAAATCTGTATTATTCAGCTTTTGGTATTTTTTTTTATAAAGAAAAACAGTAATAGTTTCTCCCTGATTGTTTAGATTGTTTAAATTAGTCGGGTGTAGGCCAGAGAAATAGAACTGTGGTTTTCCTCTTCCACGGATCTAATCTACTTTTTATTACCCTTTTTCCATTGATATTGCGAGTGTAAGATATTTTATTTCCTTTACAATGGGCAAGGCGCATGGTAAGGGACGTGGAACCGGACGTTCTGGTGATTGTGAGTGCAGAGGACGGGGCCGTGGCCAAGGTGAAAATGTGCCACAACCAACAGCCACATCTTCTCACTCCCACTTCTTGACCGATTTACCAGGGAAGCACAGAACAACACCAGTATTGTGAACTGATCAGTGTGAACAGGTTATTAATTGGATAGCAGATAATACTTCCAGTTATCTGGGCACCACCACCTCCGGTCTGTCTTCCACACGGTCAAATCTTAGTAGCCTTGAGTTTCCACCGCATACTCCTCCTCACCCTGATGCTCCTTCCTCCCACCATGCCGAGTGTCGTCAGACAGCAACTGATCCCACACTTGGACACTCTGAAGAGCTGTTCACTGGTCCATTTCCAGATTTGTGCCCCTCGCCTGCTCCGCTTGAAGTGGTGGAAGAGGAGATCCCATGTAGCGATGCCCAAATATTTGAACTGCCACAGCCACAGGAAGTCGACGCTGGCAATTTGTCACAAGAGGGGGATAATGGTGAGACACCATTGCCAGGAAGTGAGGAGGAGGATCATGGTGTGCAAGTGGAAGAGGAGGAGGTGGTGGATGATCTAGTAACTGACCCAACGTGGCAGGAGGACATGCAGAGCGAGGCCAGTGGCACACAGGGTGAGGGAGGCAGAGTACCCCAACAGGCAGGAAGAAGCAGTGTGATGGCCGCACACAGAAGGCAGGCAACAGTTCCCCGTAACACCAACACGAGGGACGTTGCAAGTACAACCTGTAGGTCTTCCGGAGTCTGGAAGTTTTTTAAAGACTCTGCTGATAACCCCCAAGAGGCCATTTGTACCACCTGCCATGCCAGAATCAGCAGGGGTGACAAAACTACCAGCCTGACCACCACCAGCATGATCAGGCACATGGCAGCAAAGCACCCGACTTTGTGGGGTGAACCCCAGGTTCCAAGACCAGTGTCAGCAGGTGTCACCACTGCTTCTACAGGTGTTGTGCATGCAATAGAACCCCCTGTTGTGTGTGCAAGGCAATCCCCTGTCCATACTGCATGCAAAGATGCCCCCTCCTCTCAGTCTTCACTTGTTATGGCAGTTTCTAAAGAAACAGCATCAACGTCCACGTCCACGTCCCACCGCAGCATTCAATTGTCCATATCCCAGACCTTTGAACGAAAGCGGAAATTCGCAGCTAACGCCCCACAGGCCACAGTCCTAAATTCGCATATTTCACGACTGCTTCCGTTGGAAATGCTGCCTTTTAGGCTGGTGGAGACGGAATCCTTCCGCAACCTTATAGCGGTGGCCGGCCCTCGGTACTCGGTCCCCAGCCGACACTATTTTGCCCGGTGTGCCATCCCCGCACTACACAAGCACGTGTCCCAAAACATCTGTCGTGCCCTCAACAATGCAGTTACTGGGAGAGTCCACCTGACAACGGACACGTGGACAAGTGCTTGTGGCCTGGGACGGTACATCTCCCTGACGGCACACTGGGTAAACATAGTGGAAACTGGGACCCAGTCGGACCTTGGGACGGAACACATCCGCCCCACACTGAGGATTGCTGGCCCAATGTCAGTCAGAGTTGCCCCCACAGTGTACAGCTCTTGCGCATCATCCTCCTCCTCCTCCTCATGTTCAGCCTCCTTCTCAGATATCACCACATCAGTTACAAGCTGGAATCACTGCAGTACTGCCTCCGCCAAGCGGCAACAGGGTGTGCTGTAACTCATAAGTAGAGATGAGCGTTGTTCGACTAGAACTGTTCGCCAATCTCAAATTCGAGCTGTTTTGGGCGGTGTTCGAGTTGTTCGACGAACCCGAACGATTTGCAAAAAATTCGGCTGTTCGAGGTTATGTTCGATAACTGTTCGTGCACCAAAAGCGTGTCCTGCATGTCTGGCGCTATTTAGAGCACCAATCATGCAGGGATTGTCTGCCACTCACTGTAATGCCACAGCCATGGTGGTTGTGGCATTACAGTGATTGCCCAAATCGATGGGAACAGTGCCAACAGTGAAACATGAAAAGCCGGCAATTCATCAGCGGCATACACCGATACCCGACAATTTAGAACCGAAAGAATAGAGCTTCACACATAGATTAGATAGATAGAAACATATCAGTCACACATATAAGAAGCACAGTGACAGTGTTGCTTACTGTACTTGTCATTTAGTGTAAAGGATTTATCAAAAAAAATAATAGTGTTTTCATGCACCGTCTCTTTAAAAAAGCCAGCCGGCAATTCAGCAGCGGTACCCGACAATTTATAACAGACAGAATAGAGCTTCACACATAGATTAGATAGATAGAAACATGTCAGTCACACATATAAGAAGCACAGTGACAGTGTTGCTTACTGTACTTGTCATTTAGTGTAAAGGATTTATCAAAAAAAATAATAGTGTTTTCATGCACCGTCTCTTTAAAAAAGCCGGCCGGCAATTCAGCAGCGGTACCTGACAATTTATAACAGACAGAATAGAGCTTCACACATAGATTAGATAGATAGAAACATGTCAGTCACATATATATGAAGTACAGTGACAGTGTTGATTACTGTACTTGTCATTTAGTGTAAAGGATTTATTAAAAAAAATAATAGTGTTTTCATGCACTGTCTCTTTAAAAAAGCCGGCCGGCAATTCAGCATCGGTACCCGACAATTTAGAATAGAAGGAATAGAGAATCACACATAGATTAGATAGATAGAAACATGTCAGTCACATATATATGAAGTACAGTGACAGTGTTGATTACTGTACTTGTCATTTAGTGTTAAAATAAAGGATTTATTTAAAAAAAAATTGGCGTGGGGTTCCCTGTAATTTTAGTCTCTAGCGGAGGTTAAGCAGACGGCTGGGGCAGATGTTTGAAGCCTGGGAAGGGGGTAATACCCATGGAGCTTCCCAGGCTACTAATATCAGCCCCCAGCGGAATACCTAGCCTTTACTAGCTATTAAAATGGGGGACCCCCCAAAAAAATGACGTGGGGTCCACCCTATTTTAATAGCTAGCAAAGGCTAGGCAGACAGCTGGGGGCTGATATTAATAGCCCAGGAAGGGTTCCATGAATATTGGCCCCCTCCCAGGCTAGAAACACCAGCCGTCAGCCGCCCCAGAAATGGCGCATCCTTAGAATGCGCCAATTCTGGCACTTAGCCTCGCTCTTCCCACTGCCCTGTAGCGGTGGCAGTGGGGTAATAGGGCTGGGGTTGATGTCAGCTTATAATGCCAGCTGACATCAAGCCCAGGTTAGTAATGGAGAGGTGTCTATAAGACACCCCCATTACTAACCCCATAGTCAAAGTTAAAAGAAAACACAAACACCCAGAATAAAGTCCTTTAATTGAAATAAAGACACATTCCTTTATTGTTCTAAATTAAACCATACTTACCATCACGCCCATTCCAGCTGAAGCCAACGATCTCCTGCAATAAAAGAAAAATAATAAAGCAACCTCATCCTTACCTTTCCATGGTTCCCACGACAGCTTCAGCTCTGCTACATCGAGATAACAGGCTGGACCGCAGCAGAACGCTGCCATCCAGCCTGTCATCCCGCAGACACTGAGAAGCGCAGGCATGCTTGCGCTCCTCAGTGTCTGGCTGTGACGGCATAAAGATGAGACGAGTTCATGTCCAATGAACTCGGCGCACCTCATGCACGTCACTGACAGCGTGGGAGAATTCTCACGCTGTAGCGCTGAGTGCAGGAGAATTTGTCAGTGTCAGTGACGTGCATGAGGTGAGCTGAGTTCATTGGACATGAGCTCACCTCATGCACGTCACTGACAGCGTGGGAAAATTCTCCTGCACTCAGCGCTACAGCGTGAGAATTCTCCCACGCTGTCAGTGACGTGCATGAGGTGCGCCGAGTTCATTGGACATGAACTCGTCTCATCTTTATGCCGTCACAGCCAGACACTGAGGAGCGCAAGCATGCCTGCGCTTCTCAGTGTCCGCGGGATGACAGGCTGGATGGCAGCTTTCTGCTGCGGTCCAGCCTGTCATCTCGATGTAGCAGAGCTGAAGCTGTCGTGGGAACCATGGAAAGGTAAGGATGAGGTTGCTTAATTATTTTACTTTTATTGCAGAAGACATTGGCTTCAGCTGGAATGGGCGTGATGGTAAGTATGGTTTAATTTAGAACAATAAAGAATTGTGTGTTTATTTCAATTAAAGGACTTTATTCTGGGTGTTGTGTTTTTCTAAATACTTTACTAGAAATTCATGGTGGTCATGTCTAATATTGGCGTGACCCCATGAATTTCGGGCTTAGGGCCAGCTGATAATGCCAAGCTGGCCTTAACCCCTTTATTACCCAGTGAGCCACCGCACCAGGGCCCTGAATGAGTTGGGTACAGCGCCAGAAGATGACGCTTCTATGAACGCGCCATTTTCTGGGGCGGCTGCGGACTGCAATTTGCAGCGGGTGGGGCCCAGAAAGCTCCCTGCGCTGCGGATTCCAGCTCCCAGCTGCCTAGTTGTACCTGGCTGGGCACAAAAATAGGGCGAAGCCCCACGCATTTTTTTTTTAAATTATTTCATGAAATTCATGGAATAATTAAGAAAAAAAGGGCTTCCCTATATTGTTGTGTCCAACCAGGTACAAATAGGCTGCTGGTGGTTGGGGGCAGCTTCCCAGGCTACTAATATCAGCCCCCAGCGGAATACCTAGCCTTTACTAGCTATTAAAATGGGGACCCCCCAAAAAAATGACGTGGGGTCCCCCCTATTTTAATAGCTAGCAAAGGCTAGGCAGACAGCTGGGGGCTGATATTAATAGCCCAGGAAGGGTTCCATGAATATTGGCCCCCTCCCAGGCTAGAAACACCAGCCGTCAGCCGCCCCAGAAATGACGCATCCTTAGGATGCGCCAATTCTGGCACTTAGCCTCGCTCTTCCCACTGCCCTGTAGCGGTGGCAGTGGGGTAATAGGGTTGGGGTTGATGTCAGCTTATAATGCCAGCTGACATAAAGCCCAGGTTAGTAATGGAGAGGCGTCTATAAGACACCCCCATTACTAACCCCATAGTGAAAGTTAAAAAAAACCCACAAACACCCAGAATAAAGTCCTTTAATTGAAATAAAGACACATTCCTTTATTGTTCTAAATTAAACCCTACTTACCATCACACCCATTCCAGCTGAAGCCAACGATCTCCTGCAATAAAAGAAAAATAATAAAGCAACATAATCCTTACCTTTCCATGGTTCCCACGACAGCTTCAGCTCTGCTACATCGAGATAACAGGCTGGACCGCAGCAGAAAGCTGCCATCAAGCCTGTCATCCCGCAGACACTGAGAAGCGCAGGCATGCTTGCGCTCTGCAGTGTCTGGCTGTGACGGCATCCAGATGAGCCGAGGTCATGTCCAATGAACTCGGCGCCCCTCATGCAAGTCACTGACAGCGTGGGAAAATTCTCCTGCACTCAGCACTTCAGCGTGAGAATTCTCCCACGCTGTCAGTGACGTACATGAGGTCAGCTGAGTTCATTGGACATGAATGAGCTCACCTCATGCACGTCACTGACAGCGTGGGAGAATTCTCACGCTGTAGCGCTGAGTGCAGGAGAATTCTCCCACGCTGTCAGTGACGTGCATGAGGTGCGCCGAGTTCATTGGACATGAACTTGTCTCATCTTTATGCCGTCACAGCGAGACACTGAGGAGCGCAAGCATGCGTACTCTTCTCAGTGTCTGCGGGATGACAGGCTGGATGGCAGCTTTCTGCTGCGGTCCAGCCTGTCATCTCGATGTAGCAGAGCTGAAGCTGTCGTGGGAACCATGGAAAGGTAAGGATGATGTTGCTTTATTATTTTTCTTTTATTGCAGGAGATCGTTGGCTTCAGCTGGAATGGGCGTGATGGTAAGTATGGTTTAATTTAGAACAATAAAGAATTGTGTCTTTATTTCAATTAAAGGACTTTATTCTGGGTGTTGTGTTTTTTTAAATTCTTTACTAGAAATTCATGGTGGTCATGTCTAATATTGGCGTGACCCCATGAATTTCAGGCTTAGGGCCAGCTGATAATGCCAAGCTGGCCTTAACCCCTTTATTACCCAGTGAGCCACCGCACCAGGGCCCTGGATGAGTTGGGTACAGCGCCAGAAGATGGCGCTTCTATGAACGCGCCATTTTCTGGGGCGGCTGCGGACTGCAATTTGCAGCGGGTGGGGCCCAGAAAGCTTGGGCCTCCCTGCGCTGCGGATTCCAGCTCCCAGCTGCCTAGTTGTACCTGGCTGGGCACAAAAATAGGGCGAAGCCCCACGCATTTTTTTTTTTAATTATTTCATGAAATTCATGGAATAATTAAGAAAAAAAGGGCTTCCCTATATTGTTGTGTCCAACCAGGTACAAATAGGCAGCTGGTGGTTGGGGGCAGCCCGTCCCTGCCTGCTGTACCTGGCTGGACACAAATATAGTGCGAAGCCCCACGTCAATTTTTTTTTAATTATTTCATGAAATAATTTTTTTAAAAAAGGGCTTCCCTATATTGTTGTGTCTGGCCAGGTACAAATAGGCAGCTGGTGGTTGGGGGCAGCCCGTTCCTGCCTGCTGTACCTGACTGGACACAAATATAGGGCGAAGCCCCACGTCAATTTTTTTTAAATTATTTCAGGAAATTCATGAAATAATGAAAAAAAAATTGATGTGGGGCTTCGCCTTATATTTGTGTCCAGCCAGGTACAGCAGGCAGGGACGGGCTGCTCCCAACCACCAGCTGCCTATTTGTACCTAGCCGGACACAACAATATAGGGAAGCCCTTTTTTTCTTAATTATTCCATGAATTTCATGAATTAAAAAAAAAAATACGTGGAGCTTCGCCCTATTTTTGTGTCCAGCCAGGTACAACTAGGCAGCTGGGGGCTGGAATCTGCAGCGCAGGGAGGCCCAAGCTTTCTGGGCCCCACCCGCTGCAAATTGCAGTCCGCAGCCGCCCCGGAAAATGGCGCGTTCATAGAAGCGCCATCTTCTGGCGCTGTACCCAACTCATCCAGGGCCCTGGTGCGGTGGCTCACTGGGTAATAAAGGGGTTAAGGCCAGCTTGGCATTATCAGCTGGCCCTAAGCCCGAAATTCATGGGGTCACGCCAATATTAGACATGACCACCATGAATTTCTAGTAAAGTATTTAAAAAAAACACAACACCCAGAAAAAAGTCCTTTAATTGAAATAAACACACAATTCTTTATTGTTCTAAATTAAACCATACTTACCATCACGCCCATTCCAGCTGAAGCCAATGATCTCCTGCAATAAAAGTAAAATAATAAAGCAACATCATCCTTACCTTTCCATGGCTCCCACGACAGCTTCAGCTCTGCTACATCGAGATGACAGGCTGGACCGCAGCAGAACGCTGCCATCCAGCCTGTCATCCCGCAGACACTGAGAAGCGCAGGCTTGCTTGCGCTACTCAGTGTCTGGCTGTGACGGCATCCAGATGAGCCGAGGTCATGTCCAATGAACTCGGCGCACTTCATGCACGTCACTGACAGCGTGGGAAAATTCTCACGCTGAAGCGCTGAGTGCAGGAGAATTTTCCCACGCTGTCAGTGACGTACATGAGGTGAGCCGAGTTCATTGTCGGCTCATCTGGATGCCGTCACAGTCAGACACTGAGGAGCGCAAGCATGCCTGCGCTTCTCAGTGTCTGCGGGATGACAGGCTGGATGGCAGCGTTCTGCAGGTCCAGCCTGTCATCTCGATGTAGCAGAGCTGAAGCTGTCCTGGGAACCATGGAAAGGTAAGGATGAGGTTGCTTTATTATTTTTCTTTTATTGCAGGAGATCGTTGGCTTCAGCTGGAATGGGCGTGATGGTAAGTATGGTTTAATTTAGAACAATAAAGAATTGTGTCTTTATTTCAATTAAAGGACTTTATTCTGGGTGTTTGTGTTTTTTTTTTAACTTTGACTATGGGGTTAGTAATGGGGGTGTCTTATAGACGCCTCTCCATTACTAACCTGGGCTTGATGTCAGCTGGCATTATAAGCTGACATCAACCCCAACCCTATTACCCCCTGTCACCGCACCAGGGCAGCGTGGAAGAGCGAGGCTAAGTTCCAGAATTGGCGCATCCTATGGATGCGCCATTTCTGGGGCGGCTGACGGCTGGTGTTTCTAGCCTGGGAGGGGGCCAATATTCATGGCACCCTTCCTGAGCTATTAATATCAGCCCCCAGCTGTCTGCCTAGCCTTTGCTAGCTATTAAATTAGGGGGGACCCCACGTCATTTTTTTTGGGGGGGTCCTCCATTTTAATAGCCAGTAAAGGCTAGGTATTCAGCTGGGGGCTGATATTAGTAGCCTGGGAAGCTCTGTGGGTATTACCCCCTTCCCAGGCTTCAAACATCTGCCCCAGCTGTCTGCTTAACCTCCGCTAGAGACTAAAATTATGGGGAACCCCACGCCAATTTTTTTTAATAATAAATCCTTTATTTTAATACTAAATGACAAGTACAGTAACCAACACTATCACTGTATATTATATATGTGACTGACATGTTTCTATCTATCTAATCTATGTGTGAAGCTCTATTCTGTCTGTTATAAATTGTCGGGTGCAGATGCTGAATTGCCGGCCGGCTTTTTTAAAGAGACGGTGCATGAAAACACTATTATGTTTTTTGATAAATCCTTTACACTAAATGACAATTACAGTAAGCAACACTGTCACTGTACTTCATATATATGTGGCTGACATGTTTCTATCTATCTAATCTATGTGTGATTCTCTATTCCTTCTATTCTAAATTGTCGGGTACAGATGCTGAATTGCCGGCCGGCTTTTTTAAAGAGACGGTGCATGAAAACACTATTATTTTTTTTAATAAATCCTTTGCAGTAAATGACAAGTACAGTAAGCAACACTGTCACTGTACTTATTATATATGTCACTGACATGTTTCTATCTATCTAATCTATGTGTGAAGCTCTATCTTTCTGTTCTAAATTGTCGGGTACCGCTGCTGAATTGCCGGCCGGCTTTTTTAAAGAGACGGTGCATGAAAACACTATTATATTTTTTAATAAATCCTTTACACTAAATGACAAGTACAGTAAGCAACACTGTCACTGTACTTCATATATATGTGACTGACATGTTTCTATCTATCTAATCTATGTGTGATGCTCTATTCCTTCATGTCTAAATTGTCGGGTACCGGTGTATGTCGCTGCTGAATTGCCGGCCGGCTTTTTTAAAGAAAGTGTCTTCTGAGCAGTTTGTGAGCTTTTGGACACCTTTGAAGGTGTTTTCTATGTGTTCCTATGTGTTTTTGTTTGCCTGCCATTGGTTTTAACGGTGTTCTAAGGTGTTCGACGAACAGTTCGACGAACAGTTCCTCGAACATCCTGGTGTTCGACGAACCGAACCGAACCCGAACACTAAGGGGGTGGCTCAACACTACTCATAAGCTTAAGTGAGAAACCTCACACTGCTTGTGAGTTGTGGACATCTGTGAACGAGCAGGCAGATCTGTGGCTGAGACTGCTGAACCTACATCCAGGCATGGTCGTGTGTGACAATGGCCATAACCTGGTGGCGGCTCTGAGGCGAGGCAAGATCACACAAGTACCATGCCTGGCTCATGTGCTTAACCTCGTGGTTCAGCGGTTTCTTAAATCATTCCCCGAGTTGCCAGATCTGCTAGTCAAAGTAAGCCGCCTGTCAGCTCATTTTCGCAAGTTAGCTACAGCCTCCCCCGCCCTTGCTGTGTTGCAGCAGTGTTTGCAGCTTCCGTCACACCGACTGGTGTATGTTGTCCCCACACATTGGACCTCTCCTCCTCCACATGTTGCAAAGGATTTGTGAGCAGTTGTGGAGTACCAGCTGCAACAAGGCCGTCGATAATCAGGTCAGACTCCACACATAAGACTCAGGAGTGGACCTGGATGTCTGACATATGTACCATCTTGACAAACTTTGAGGAGTCCACCAAGATGGTGAGTGGCAATGATGCCATCATTAGTGTCAGCATTTCACTTGTCTGTCTTTTGCAATGCTCTCTGCAGAGAATTAAAGAGGAGGCATTGAAGCCAGAGTATGATGAGATGGATCAAGAAGCCGTAGCGGTCGTTTACACACAGCCCAGCCTCATCTCATCCCAACGTGCATTGGGGGACAATGAGGGAGAAGAGGAGGATGAGGAGGAGGAAGAACAGGAGCTTGTATTATGCGCTGTAGACGGTAGTATCTGTACAACTGTCATACCGTCGGCTCAGCGTGGGTGGCCTGAGGACAGGGAGGAGGAGGAGGAGGGGGAGGAGGAGAGCATGGTCAGTCGTCATCTTGGTGAGGACACGTAAGTCTTGCCCATTACCAGTCTAGCACGCATGGCTGACTTTATGTTACGCTGCCTTAACTGTGACCCTTGCGTTGTCAAAATGTTGGGTGACAGTCATTACTGGTTGGTGACACTTTTAGACCCCCGCTACAAGGAGAACTTTCACTCTCTTATTCCTGAGGTGGAGAGGCCTACAAAAATGGGGCAGTACCAGAAGGCCCTTGCTGCAGAACTGTTAAAAAAAATTCCCATCTGAACACGCTAGCAGCAGAGGTCACAGTTCGTTGCCCAACCAAGGCGTACGTGCGAGAGAGATGAAACTCCAATCCAGCAGAGGCAGGGGAACACTGTCAACGTTCTGGGACAGTTTTCTCAGATCCTCCCTTCGGACAGACCCTGAGGCGCGGGGTACTCTCACAAGGAGTGGAAAGTTTCAAAAGATGGTGAGGGAGTACCTTGCCGACCGTCCAGCGTCCTCCGTGATTCCTCTGTGCCTTTTAATTATTGGGTATCCAAGCTGGACACTTGGAGTGTACTCGCTCTGTACGCCTTGGAGGTCATGGCCTGCCCTGCCGCTAGCATGTTATCAGAGCATGTTTTTAGTGCTGCTGGGAAATTATAACTGATAAGCGCACTCGCTTGTCAACTGACAATGCTGACAAGCTGACCCTTATAAAAATGAACAAGGGCTGGATTAGGCCAGACTTCTCATCACCACCAAATGACAGCAGAGTAACAAAGTCAAATCTACTGTGTTATTTCGGGAGGTGTATTCACATGCACCGCTTCACACCCACACATGGGTATACGCTTCTTCATTTCGGCAGTTTTATGTTCTTCTCCTTATCCTCAGCCTATACCACTATACCACCAGGGTGACCATGGTCTGTGTTGCCATTATTGAAAGTTCTTCCATCCTTATTTTTGTCAGCTTTTGCTTTTAAGGCATAAGCAAAGACTGTGGGAGACCCATTCCCCAATAATGGAAATAATATTTTTAAGATGCTGTACTGTAGGGCTCTTGTTAGCTCCACCACTCTTCCAAGGGGCATTAAAACCATCTTGCTAAGCTACTGTGACCTCCACATCTCTTCCATGGGGCATTAATATTGTCTTCTTACTCCACTGTAACCTCCACCACATTTGCAAAGGGCATTAAAACCGTCTTGTTAAGTTACTGTGACCTCCACGTCTCTTCCAAGGGGCATTAAAACTGTCTTGTTAAACCACTCTGAACTCAACAGCTCTCCCAAGGGGCATTAAAACCGCCTTGCTAAACTACTGTGACATCCACGTATCTTCCACGGGGCATTGATATTGTTTTTTTATTCCACTGCGACCTTCACCACTCTTCCAAGGGGCGTTAAAACCGTTTTGTTAAGCTACTGTGACCTCCACGTCTCTTCCATGGTGCATTGATATTGTCTTTTTATTCCACTGTAACCTCCACCACTTTTCCAAAGGGCATTAAAACCGTCTTGTTAAGCTACTGTGACCTCCACGTCTCTTCCAAGGGACATTAAAACTGTCTTGTTAAACCACTCTGAACTCCACAGCTCTTCCAATGGGCATTAAAACCGTCTTGTTAAGCTACTGTGACCTCCACGTATCTTCCACGGGGCATTGATATTGTCTTTTTATTCCACTGCGACCTCCACCACTCTTCCAAGGGGCATTGATATTGTCTTTTTATTCCACTGCGACCTCCACCACTCTTCCAAGGGGCATTAAAACCATTTTGCTTAGCTACTGGGATCTGCACGTCTTCTACAAGGGGCATTAAAACCGTCTTGTTTAACCACTCTAAACTCCACAGCTCTTCCAAGGGGCATTAAAACTGTCTTGTTAAGCTACGTCTTGTTTAACCACTCTGAACTCCACAGCTCTTCCAAGGGGCATTAAAACTGTCTTGTTAAGCTACTTTGACCTCAACATCTCTTCCACGGGGCATTGCTATTGTCTTTTTATTCCACTGCGACCTCCACCACTCTTCCAAGGGGAGTTAAAACAGTCTTGTTAAGCTACTGTGACCTCCACGGGGCATTGATATTGTCTTTTTATTCCACTGCGACCTCCACCACTCTACCAAAAGGCATTGATATTGTCTTTTTATTCCACTGCGTACTCCACCACTCTTCCAAGGGGCATTAAAACCATCTTGTTAAGCTACTGTGACCTCTATGTCTCTTACATTGGGCATTGATATTGTCTTTTTATTCCACTGTAACAACCACCACTTTTCCAAGAGGCATTATACCCTCTTGTTAAACTACTGTGACCTCCACGTCTCTTCCAAGGGGCATTAAAACAGTCTTCTTAAACCACTCTGAACTCCACAGCTTTTCCAAGGGGCATTAAAACGGTCTTGTTAAACTACTGTGACCTCCATGTCTCTTCCACGGGGCATTGATATTGTCTTTTTATTTCACTGAGACCTCCACCACGCTTCCAAGGGGAGTTAAAACCGTTTTGTTAAGCTACTGAGACCTCCACGTCTCTTCCACGGGGCATTGATATTGTCTTTTTATTCCACTGCGACCTCCACCACTGTTCCAAGGGGCATTAAAATCATTTTGTTTAGCTACTGGGATCTCCACGTCTTCTCCAAGGGGCATTAAAACCGTCTTGTTAAACCACTCTGAACTCCACAGCTCTTCCGAGGGGCATTAAACCGTCTTGTTAAGCTACTGTGACCTCAAGGTCTCTTCCCCGGGGCATTACTATTGTCTTTTTATTCCACTGCGACCTCCACCACTCTTCCAAGGGGCGTTAAAACCGTAGTGTTAAGCTACTGTGACCTACAAGGGGAATTGATATTGTCTTTTTATTCCACTGCGACCTGCACCACTCTTCCAAAAGGCATTGATATTATCTTTTTATTCCACTGTAACCTCCACCACTCTTCCAGGGGGCATTGATATTGTCTTTTTATTCCACAGCGTCCTCCACCACTCTTCCAATGGGCATTAAAACCGTCTTGTTTAGCTAATGGGATCTCCACGTCTTCTCCATGGGGCATTAAACCTGTCTTGTTAAACCACTCTGAACTCCACAGCTCTTCCAAGGGGCATTAAAACCGTCTTGTTAAGTACTGTGATATCCACGTCTCTTGCATGTGGCATTGATATTGTCTTTTTATTCCACTGCGACCTCCACCACTCTTCCAAGGGGCAATAAAACCATCTTGTTAAGCTACTGTGACCTCCACATCTCTTCCACGGGGCATTGATATTGTCTTTTTATTCCACTGCGACCTCCACCACTCTTCCAAGGGGCATTAAAACCTTCTTGTTAAGCTACTGTGACCTCCACGTCTCTTCCACGGGGCATTGATATCGTCTTTTTATTCCACTGCGACCTTCAAGACCCTTCCAAGGGGCATTGATATTGTCTTTTTATTCCTCTGCTAACTCCTCCACTCTTCCAAGGGGCGTTAAAAACGTTTTGTTTAGCTACTGGGATCTCCACGTCTCTTCCACGGGGCATTGATATCGTCTTTTTATTCCACTGCGACCTCCAAGACCCTTCCAAAGGGCATTGATATTATATTTTTATTCCACTGTGACCTCCACCACTCTTCCAAGGGGCATTGGTATTGTCTTTTTATTCCACTGCGAACTCCACCACTCTTCCAAGGGGCATTTAAACCGTTTTGCTTAGCTACTGGGATCTCCACGTCTTCTCAAAGTGGCATTAAAACCGTCTTGTTAAACCACTCTGAACTCCATAGCTCTTCCAAGGGGCATTAAAACCGTCTTCTTAAGCTACTGTGACCTCAACGTCTCTTCCATGGGGCATTGCTATTGTCTTTTTATTCACTGCGACCTCCACCACTCTGACAAGGGGCGTTAAAACCGTCTTGTTAAACTAATGTGACCTACACGGGGCATTGATATTGTCTTTTTATTCCACTGCGACCTCCACCACTCTTCCAAAAGGCATTGATATTGTCTTTTTATTCCTCTGCGAACTCCACCACTCTTCCAAGGAGCATTAAAACCGTATTGTTAAGCTACTTTGATCTCCACGTCTCTTCCACGGGGCATTAATATTGTAATTTTATTCCACTGTAACCTCCACCACTCTTCCAGGGGGCATTGATATTGTCTTTTAATTCCACTGCGAACTCCACCACTCTTCCAAGGGAAATTAAAACCATCTTGTTTGGCTACTGGAAACACCACATCTTCTCCAAGGGGCATTAAAACTGTCTTGTTAAACCACTCTGAACTCCACAGCTCTTCCAAGGAGCATTAAAACCATCTTGTTAAGCTACTGTGATCTCCACGTCTCTTCCACGTTACATTGATATTGTCTTTTTATTCCACTGTAACCTCCACCACTCTTCCAAGGAGCATTAAAACCATCTTGTTAAAATACTTTGACCTCCACGTCTGTTCCACGGGCAATTGATATTGTTTTTTTATTCCACTGCGACCTCCACCATTCTTCCAAGAGGCATTAAAACCTTCTTGTTAAGCTACTGTGACCTCCACGTCTCTTCCACGGGGCATTGATACTGTCTTTTTTTTCCACTGTGACCTACACCACTTTTCCAAGGGGCGTTAAAACCGTCTTGTTAAGCTACTGTGACCTCCACATCTTTTCCACGGGGCATTGATATTGTCTTTTTATTCCACTGCGACCTCCACCACTCTTCCAAGGGGCATAGATATTGTCTTTTTATTCCACTGCAACCTCCATCACTCTTTCAAGGGGCATTCATATTGTCTTTTTATTCCACTGCAACCTCCACCACTCTTCCAAGGGGCATTAAAACTGTTTTGTTTAGCTACTGGGATCTCCACGTCTTCTCCAAGGGGCATTGAAATCGTCATGTTAAGCTGCTGTGACCTCCACGGGGCATTGATATTGTCTTTTTAATCCACTGCGACTTCCATCACTCTTACAAAAGGCATTGATATTGTCTTTTTATTCTACTGCGAACTCCACCACACTTCCAAGGAGCATTAAATCCGTCTTGTTAAGCTACTGTGATCTCCACGCCTCTACCACAGGGCATTGATATTGTCTTTTTATTCCAATGTAACCTCCACCACTCTTCCAAGGGGCATTGATATTGTCTTTTTATTCCACTGCGACCTCCACCACTTTTCCAAGGGGCATTAAAGCCGTCTTGTTAAACCACTCTGAACTCCACAGCTCTTCCAAGGGGCATTAAAACCATCTTGTTAAACTACTGGGTTGAACTAGATGTACTTAGTCTTCCTTCAACCTTAAAAACTATGTATGTTACTGTGACCTCCATGTCTCTACCAAGGGGCATTAAAACCGTCTTGTTTAGCTTCTGGTATCTCCACGTCTACTCCAAGGGTCATTAAAACTGTCTTGTTAAACCACTCTGAACTCCACAGCTCTTCCAAGGGGCATTAAAACCGTCTTGTTAAGCTACTATGATTTCCACGTCTCTTCCACGGGGCATTGATATTGTCTTTCTATTCCACTGTAACCTCCACCACTCTTCCAAGGGGCATTAAAACCGTCTTGTTAAGCTACTGTGACCTCCACGTCTCTTCCACGGGGCATTGATATTGTCTTTTTATTCCACTGCGACCTCCACCACTCTTCCAAGGGGCATTGATATTGCCTTTTTATTCCACTGTGACCTCCACCACTTTTCCAAGGGACATTAAAACCGTCTTGTTAAGCTTCTGTGACCTCCACGTCTCTTCCAAGGGGCATTACAACCGTCTTGTTAAACCACTCTGAACTCCACAGCTCTTCCAAGGGGCATTAATATCGTCTTGTAAAGCTACTGTGACCTCCGCGTCTCTTTCACAGGGCATTTATATTGTCTTTTTATTCCACTGCGACCGCCACTACTCTTCCAAGGGACATTAAAAGTGGCTTGTTAAGCTTCTCTGACTTCCTCGTCTCTTCCACGGGGTAATGATATTGTATTTTTATTCCACTGCGACCTCCACCACTCTTCCAAGGGGCATTGATATTGTCTTTTTATATTACTGCGACCTCCACCAATCTTCCAAGGGTCATTAAAACCGTCTTGTTAAGCTACTGTCACCTCCACGACTCTTCCACGGGGCAATGATATTGTCTTTTTATTCCACTGCAACCTCCATCACTCTTCCAAGGGGCATTCATATTGTCTTTTTATTCCACTGCAACCTCCAACACTCTTCCAAGGGGCATTGATTTTGTCTTTTTATTCCACTGCGACCTCCACCACTACTTCAAGGAGCATTAAAACCGTCTTGTTTAGCTACTGTGATTTCCACGTCTCTTCCAAGGGGAATTAAAACCGTCTTGTTAAACCACTCTTAACTCCACAGGTCTTCCAATGGTCATTAAAACCATCTTGTTAAGCTACTGTGACCTCCACGTCTCTTCCAAGGGGCAATTTTATTGTCTTTTTATTCCACTGAGACCTCCACCACTCTACCCAGGGGCATTAAAACCGTCTTGTTAAGCTACTGTGGCCTACACGGGGCATTGATATTGTCTTTTTATTCCACTGCGACCTCCACTACTCTTCCAAAAGGCATTGATATTGTCTTTTTATTCCTCTGCGAACTCCACCACTCTTCCAAGGAGCATTAAAACCGTATTATTAATCTACTTTGATCTCCACGTCTCTTCCACGGGGCATTGATATTGTATTTTTATTCCACTGTAACCTCCACCACTCTTGCAAGGGGCATTGATATTGTCTTTTTATTCCATTGTGACCTCCACCACTCTTCCAAGGGAAATTAAAACCATCTTGTTTAGCTACTGGGAACACCACGTCTTCTCCAAGGGGCATTAACACTGTCTTGTTAAACCACTCTGAACTCCACAGCTCTTCCAAGGGGCATTAAAACCATCTTGTTAAGATACTGTGACCTCCACGTCTGTTCCATGGGCAATTGATATTGTTTGTTTATTCCACTGCGAACTCCACCATTCTTCCAAGGGGCAATAAAACCGTCTTGTTAAGCTACTGTGACCTCTACATCTCTTCCACGGGGCATTGATATTGTCTTTTTCTTCCACTGCGACCTCCACCACTCTTCCAAGGGGCATTAAAACCTTCTTGATAAGCTACTGTGACCTCCACGTCTCTTGCACGGGGCATAGATATTGTCTTTTTAATCCACTGCGACCTGCACTACTCTTCCAAGGGGCATTAACATTGTCTTTTTATACCACTGCGACCACGATCATACTTACAAGGGGCATTAAAACCATCTTGTTAAGCTACTGTGACCTCCACATCTCTTCCACGGGGCACTGATGTTGTCTTTTTATTTCACCACTCTTCCAAGGGGCATTAAAACCATCTTGTTAAGCTACTGTGATCTCCACGTCTTTTCCACGTGACCTTGATATTGTCTTTTTATTCCACTGTAACCTCCACCACTCTTCCAAGGGGCATTAAAATCATCTTGTTAACCTACTGTGACCTCCACGTCTGTTCCTCGTGCCATTGATATTGTTTTTTATTCCACTGTGAACTCCACCATTCTTCCAAGGGGCAATAAAACCATCTTGTTAAGCTACTGTGACCTCCACATCTCTTCCACGGGGCATTGATATTGCGTTTTTCTTCCACTGCGACCTCCACCACTCTTCCAAGGGACATTAAAACCTTCTTGTTATGCTACTTTGACCTCCACGTCTCTTCCACGGGGAATTAATATTGTCTTTTTATTCCACTGCGAACTCCACCACTCTTCCAAGGGGCATTGACATTGTATTTTTATACCACTGCGACCACGATCATACTTACAAGGGGCATTAAAACCGTCTTGTTAAGCTACTGTGACCTCCACATCTCTTCCACGGGGCATTGATATTGTCTTTTTATTCCACTGTAACCTCCACCACTCTTCCAAGGGGCATTAAATCAGCTTTGTTAAGCTACTGTGACCTCCACGTCTCTTCCAAGGGGCATTAAAACTGTCTTTTTAAACCAGTCTGAACTCCACAGCTCTTCTAATGGGCATTAAAACCATCTATTTAAGCTACTGTGACCTCCACGTCTCTTCCACGTGGCATTGATATTATCTTTTTATTCCACTGTGACCTACACCACTTTTCCAAGGGGCGTTAAAGCCGTCTTGTTAAGCTACTGAGACTTCCAAGTCTTTTCCATGGCCCATTGATATTGTCTTTTTATTCCACTGCGACCTCCACCACTCTTCCAAGGGGCATTGATATTGTCTTTTTATTCCACTGCAACCTCCATCTCTCTTCCAAGGGGTATTCATAATGTCTTTTTATTACACTGCGACCTCCACCACTCTTCCAAGGGGCATTAAAACTGTTTTGTTTAGCTACTGGGATCTCCACATCTTCTCCAAGGTGCATTGAAACCGTCATGTTAAGCTACTGTGACCTCCATGGGGCATTGATATTGTCTTTTTAATCCACTGCGACCTACACCACTCTTAGAAAAGGCATTGATATTGTCTTTTTATTCCACTGCGAACTCCACCACACTTCCAAGCATCATTAAAACCGTCTTGTTAAGCTACTGTGATCTCCACGCCTCTTCCACGGGGCATTGATATTGACTTTTTATTCCACTGTAACCTCCACCACTCTTCCAAGGGGCATTGATATTGTCATTTTATTCCACTGCGACCTCCACCACTCTTCCAAGGGGCATTGATATTGTCTTTTTATACCACTGCAACCTCCACAACTCTTAGAAGGGGCAATAAAACCATCTTGTTAAGCTACTGTGACCTCCAAGTCTCTTCCACAGGGCATTGATATTGTCTTTTTATTCCACTACGACCTCCACCACTCTTCCAAGGGGCATTAAAACGTTCTAATTAAGCTACTGTGATTTCCACGTCTCCTTCACGGGGCATTGATATTGTCTTTTTATTCCACTGTAACCTCCACCACTCTTCTAAGGGCATTAAACCCGTCTTGTTAAGCTACTGTGACCTCCACCTGTATATCAAGGGGCATTAAAACCGTCAAGATAAACCGCTCTGACCTTCATAGATCTTCCAATTGGCATTAAAATTGTCTTGTAAAGCTACTGTGACCTCCGCGTCTCTTACACGGGGCATTTATATTGTCTTTATATTCCACTGCGACTGCCACCACTCTTCCAAGGGACATTAAAACCGTCTTGTTAAGCTACTATGATCTCCACGTCTCTTCCACGGGGCATTGATATTGTCTTTCTATTCCACTGTAACCTCCACCACTCTTCCAAGGGGCATTAAAACCGTCTTGTTAAGCTACTGTGACCTCCACGTCTCTTCCACGGGGCATTGATATTGTCTTTTTATTCCTCTGCGACCTCCACCACTCTTCCAAGGGGCATTGATATTGTCTTTTTATACCACTGCGACCTCCACAACTCTTAGAAGAGGCATTAAAACTGTCTTGTTAAGCTACTCTGACCTCCTCGTCTCTTCCACGGGGTAGTGATAATGTCTTTTTATTCCACTGCGACCTCCACCACTCTTCCAAGGGGCATTGATATTGTCTTTTTATTCCACTGCGACCTCCACCACTCTTCCAAGTGTCATTAAAACCGTTTGTTAAGCTACTGTCACCTACACGTCTCTTCCATGGGGCAATGATATTGTCTTTTTATTCCACTTCAACCTACACCACTTTTCCAAGGTGCATTAAAACCATCTTGTTAAGCTACTGTGACCTCCATGTCTATTCCACGGTGCATTGATATTTATTCCACTGCAACCTCCACCACTCTTCCAAGGGGCATTGATTTTGTCTTTTTATTCCACTGCGACCTCCACCACTACTCCAAGGGGCATTAAAACCGTCTTGTTTAGCAACTGTGATTTCCACGTCTCTTCCAAGGGGCATTACAACCGTCTTGTTAAACCACTCTTAACTCCACAGGTCTTCCAATGGGCATTAAAACCGTCTTGTTAAGCTACTGTGACCTCCACGTCTTTTCCAAGGGGCATTGGTATTGTCTTTTTATTCCACTGTGACCTCCACCACTCTTCCAAGGGGCATTAAAACTGTCTAGTTGAGCTACTGTGACCTCCATGTCTCCTTCACGGGGCATTGATATTGTCTTTTTAATCCACTGTGACCTCCACCACTCTTCCAAGGGGCATTAAACCCGTCTTGTTAAGCAATTGTGACCTCCATCTCTCTACCAAGGGGCTTTAAAACCGTCTTGTTAAACCGCTCTGAACTCCACAGATCTTCCAAGGGGCCTTAAAATTGTCTTGTAAAGCTACTGTGACCTCTGCGTCTCTACCACGGGGCATTTATATTGTCTTTTTATTCCACTGCAACCGCCACCACTCTTCCAAGGGGCATTAAAAGGGTATTGAAAAGCTACTGTGACCTCCACGTCTTTTCCACGGGGTAATGATATTGTATTTTCATTCCACTGCGACCTCCACCACTCTTCCAAGGGGCATTGATATTGTATTTTTATTCCACTGCGACCTCCACCATTCTTCCAAGGGGCATTAAAACCGTCTTGTTAAGCTACTGTAACCTGTTAGGAGGGCGGTTGCAGACAACTTTATTAAATGGAACGCAACCGACTCCGGGATCCGCGATGCAGCCAAGAGGACTGCTGCCGAACACTTTCCGGGTGGAAAGTAAAGTAACAAACTTAAAGATAACCCCTCCGTGTTAACTACACACCGGACAGGGTATAGCGGTATGCTCTATCTCCGTTTAATGCACGGAGGAGAGAGTGACCGGCAACGCACCTAACAAATATCTTAGCTCTTCGTGTTAACGCACACGGAAAGGTAAGACGGTACGCACAATCTCCAAGAACCGCAGGGAGACGTGCGTCTGTGGGAACAGCAGTATCCCTGTCTTTGATACAGGCGCTACGCTATGGGGATTGGCGCTAAAGCGGTTCACACAATCTCCAAGAACCGCAGGGAGACGTGTGAGCGGACTATGAGCAGTAGCCCTGTCTTCGGTACAGGTGCTATGCTATAGGATACGGCGCTAGCGTGCGGGTGATTCCCGCCGGGTACTCGAGCACTCAGCCGGCGTGCCACCGGACTGAGCAAACCCGCTCTATTTAATTCACAGGCGGCCCGGGGTGTAAAGGCGAACCCCCTGGTTAGAGCCAGTCAGTGAAGCGAAGCTTCCTGCCTCTATGAAGCTAACCTGCCTCTATGGAGCTAAACCTGCCTAGCGGAAACTCCCGGTGGCCCTTAGGGAATGACATGGTGAGAGGGATCGACCGATGAGTGATTTGCATATCCAGGAGTGACCCATTGGCTCAGTAGAGATGACATGTCTCTGGGCAAATGTAGATGATAAAAAATTGCCCTCAGCACCAGAGTCCACCCACGCATTGGCAGCAACTGCAGATCTACCGAAGGACAAGATCACCTTATATGATAGCTTGGAGGAAGAGAACCGAGAATTTAATGTACCCCCACCAGTGGTGGTAAGCCCTACTCGTTTTACCAGCTGCTTGGAGCCCTTATTTACGGGGTGCTCTGAGAGAGGTGCAGAATGGGAACGAGAGGAACTAGACTTAGACCGGGGTACACCCGTAACCTTAGGCTCCGGGTCGGGTGTCTTGGGTTTGGGTCTAAAGACGCCTGGTGCCAACAGGTACTGGGGACTGCCAACCTCTAGCTCTAACCTGTGTTCTGCATGACGTAAGTCTATACGGTCAGCGAGAGATATTAACTCCTCCAGGGAGGTTGGAATCTCTCTGGTAGATTAAGCATCTTTAATATGCCCAGCCAGACCCTTCCAGAACACTGGGATAAGCGACCGCTCAGACCAATCCAGTTCAGCCGCCAAGGTTCTGAACTGGACGGCATAGTGACTGGCGGTGGCCGAACCCTGGACCAAAGCAAGGAGCTTAAGAGCCGTATCATGAATGACCTGAGGGCCCAGGAAAACAATTTTTAGGGTCTTAAGGAAGAGACCCGTATTTACTACCACTGGGTCATTACGCTCCCATAGAGGAGTAGCCCACTCCAGAGCCCTGTGAGACAGCAATGAGATGATATATCACACTTTGGCTCTTTCGGAGGGGAACCGTGTCTCCATCATCTCCAAGTGAACGGAGCATACATTTATAAAACCCCTACAGAGTTTACTATCCCCAGAAAATTTTTCCGGGAGAGCAAACCGGGGTAATGGGGCACTTGCAGTGGTGGCAGCCGAGTTTATCATGTTGGCTGCTAGAGAAGTCGCCTGGGTAGCTACTGCAGTGGTATCAGCAACCGGGACCGCCAGTTCCAGAGACCTGAGTCTGGTCTCCAGTTGCTGTATATAACGCTGCAGCTGCTGGTTGTCGGCCATGTTCGGCAAGACCCTGGCACTCAGATACTATTAGGGGGAGCTGTTGCAGACAACTTTATTAAATGGAACGCAACTGACCCCGGGGTCCGCGATGCAGCCAAGAGGACTGCTGCCGAGCACTTTCTGGGTGGAAAGTAAAGTAACCAACTTAAAGATAACCCCTCCGTGTTAACTACACACCGGACAGGGTATAGCGGCGACGCACCTAACAAATATCTTAGCCCTTCGTGTTAACGCACACGGAAGGGTAAGACGGTACGCACAATCTCCAAGAACCGCAGGGAGACGGCGCTAGCGTGCGGGTGATTCCCGCCGGGTACTCGAGCACTCAGCCGGCATGCCACCGGACTGAGCAGACCCGCTCTATTTAATTCACAGGCGGCTCGGGGTGTAAGGGCGAACCCCCTGGTTAGAGCCAGTCAGCGAAGCGAAGCTACCTGCCTCTTTGAAGCTAACCTGCCTCTATGGAGCTAAACCTGCCTAGCGGAAACTATGGCTCTTTGAGCCCGGAGTCAGCGTGCACACCACACACAGCTAGCTCAAATGATCTGAGTGCGCCGCCATGTTTGTGGGCGGGCCTTTTAAAGATTAAGCCCTGCCCCACTGTCGCACCATTGGTGACGACACACGTGACCAATCAGGCGGTGCCAGGTCACCGGGTCAGGTGGGTGCCAACCCACCAATCATGATCCGCCAGATCACGGACATGCTCAGTGCGGCAAATCCTGGACTTAGATTCCACAAGCCCTGTCTCCCTCTGCAACCCAGGGTTAACATTGCAAGGCACAACTACCTGGAACACAAACAGTGCTCGCGGGCCAGCTAGGCGTTGGGGCTGATGGTGATGCTGAGCAGCATCAGCCCCAGCTGGACTGAAATGGGAGACCAAAGAAGGTCCTGGACCCATTCTGAACCCAGCACCAGACTGACATCTAACAGTAACTGCCACAGGATATTGATATTGTCTTTTTATTCCATTGTAACTTCCACCACTCTTCCAATGGGTATTAAAACCATCTTGTTATGCTACTGTGACCTCCAGGTCTATTCCAAGGGGCATTAAAACCGTTTTGTTAAACCCCTCTGAACTCCCCAGCTCTTCCAAGGGGCATTAAAACCGTCTTGTTAAGCTACTGTGACCTCCACGTCTCTTCCATGGGGCATTGATATTGTCTTTTTATTCCACTGGGACCATCACCACTCTTACAAGGGTCATTAAAATCGTCTTGTTAATCTACTGTGACCTCCACGTCTCTTCCACGGGGCATTGATATTGTCTTTTTAGTCCACTGCGACCTCCATCACTCTTCCAAGGGGCTTTAAAACCGTCTTGTTAAACTACTGTGACCTCAACGTCTGTTCCACGGGGTATTGAAATTGTCTTTTTATTCCACTGCGACCTCCACCACTGTTCCAAGGGGAATTGAAATTGTCCTTTTATTCCACTGCGACCTCCACCACTTTTCCAAGGGGCATTAAAACCTTATTGTTGAGCTACTGTGACCTCCACATCTCTTCCACGGGGTATTTATATTGTCTTTTTATTCCACTGTAACCTCCACCACTTTTCCAAGGGGCAATAATAATACCGTCTGGTAAAGCTACAGTGTTGTCCACGTCTCTTCCAACTGGCATTAAAAGCGTCTTGCAAAACCTCTCTGAACTCCACAGCTTTTCCAAGTGGCATTAAAACCATCTTGTTAAGCTACTGTGACTACCACGTCTTTTCTACGGGGCATTGATATTGTCTTTTTATTCCACTGCGACCTCCACCACTCTTCCAAGGGGCAATAAAACTGTCTTGTTAACTACAGTTACCTTCACGTCTCCTCCACGGGGCATTGATATTGACTTTTTATTCCACTGCGACCTCCAGCACTCTTCCAAGGGGCATTGATATTGTCTATTTATTCTACTGTAACTTCCAGCACTCTACCAATGGGTATTAAAACCATCTTGCTATGCTACTGTGACCTCCACGTCTCTTGCAATGGGTACTAAAGCCGTCTTGTTAAACCATTCTGAACTCCATAGCTCTTCCAACGGGCATTAAAACCATCTTGTTAACCTACTGTGACCTCCACATCTCTTCCACGATGCATTGATGTTGTCTTTTTATTCCACTGCGACCTCCATCACTTTTCCAAGGGGCATAAAGTTCGTCTTGTTAAGCTACTGTGACCTCCATGTCTCCTCCACGGGGCATTGATGTAGCGTCGGCGTCCCTGCCTCCTGCTAGGCAGGGACGCCGTTCCCCTCACCTCTCCGCTCTGTGCCCAGCGTCTTCCTCCCACTCTGCTGGCAGCGCCCGCTGCTTCCCGGCTACTGCGCTTAGGGAGCGCGTGCGCTCCCCTCCTCTTAAAGGGGCCGCGCGCGCCGTCCTAAGGAGTCCCCGGCCAACGGCCGGAGGACCTCACCATATATAAGGCGCCTCCTCCAAAATGGAGGTGCCCGAGCAGTGTTGTTGCAAAGCCTGTCAACTCTGCTTCAGCCCTCAGGTCCCGTTACCAGATACCTGCCAGTTACCTGCCAGATTCCTGCTTGACACCTGCCTGATACCTGTCTATCTGCTTGCATTCCTGTGGTCTGACAGTCTGCCTATCAGCACCTGCCAGTCTGTCTATGGATCAGTCTGCCTGCTCACCTGGGAGCGCTCTCCTGCTACCTGCCTGCTAGCCTACCTGGAGGCTCTGCCGTCACTTGCCGTGACCACCTGCCAGCCAGCCGTGAGACTCTTACCCGCTCACCTGGGAGCGCTCACCTGCTGCCTGCCTGCTAGCCTACCTGGAGGCTATGCCGTCACTTGCCGTGACCACCTGCCAGCCAGCCGTGAGACTCTTACCCGCTTACCTGGAAGCGCTCACCTGCTACCCGCATGCTAGCCTACCTGGAGGCTTAGCCGTCACTTGATGTGACCACCTGCCTATCCAGAGACTCTTGCCCGCTCACCTGGGAGCGCTCACCTGCTACCTGCCTGCTAGCCTACCTGGAGGCTTTGCCGTCACTTGCTCTGACCACCTGCCTGTCCAGAGACTCTTGTCCGCTCACCTGGGAGCGCTCACCTGCTACCTGCCTGCTCGCCTTCCTGGAGGCTCTGCCGTCACTTGCCGTGACCCCCTGCCTGCCTAGAGACTCTTATCCTGCTGTCACTTGCCGTGACCACCCGCCTGCCTAGAGACTCTTATCCTGCTGTCACTTGCCGTGACCACCCGCCTGTCAAGAGACTGTTCTCGTCACTCTCCGTGACCTCCTGCCCTTCTACCCAGAGACTGTCCCTGTCACTTGACGTGACTGCCTGCCCACTTTCCCTGGGAGCCACCCGCTTCCTTACAAGACTTGCCCCTTTGTATAGTAGCTCAGAGGTTCCACCTCCCAGACCCGTTACAATTGATATTGTCTTTTTATTCCACTGCGACCTCCACCACTCTTCCAAGGGGCATTAAACCATCTTGTTAAGCTACTGTGACCTCCACGTCTGATCCAAAGGGTATTGAAATTGTCTTTTTATTCCACTGTGACCTCCACCACTCTTCCATTGGTCATTAAAAGCGTCTTGGTTAGACTACTGTGACCTTGACGTCTCTTCCACGGGGCATTGATATTGTCTTTTTAATCCACTGCGACCACCCCACTCTTCCAAGGTGCATTGATATTGTCTTTTTATTCCACTGCGACCTTCACCACTCTACCAAGGGGCATTAAAACTGTCTTGTTAAGCTACTGTGACCTCCACGTCTCTTCCACGGGGCATTGATATTGTCTTTTTATTAAACTGCGACCTCCACCACTCTTCCTAGGACAATAAAACCATCTTGTTAAGCTACTGTGAACTCCACTTTTCTTCCACGGTGCATTGATATTGTCTTTTTATTCCACTGTGATCTCCACCACATTTCGAAGAGGCATTAAAACCATCTTGATAAGCTACTGTGACCTCCACGTCTCTTCCATGGCGTATTAAAACCATCTTGTTAAGACTACTGTGACCTCCAAGTCTCTTCCACGGGGCATTGATATTGTCTTTTTAATCCACTCCGACCTCCACCGCTCTTCCAAGGGGCATTGATATTTTCTCTTTATTCCACTACGACCTCCACCACTCTTCCAAGGGGTATAAAAACCATCTTGTTAATCTACGGTGCATTGATATTTTCTTTTAATTCCACTGTAAACTACTCCACTCTCCCAAGGGGCATTAAAACCATCTTGTTTAGCTACTGTCACCTCCATGTCTCTTCCAAAGGTTATAACAACCGTCTTGTTAAACCACTCTGAACTCCAAAGCTCTTACAAAGGGCATTAAAACTGTCTTGCCACTGGGCATTGTCTTTTTATTCCACTGCGACCTTCACCACCCTACCAAGAGGCATTAAAACCGTCTTGTTAAGTTACTCTCACCTCCACGTCTCTTCCACGGGGCATTGATATTGTCTTTTTATTCCACTGCGACCTCCACCACTTTTCCAAGGGATAATAAAACCATCTTGTTAAACTACTGTAACCATCACGTCTCTTCCATGGCACATTGATATTGTCTTTTCATTCCATTGCGACCTCCCCCACTCTTTGAAGGGGCATTAAAACTGTCTAGTTAAGCTACTGTGACCTCCACGTCTCTTCTACGGGCAATGATATTGTTTTTTTATTCCACTGCAACCTCCACCACTCTTCCAAGGGGCAATAATACCGTCCTGTTAAGCTACTGTGACCTCCATGTGTCTTTCACGGTGCAATGATATTGGTTTTTTTTTCCACTCCGACCTCCACCACTCTTCGAAGAGGCATTGAAACCGTCTTGTTAAGATACTGTGACCTCCATCTTTCTTCCACAGGGTATTCATATAGTCTTTTTATTCCACTGTAACCTCCACAGCTTTTCCAAGGCATATTAAATCCGTCTTGTTAAGCTACTGTGACCTCCACGTCTCATCCAAGGGGCATTAAAACCGTCTTGTTAAGCTGCTGTGACCTCCACATCTCTTCCTCGGGGCATTGATATAGTCTTTTTATTCCACTGCGACATCCACCACTCTTCCAAGGTGCATTGATATTGTCTTTTTATTACACTGCGACCTCCACCACTCTTCCAAGGGCATTAAAACCATCTTATTAAGCTACTGTGACCTCCACGTCTCTTCCATGGGGGAATTGATATTGTCTTTTTATTCCACTGTATCCTCCACCACTCTTCCAAGGGGAATTAAAACCGTCTTGTTAAGCTACTGTGACCTCAACATCTCTTTCATGGGGCATAAATGCCATCTCGTTAAACCACTCTGTACTCCACCACTCTTCCAACGGGCAATAAAACCATCTTGTTAATCTACTGTGACCTCCACATCTCTTTCATGGGGCATTGATATTGTCTTTTTATTCCACTGCGACCCACACCACTCTACCAAGGGGCATTAAAACGGTATTGTTAAGCCACTGTTACCTTCACGTCTCTTCCACAGTGCATTAATATTGTCTTTTTATTCCTCTGCGACTTCCACCACTCTTCGTAGGGGCATTAAAGCCGTCTTGTTAAGCTACTGTGACCTCCACGTCTCTTCCACGGGGCATTCATATAGTCTGTTTATTCCACTGTAACCTCCACCACTTTTCCAAGGGGCATTAAATCCATCTTGCTAAGCTACTGTGACCTCCATGTTTCATCCAAGAGGCATTAAAACCTCCTTGTTAAACCACTCTGAACTCCACAGCTCTTCCAAGGGACATTAAAACCGTTTTGTTAAGCTACTGTGACATCCACGTCTCTTCCATGTGGCATTCAAATAGTCTGTTTATTCCACTGTAACCTCCACCACTTTTCCAAGGGGCATTAAATCCATCTTGTTAAGCTACTGTGACCTCCACGTCTCATCCAACAGACATTAAAACCGTCTTGTTAAACCACTCTGAACTCCACAGCTCTTCCAAGGGGCATTAAAACCGTCTTGCTAAGCTACTGTGACCTCCACGTCTCTTCCACGGGGCATTGATATAGTGTTTTTATTCCACTGCGACCTCCACCACTCTTCCAAGGGACATTAAAACCATCTTTTTAAGCTCCTGTGACCTCCACGTCTCTAACATTGGTCACTGATATTGTCTTTTTATTCTGCAGCGACCTCCACCACTCTTCCAAGAGTTAATAATCTGTCTTTTTAAGCTACTGTGACCTTCACGTCTCTTCCACGGGGCATTGATATTGTCTTTTTATTCCACTGCGACCTCCACCACTCTTCCAAGGGGCATTAAAGCTATCTTGTTAAGCTACTGTGACCTCCACGTCTCTTCCAAGGGGCATTAAAACCGTCTTGTTAAGCTACACTGACGTCCACGTCTATTCCACGGGGCATCGATATTGTCTTTTTATTCCACTGCGACCTCCACCACTCTTCCAAGGGGCAATAAAACCTTCTTGTTAAGCTACTGTGACCTCCACGTCTCTTCCACGGGGCATTGATATTGTCTCATTATTCCACTGTGAACTTTCAGAGTCTTCCAAGGGGCAATAAAACCATCTTGTTAAGCTACTGTAACCTCCACATCTCTTCTAAGGGGCATTAAAACCATCTTGTTAAACCACTCAGAACTTCACAGCTCTTCCTTGGGGCATTAAAACCATCTTATAAAGCTACTGTGACCTCCACGTCTCTTCCAAGGAACATTGATATTTCCTTTTTATTCCACTGCGACCTCTAGCACTCTTCCAAGGAGCATTAAAAACTTGTTAAGCTACTGTGACCTCCATGTCTCTTCCACGTGGTGTTGATATTGTGTCTTTATTTCACTGCAACCTCCACCACTTTTCCAAGGGGCATTGATGTTGTCTTTTTATTCCACTGCATCCTCCACCACTCTTCCAAGGGGCATAAAAACCATCTTGTTAATTTACTGTGATCTCCACATCTCTTCCACGGGGCATTGATATTTTCATTTTTTTCCACTGCAACCTCCACCACTCTTCAAAGAGGCATTAAGCCGTCTTTTTAAGCTACTATGACCTCCACGACTCTTCCACGGGGCATTGATATTGTCTTTTTATTCCACTGAGACCTTCACCACTCTTTCAATGGGCATTGATATTGAATTTTTATTGTACTGCGACCTCCACCACTCTTCCAAGGGGCATTCAAACCATATTTTTAAGCTACTGTGACCTCCTCGTCTCTTCCAAGGGGAAATGATATTGTCTTTTTACTCCACTGCTATCTCCACCAATCTTCCAACGGGCATTAAAACTGTCTTGTTAAGCTACTGTGACTTCAACCTCTCTTCCACGGGTCACTGATATTGTCTTTTTATTCTACTTTAACCTCCACCACTCTTCCAAGGGCCATTAAAACCGTCTTGTTAATCTACTGTGACCTGCACATCTCTTCCAAGGGGCATTAAAACAGTCTTGTTAAACCACTCTGAACTCTACAGCTCTTGCAAGGGGCATTAAAACAGTCTTATAAAGCTACTGTGACCTCCACGTCTCTTCCACGGGGCATTGATATTGCCTTTTTATTCCACTCCGACCTCCAGCACTCTTTCAAGGGGCATTAAAACCATCTTGTTAAGCTACTGTGACCTCCACATCTCTTCAACGGGGTATTGATATTGTGTTTTAATTTCACTTCGACCTCTACCACGCTTCCAAGGGGCATTGAAATTATCTTTTTATTAAAATGAGACCTCCACCACTCTACCAAGGGTCATTAAAACCGTCTTGTTCAGACTACTGTGACCTCAACGTCTGTTCCACGGGGCATTGATATTGACTTTTTCATCCACTGTGACCTTCCCCACTCTTCCAAGGGGCATTGATATTGTTTTTTTATTCTGCAGCGACTTCCACCAGTCTTCCAAGGGTTAATAAACCGTCTTTTTAAGCTACTGTGACCTTCACGTCTCTTCCATGGGGCATTGATATTGTCTTTTATTCCACTGCGACCTCCACCACTCTTCCAAGGGGCATTGATATTGTCTTTTTATTCCACTGCGACCTCCAACACTCTTCCAAGGGGCATTAAAAATATCTTGTTAAGCTACTGTGACCTCCACATCTCTTCCAAGGGGCATAAAAACCATCTTGTTAAACCACTCTGAATTCCACAGCTCTTCCAAGGGGCATTAATACCATCTTGCTAAGCTACACTGACGTCCACATCTCTTCTACGGGGCATCGATATTGTCTTTTTATTCCACTGCGACCTCCACCACTCTTCCAAGGGGCCATAAAACCTTCTTGTTAAGCCACTGTGACCTCCACGTCTCTTACACGGGGCATTGATATTGGCTTTTTATTATACTGCGACCTCCAAGACTTTTTCAAGGGGCAATAAAACCGTCCTGTTAAGCTACTGTAACCTCCAAGTCTCTTCCACGGGGCAGTGATATTGTCTTTAAATTCTACTGCGACCTCCACCACTCTTCCATGGGGCATTAAAACCATCTTGTTAAGCTACTGTTACTTCCACGTCTCTTCCACGGGGCATTGATATTGTCTCATTATTCCACTGTGACCTTCCAGAGTCTTCCAAGGGGCAATAAAACCATCTTGTTAAGCTACTGTAACCTCCACATCTCTTCTAAGGGGCATTAAAACCATCTTGTTAAACCACTCAGAACTTCACAGCTCTTCCATGGGGCATTAAATCCGTCTTATAAAGCTACTGTGACCCCCACGTCTCTTCCACGGGGCATTGATATTACCTTTTTATTCCACTGCGACCTCCAGCACTCTTGCAATGAGCATTAAAACCGTCTTGATAAGCTACTGTGACCTCCACGTCTCTTCCACGTGGTATTGATATTGTGTCTTTATTTCACTGCAACCTCCACCACTTTTCCAAGGGGCATTAATATTGTCTTTTTATTCCACTGCGACCTCCACCACTCTTCCAAGGGGCATAAAAACCATCTTGTTAATCTACTGTGATCTCCACATCTCTTCCACGGGGCATTGATATTTTCTTTTTTTTCCACTGCAACCTCCACCACTCTTCGAAGTGGCATTAAACCGTCTTTTTAAGCTACTATGACCTCCTCGTCTCTTCCACGGGGCATTGTTATTGTCCTTTTATTCCACTGCGACCTCCATCACTCTTCCAAGGGGCAATGATATTGTCTTTTTATTCCACTGCGACCTCCACCACTCTTCCAAGGGGCATAAAAACCATCTTGTTAATCTACTGTGATCTCCACATCTCTTCCACGGGGCATTGATATTTTCTTTTTTTTTCACTGCAACCTCCACCACTCTTCGAAGAGGCATTAAACTGTCTTTTTAAGCTACTATGACCTCCACGACTCTTCCACGGGGCAATGATATAGTCTTTTTATTGCACTGCGACCTTCACCACTCTTTCAATAGGCATTGATACTGAATTTTTATTGTACTGCGACCTCCACCACTCTTCCAAGGGGCATTAAAACCATATTTTTAAGCTACTGTGACCTCCTCGTCTCTTCCACGGGACATTGATATTGTCTTTTTTTTCAACTGCGACCTCCACCACTCTTCCAAGGGGCAGTGATATTGTCTTTTTACTCCACTGCTATATCCACCACTCTTCCAATGGGCATTAAAACTGTCTTGTTAAGCTATTGTGCCTTCAACGTCTCTTCCACGGGTCATTGATATTGTCTTTTTATTGCACTGAAACCTCCACCACTCTTACAAGTGGCATTAAAACCGTCTTTTTAATCTACTGTGACCTCCACATCTCTTCCAAGGGGCATTAAAACAGTCTTGTTAAACCACTCTGAACTCTACAGCTCTTGCAAGGGGCATTAAAACCATCTCATAAAGCTACTGTGACCTCCACGTCTCTTCCCCGGGCATTGACATTGCCTTTTTATTTCACTACGACCTCCACCACTCTTTCAAGGGGCATTAAAACCGTCTTGTTAAGCTACTGTGACCTCCACATCTCTTCCACGGGGTATTGATATTGTGTTTTTATTTCACTGCGACCTCCACCACTCTTCCAAGGGGCATTGAAATGATCAATTTATTAAAATGAGACCACCACTCTACCAAGCGTCAATAAAACCGTCTTGTTAAGACTACTTTGACCTCCACGTCTGTTCTACGGGGCATTGATATTGTCTTTTTCATCCACTGCGACCTCCACCACTCTTCCAAGGGGCATTAAAACTTTCTTGTTAATCTACTGTGACCTCCACGTCTCTTCCAAGGGGCATTGATATTGTCTTATTATTCCACTGTGACCTTCCCGAGTCTTCCAATGGGCAATTTAACCATCTTGTTAAGCTACTGTAAACTCCACATCTCTTCTAAGGGGCATTAAAACCATCTTGTTAAAGCACTCAGAACTTCACAGCTCTTCCATGGGGCATTAAAACCGTCTTATAAAGCTACTGTGACCTCCACGTCTCTTCCAAGGAACATTGATATTGCCTTTTTATTCCACTGCGACCTCCAGCACTCTTCCAATGAGCATTAAAACCATCTTGTTAAGCTACTGTGACCTCCACGTCTCTTCCACGTGGTGTTGATATTGTGTGTTTATTTCACTACAACCTCCACCACTTTTCCAAGGGGCATTGATATTGTCTTTTTATTCCACTGCGACCTCCACCACTCTTCCAAGGGGCATAAAAAACATCTTGTTAATCTACTGTGATCTCCACATCTCTTCCACCGGGCATTGATATTTTCTTTTTTTTCCACTGCAACCTCCAACACTCTTCGAAGTGGCATTAAACCGTCTTTTTAAGCTAATATGACCTCCACGACTCTTCCACGCTGCATTGATATTGTCTTTTTATTCCACTGTAACCTCCACCACTCTTCCAAGGGGCATTAAATCCTTCTCGTTAATCTACTGTGACCTCCACATCTCTTCCAAGGGGCATTAAAACCGTCTTGTAAAAACTACTCTGAACTCTACAGCTCTTTCAAGCTGCATTACAACCGTCTTGTTAAGCTACTGTGACCTCCAAATCTCTTCCACGGGGTATTGATATTGTGTTTTTATTTCACTGCGACCTCCAACACTCTTCCAAGGAGCATTGAAGTTATCTTTTTATTAAAATGAGACCTCCACCACTCTACCAAGGGTCATTAAAACCGTCTTGTTAAGACTACTGTGACCTCCACGTCTGTTACACGGGGCATTGATATTGTCTTTTTATTCCACTGCGACCTCCACCACTCTTCCAAGGGGCAATAAAACCTTCTTGTTAAGCTACTGTTACCTCCACGTCTCTTCCACGGGGCATTAATATTGTCTTTTTATTCTACTGCGACCTCTAAGACTTTTCCAAGGGGCAATAAAAGCGTCCTTTTAAGCAACTATAACCTCCACGTCTCTTCCACGGGGCAGTGATATTGTCATTAAATTCTACTGTGACCTCCGCCACTCTTCCAAGGGGCAATAAAATCATCTTGTTAAGCTTCTGTAACCTCCACATCTCTTCTAAGGGGCATTAAAACCATCTTGTTAAACCACTCAGAATTTCACAGCTCTTCCATGGGGCATAAAAACCGTCTTATAAAGCTACTGTGACCTCCACGTCTCTTCCACAGGGCATTTATATTGCCTTTTTATTCCACTGCGACCTCCAGCACTTTTCCAAGGAGCATTAAAACCGTCTTGTTAAGCTACTGTGACCTCCACGTCTCTTCCACGTGTTGTTGATATTGTGTCTTTATTTCACTGCAACCTCCACCACTTTTCCAAGAGGCATTGATATTGTCTTTTTATTCCACTGCGACCTCCACCACTCTTCCAAGCGGCATAAAAACCATCTTGTTAATCTACTGTGATCTCCACATCTCTTCCACGGGGCATTGATATTCTCTTTTTTTACCACTGCAACCTCCACCACTCTTCGAAGAGGCATTAAACCGTCTTTTTAAGCTACTATAACCTCCACGACTCTTCCACGGGGCATTGATATAGTCTTTTTATTCCACTGCGACCTTCACCACTCTTTCAATGGGCATTGATATTGAATTTTTATTGTACTGCGACCTCCACCACTCTTCCAAGGGGCATTAAAACCATATTTTTAAGCTACTGTGACCTCCTCGTCTCTTCCACGGGACATTGATATTGTCTTTTTTTTCCACTGCGACCTCCACCACTCTTCCAAGGGGCAATGATATTGTCTTTTTACTCCACTGCTATATCCACCACTCTTCCAATGGGCATTAAAACTGTCTTGTTAAGCTACTGTGCCTTCAAAGTCTCTTCCACGGGTCATTGATATTGTCTTTTTATTCCACTGTAACCTCCACCACTCTTCCAAGTGGCATTAAAACCGTCTTGTTATTCTACTGTGACCTCCACATCTCTTCCAAGGGGCATTAAAACCGTCTTGTTAAACCACTCTGAACTCTTCAGCTCTTGCAAGGGGCATTAAAACAGTCTTATAAAGCTACTATGACCTCCACGTCTCTACCACGGGGCATTGACATTGCCTTTTTATTCCACTGCGACCTCCACCACTCTTTAAAGGGGCATTAAAACCGTCTTGTTAAGCTACTGTGACCTCCACATCTCTTCCATGGGGTATTGATATTGTGTTTTTATTTCACTGCGACCTCCACCACTTTTCCAAGGGGCATTGAAATTATCTTTTTATTAAAATAAGACCTCCACCACTCTACGAAGCGTCATTAAAACCGTCTTGTTAAGACTACTGTGACCTCCACGTCTGTTCCATGGGGCATTGATATTGTCTTTTTTATCCACTGCGACCTCCCCCACTCTTCCAAGGGGCATTGATGTTGTCTTTTTATTCTGCAGCGACCTCCACCACTTTTCCAAGGGTTAATAAACCGTCTTTTTAAGCTACTGTGACCTTCACGTCTCATTCACGGGGCATTGATATTGTCTTTTTATTCCACTGTCACCTCCACCACTCTTCCAAGGGGCATTGATATTGTATTTTTATTCCACTGCGACCTCCACCACTCTTCCAAGGGGCATTAAAACTTTCTTGTTAATCTACTGTGACCTCCACGTCTCTTCCAAGGGCATTGATATTGGCTTTTTATTCTACAGCGACCTCCAAGACTTTTTCAAGGGGCAAAAAAAACGTCCTGTTAAGCTACTGTAACCTCCACGTCTCTTCCACAGGGCAGTGATATTGTCTTAAAATTCTACTGCGACCTCCACCACTCTTTCATGGGGCATTAAAACCATCTTGTTAAGCTACTGTGACCTCCACTTCTCTTCCAAGGGGTACTGATATTGTTTTTTTATTCCACTGCGACCTCCACCACTCTTCCAAGGGGCATAAAAACCGTTTTGTTAATCTACTGTGATCTCAACGTCTCTTCCACGGGGCATTTATATTTTCTTTTTATTCCACTGTAACCTCCACCACTCTTCCAACGGGCATTAAACCCTCTTGTTAAGCTGCTGTGACCTCCACGTCTCTTCCACGGGGCATTCATATTGTCTTTTTATTCCACTATTACCTCCAACACTCTTCCAAGGGGCATTAAAACCATCTTGTTAAGCTACTGTGACCTCAACGTCTCTTTCAAGGGGCATAAAAACCATCTCGTTAAACCACTCTGTACTCCACCCTTCGTCCAAGGGGTATTAAAACCTTCTTGTTAAGCTACTGTGACTTCCACATCTCTTCCACGGGGCATTGATATTGACTTTTTATTCCACTGTAAACTCCACAACTTTTCTAAGGGGCATTAAAACCGTCTTGATAATCTGCTGTGACATCCACGTCTCTTCAAAGGGGCATTAAAACCATCTTGTTAAACCACTCAGAACTTCACAGCTCTTCCTTGGGGCATTAAAACCGTCTTATAAAGCTACTGTGACCTCCACGTCTCTTCCAAGGAACATTGATATTGCCTTTTTATTCCACTGCGACCTCTAGCACTCTTCCAAGGAGCATTAAAACCTTCTTGTTAAGCTACTGTGACCTCCACGTCTCTTCCACGTGGTATTGATATTGTGTCTTTATTTCACTGCAAACTCCACCACTTTTCCAAGGGGCATTGATAATGTCTTTTTATTCCACTGCGACCTCCACCACTCTTCCAAGGGGCATAAAAACCATCTTGTTAATCTACTGTGATCTCCACATCTCTTCCACGGGGCATTGATATTTTCTTTTTTTTCCACTGCAACCTCCAACACTCTTCAAAGTGGCATTAAACCGTCTTTTTAAGCTAATATGACCTCCACGACTCTTCCACGGGGCATTGATATTGTCTTTTTATTCCACTGCGACCTTCTCCACTATTTCAATGGGCATTGATATTGAATTTTTATTGTACTGCGACCTCCACCACTCTTCCAAGGGGCAATAAAACCATATTTTTAAGCTACTGTGACCTCCTCGTCTCTTCCACGGGGCATTGATATTGTCTTTTTATTCCACTGCGACCTCCACCACTCTTCCAAGGGGAAATTATATTGTCTTTTTATTCCACTGCGACCTCCACCACTCTTCCAAGGGGCATAAAAACCATCTTGTTAATCTACTGTGATCTCCACATCTCTTCCACGGGGCATTGATATTTTCTTTTTTTTTCACTGCAACCTCCACCACTCTTCGAAGAGGCATTAAACTGTCTTTTTAAGCTACTATGACCTCCACGACTCTTCCACGGGGCAATGATATAGTCTTTTTATTGCACTGCGACCTTCACCACTCTTTCAATAGGCATTGATACTGAATTTTTATTGTACTGCGACCTCCACCACTCTTCCAAGGGGCATTAAAACCATATTTTTAAGCTACTGTGACCTCCTCGTCTCTTCCACGGGACATTGATATTGTCTTTTTTTTCAACTGCGACCTCCACCACTCTTCCAAGGGGCAATGATATTGTCTTTTTACTCCACTGCTATATCCACCACTCTTCCAATGGGCATTAAAACTGTCTTGTTAAGCTACTGTGCCTTCAACGTCTCTACCACGGGTCATTGATATTGTCTTTTTATTGCACTGTAACCTCCACCAGTCTTACAAGTGGCATTAAAACCGTCTTTTTAATCTACTGTGACCTCCACATCTCTTCCAAGAGGCATTAAAACTGTCTTGCTTAACCACTCTGAACTCTACAGCTCTTGCAAGAGGCATTAAAACCATCTCATAAAGCTACTGTGACCTCCACGTCTCTTCCACGGGGCATTGAAATTGCCTTTTTATTCCACTGCGACCTCCACCACTCTTTCAAGGGGCATTAAAACCGTCTTGTTAAGCTACTGTGACCTCCACATCTCTTCCACGGGGTATTGATATTGTGTTTTTATTTCACTGCGACCTCCACCACTCTTCCAAGGGGCATTGAAATGATCAATTTATTAAAATGAGACCACCACTCTACCAAGCGTCAATAAAACCGTCTTGTTAAGACTACTGTGACCTCCACGTCTGTTCTACGGGGCATTGATATTGTCTTTTTCATCCACTGCGACCTCCCCCACTCTTCCAAGGGGCATTGATATTGTCTTTTTATTCCACTGCGACCTCCACCACTCTTCCAAGGGGCATTAAAACTTTCTTGTTAATCTACTGTGACCTCCACGTCTCTTCCAAGGGGCATTGATATTGTCTCATTATTCCACTGTGACCTTCCCGAGTCTTCCAATGGACAATAAAACCATCTTTTTAAGCTACTGTAAACTCCACATCTCTTCTAAGGGGCATTAAAACCATCTTGTTAAAGCACTCAGAACTTCACAGCTCTTCCATGGGGCATTAAAACCGTCTTATAAAGCTACTGTGACCTCCACGTCTCTTCCATGGGGCATTGATATTGCCTTTTTATTCCACTGCGACCTCCAGCACTCTTCTAATGAGCATTAAAACCGTCTTGTTAAGCTACTGTGACCTCCACGTCTCTTCCACGTGGTGTTGATATTGTGTGTTTATTTCACTACAACCTCCACCACTTTTCCAAGGGGCATTGATATTGTCTTTTTATTCCACTGCGACCTCCACCACTCTTCCAAGGGGCATAAAACACATCTTCTTAATCTACTGTGATCTCCACATCTCTTCCACGGGGCATTGATATTTTCTTTTTTTTCCACTAAAACCTCCACCACTCTTCAAAGTGGCATTAAACCGTCTTTTTGAGCCACTATGACCTCCACGACTCTTCCACGGGGCATTGATATTGTCTTTTTATTCCACTGCGACCTTCTCCACTGTTTCAATGGGCATTGATATTGAATTTTTATTGTACTGCGACCTCCACCACTCTTCCAAGGGGCATTAAAGCCATATTTTTAAGCAACTGTGACCTCCTCGTCTCTTCCACGGGGCATTGATATTGTCTTTTTATTCCACTGCGACCTCCACCACTCTTCCAAGGGGCAATGATATTGTCTTTTTACTCCACTGCCTTCTCCACCACTCTTCCAACGGGCATTAAAACTGTCTTGTTAAGCTACTGTTACTTCAACATCTCTTCCAAGGTGCATTAAAATCGTCTTGTAAAAAATACTCTGAAATCTACAGCTCTTGCAACGGGCATTAAAACTGTTTTATAAAGCTACTGTGACCTCCACGTCTCTTCCACGGGGCATTGATATTGACTTTTTTTTCCATTGTAACCTCCACCACTCTTCCAAGGGGCATTAAAACCGTCTTGTTAATCTACTGTGACCTCCACATCTCTTCCAAGGGGCATTAAAACCGTCTTGTAAAAACTACTCTGAACTCTACAGCTCTTTCAAGCTGCATTAAAACCGTCTTGTTAAGCTACTGTGACCTCCAAATCTCTTCCACGGGGTATTGATATTGTGTTTTTATTTCACTGCGACCTCCAACACTCTTCCAAGGAGCATTGAAGTTATCTTTTTATTAAAATGAGACCTCCACCACTCTACCAAGGGTCATTAAAACCGTCTTGTTAAGACTACTGTGACCTCCACGTCTGTTACACGGGGCATTGATATTGCCTTTTTATTCTACAGCGACCTCCACCACTCTTCCAAGGGTTAATAAACCGTCTTTTTAAGCTACTGTGACCTTCACGTCTCTTTCACGGGGCACTGATACTGTCTTTTTATTCCACTGCGACCTCCACCACTCTTCCAAGGGGCAATAAAACCTTCTTGTTAAGCTACTGTTACCTCCACGTCTCTTCCACGGGGCATTGATATTGTCTTTTTATTCTACTGCGACCTCTAAGACTTTTCCAAGGGGCAATAAAACCGTCCTTTTAAGCAACTATAACCTCCACGTCTCTTCCACGGAGCAGTGATATTGTCATTAAATTCTACTGTGACCTCCACCACTCTTCCATGGGGCATTAAAACCATCTTGTTAAGCTACTGTGACCTCCACGTCTCTTCCAAGGGGCATTGATATTGTCTCATTATTCCACTGTGACCTTCCAGAGTCTTCCAAGGGGCAATAAAAACATCTTGTTAAGCTTCTGTAACCTCCACATCTCTTCTAAGGGGCATTAAAACCATCTTGTTAAACCACTCAGAACTTCACAGCTCTTCCATGGGGAATAAAAACCGTCTTATAAAGCTACTGTGACCTCCACGTCTCTTCCACGGGGCTTTTATATTACCTTTTTATTCCACTGCGACCTCCAGCACTCTTCCAAGGAGCATTAAAACCGTCTTGTTAAGATACTGTGACCTCCACGTCTCTTCCACGTGGTGGTGATATTGTGTCTTTATTTCACTGCAACCTCCACCACTTTTCCAAGGGGCATTGATATTGTCTTTTTATTCCACTGCGACCTCCACCACTCTTCCAAGCGGCATAAAAACCATCTTGTTAATCTACTATGATCTCCACATCTCTTCCACGGGGCATTGATATTTTCTTTTTTTTCCACTGCAACCTCCACCACTCTTCGAAGAGGCATTAAGCCGTCTTTTTAAGCTACTATGACCTCCATGACTCTTCCACGGCGCATTGATATAGTCTTTTTATTCCACTGCGACCTTCACCACTCTTTCAATGGGCATTGATATTGAATTTTTATTGTACTGCGACCTCCACCACTCTTCCAAGGGGCATTAAAACCATGTTTTTAAGCTACTGTGACCTGCTCGTCTCTTCCACGGGACATTGATATTGTCTTTTTTTTCCACTGCGACCTCCACCACTCTTCCAAGGGGCAATGATATTGTCTTTTTAGTCCACTGCTATATCCACCACTCTTCCAATGGGCATTAAAACTGTCTTGTTAAGCTACTGTGCCTTCAAAGTCTCTTCCACGGGTCATTGATATTGTCTTTTTATTCCACTGTAACCTCCACCACTCTTCCAAGTGGCATTAAAACCGTCTTGTTAATCTACTGTGACCTCCACATCTCTTCCAAGGGGCATTAAAACCGTCTTGTTAAACCACTCTGAACTCTACAGCTCTTGCAAGGGGCATTAAAACCGTCTTATAAACCTACTGTGACCTCCACGTCTCTACCACGGGGCATTGACATTGCCTTTTTATTCCACTGCGACCTCCACCACTCTTTAAAGGGGCATTGAAATTATCTTTTTATTAAAATGAGACCTCCACCACTCTACCAAGCGTCATTAAAACTGTCTTGTTAAGACTACTGTGACCTCCACGTCTGTTCCATGGGGCATTGATATTGTCTTTTTTATCCACTGCGACCTCCCCCACTCTTCCAAGGGGCATTGATATTGTCTTTTTATTCTGCAGCGACCTCCACCACTTTTCCAAGGGTTAATAAACCGTCTTTTTAAGCTACTGTTACCTTCACGTCTCTTTCACGGGGCATTGATATTGTCTTTTTATTCCAATGTCACCTTTACCACTCTTCCAAGGGGCATTGATATTGTCTTTTTATTCCACTGCGACCTCCACCACTCTTCCAAGGGGCATTAAAACTTTCTTGTTAATCTATTGTGACCTCCACGTCTCTTCCAAGGGGCATTGGTATTGGCTTTTTATTCAACAGCGACCTCCAAGACTTTTTCAAGGGGCAAAAAATCCGTCCTGTTAAGCTACTGTAACCTCCACGTCTCTTCCACTGGGCAGTGATATTGTCTTTAAATTCTACTGCGACCTCCACCACTCTTCCATGGGGCATTAAAACCATTTTGTTAAGCTACTGTGACCTCCACTTCTCTTCCACGGGGTATTGATATTGTTTTTTTATTCCACTGCGACCTCCACCACTCTTCCAAAGGGCATAAAAACCGTTTTGTTAATCTACTGTGATCTCAACGTCTCTTCCACGGGGCATTTATATTTTCTTTTTATTCCACTGTAACCTCCACCACTCTTCCAACGGGCATTAAACCGTCTTGTTAAGCTGCTGTGACCTCCACGTCTCTTCCACGGGGCATTGATATTGTCTTTTTATTCCACTATTACCTCCATCACTCTTCCAAGGGACATTAAAACCATCTTGTTAAGCTACTGTGACCTCAACGTCTCTTTCAAGGGGCATAAAAACCATCTCGTTAAACCACTCTGTACTCCACCGTTCGTCCAAGGGGTATTAAAACCTTCTTGTTAAGCTACTGTGACTTCCACATCTCTTCCACGGGGCATTGATATTGTCTTTTTATACCACTGCGACCTCCACCACTCTTCCATGGGGCATTAAAACCTTCTTGTTAAGCTACTGTGACCTCCATGTCTCTTCCACCGGGCATTGATATTGTCTTTTTATTCCACTGTAAACTCCACAACTTTTCTAAGGGGCATTAAAACCATCTTGATAATCTACTGTGACATCCACGTCTCTTCAAAGGGGCATTAAAACCATCTTGTTAAACCACTCTGAACTCCACAGCTCTTCCAATGGGCATTAAAACCGTCCTATAAATCTACTGTAACCTCCACGTCTCTTCCACGGGGCATTGATATTGTCTTTTTATTCCACTGCAACCTCCACCACTCTTCCAAGGGGCATAAAAACCATCTTGTTAATCTACAGTGATTTCCACGTCTCTTCCACGGGGCATTGATATTTTCTTTTTATTCCACTGTAACCTCCACAACTCTTCCAAAGGGCATTAAAACCCTCTTGTTAAACCACTCTGTTCACCACCACTCTTCCAAGTGGCAATAAAACCGTCTTGTTAAGCTACTGTGACCTCCACGTCTCTTCCACGGTGCATTGATATTGTCTTTTTATTCCACTGCGACTTCCACCACTCTACGAATGGGCATGAAAACCGTCTAGTTAAGCTACTGTGAACTCCACGTCTCTTCCACGGGGCATTCATATAGTCTTTTTAATCCACTGTGACCTCCACCACTATTCCAAGGGGCTTTGAAATTGTCTTTTTATTCCACTGCAACCTCCACAACTCTTCCAAGGGGAAATAAAAGTGTCTTGTTAATCTACGGTGATCTCCACGTCTCTTCCACGGGGCATTGATATTTTCTTTTTATTCCACTGTTACCTCCACCACTTTCCCAAGTGGCATTAAATCCATCTACGTAAGCTACTGTGACCTTCACGTCTTTTCCAAGGAGAAATAAAGCCATCTTGTTAAGCTACTGTGACCTCCACGTCTCTTCCAAGGGGCATTAAAACCATATTTTTAAACCACTCTGAACTCCACAGCTTTTCCAAGGGGCATTAAAACCGTCCTGTTAAGCTACAATGACCTCCACGTCTCTTCCACGGTCCATTGATATTGTCTTTTTATTCCACTGCGACCTCCACCACTCTTACAAGGGGAATTAAAATCATCTTGTTAAGCTACTGTAACCTCCAAGACTCTACCTCGGGGCATTGATAATGTCTTTTTATTCCACTGAGACCTCCACCACTCTTCCAAGGGGCATGAAACCCGTCTTGTTAAGCTACTGTGACCTCCACGTCTCTTCCACGTGGCATTGATAGTGTTTTTTTATTTCAGTGCGACCTCCACCACTCTTCCAAGGGACATTAAAACAGTCTTGTTAAGCTACAATGACCTCCACGTCTCTTCCAAGGGGCATTAAAACAGTGTTTTTAAACCAAACTGAACTCCATCACTCTTCCAAGGGGCATTAAAACCATATCTTTAAGCTCATGTGACCTCCATGTCACTTCCATTGGTCATTGATATTGTCTTTTTACTCCACTGCGACCTCCACCACTCTTCCAATTGGCAGTGATATTGTCTTTTTTTTCCACTGCTATCTCCACCCCTCTTTCAAGGGGCATTAAAACTGTATTGTTAAGCTACTGTGACTTCAACATCTCTTCCACGGTGCATTGATATTGTCTTTTTATTCCACTGTAACCTCCAACACTCTTCCAAGGGGCATTAAAACCGTCTTGTTAATCTACTGTGACCTCCACATCTCTTCCAAGGGGCATTAAAACCGTCTTGTTAAACCACTCTGAAATCTACAGCTCTTGCAAGAGGCAATAAAACCGTCTTATAAAGCTATTGTGACGTACACATCTCTTCCACGGGGCATTGATATTTTCTTTTAATTCCACTGCGACCTCCACCACTCTTTCAAGAGGCATTCAAACCGTCTTGTTAAGCTACTGTGACCAACACATCTCTTCCACGGGGTATTGATATTGTGTTTTTCTTTCACTGCGACCTCCGCCACTCTTCAAACGGGCATTGAAATTGTCTTTTTATTAAAATGAGAACTCCACCACTCTACCAAGGGTCATTAAAACCATCTTGTTAAGATTACTGTGACCTCCACATCTGTTCCACGGGGCAATGATATTGTCTTTTTAATCCACTGCGACCTCCCCCACTCTTCCAAGGGGCATTGATATTGTCTTTTTATTCCACTCCGACCTCTACCACTCTTCCAAGGGGCATAAAAACCATCTTGTTAAGCTACTGTGACCTCCACGTCTCTTCCAAGGGCATTGATATTGGCTTTTTATTCTACAGCGACCTCCAAGACTTTTTCAAGGGGCAAAAAAAACGTCCTGTTAAGCTACTGTAACCTCCACGTCTCTTCCACAGGGCAGTGATATTGTCTTAAAATTCTACTGCGACCTCCACCACTCTTTCATGGGGCATTAAAACCATCTTGTTAAGCTACTGTGACCTCCACTTCTCTTCCAAGGGGTACTGATATTGTTTTTTTATTCCACTGCGACCTCCACCACTCTTCCAAGGGGCATAAAAACCGTTTTGTTAATCTACTGTGATCTCAACGTCTCTTCCACGGGGCATTTATATTTTCTTTTTATTCCACTGTAACCTCCACCACTCTTCCAACGGGCATTAAACCCTCTTGTTAAGCTGCTGTGACCTCCACGTCTCTTCCACGGGGCATTCATATTGTCTTTTTATTCCACTATTACCTCCAACACTCTTCCAAGGGGCATTAAAACCATCTTGTTAAGCTACTGTGACCTCAACGTCTCTTTCAAGGGGCATAAAAACCATCTCGTTAAACCACTCTGTACTCCACCCTTCGTCCAAGGGGTATTAAAACCTTCTTGTTAAGCTACTGTGACTTCCACATCTCTTCCACGGGGCATTGATATTGTCTTTTTATTCCACTGTAAACTCCACAACTTTTCTAAGGGGCATTAAAACCGTCTTGATAATCTGCTGTGACATCCACGTCTCTTCAAAGGGGCATTAAAACCATCTTGTTAAACCACTCAGAACTTCACAGCTCTTCCTTGGGGCATTAAAACCGTCTTATAAAGCTACTGTGACCTCCACGTCTCTTCCAAGGAACATTGATATTGCCTTTTTATTCCACTGCGACCTCTAGCACTCTTCCAAGGAGCATTAAAACCTTCTTGTTAAGCTACTGTGACCTCCACGTCTCTTCCACGTGGTATTGATATTGTGTCTTTATTTCACTGCAACCTCCACCACTTTTCCAAGGGGCATTGATAATGTCTTTTTATTCCACTGCGACCTCCACCACTCTTCCAAGGGGCATAAAAACCATCTTGTTAATCTACTGTGATCTCCACATCTCTTCCACGGGGCATTGATATTTTCTTTTTTTTCCACTGCAACCTCCAACACTCTTCAAAGTGGCATTAAACCGTCTTTTTAAGCTAATATGACCTCCACGACTCTTCCACGGGGCATTGATATTGTCTTTTTATTCCACTGCGACCTTCTCCACTATTTCAATGGGCATTGATATTGAATTTTTATTGTACTGCGACCTCCACCACTCTTCCAAGGGGCAATAAAACCATATTTTTTAGCTACTGTGACCTCCTCGTCTCTTCCACGGGGCATTGATATTGTCTTTTTATTCCACTGCGACCTCCACCACTCTTCCAAGGGGAAATTATATTGTCTTTTTATTCCACTGCGACCTCCACCACTCTTCCAAGGGGCATAAAAACCATCTTGTTAATCTACTGTGATCTCCACATCTCTTCCACGGGGCATTGATATTTTCTTTTTTTTTCACTGCAACCTCCACCACTCTTCGAAGAGGCATTAAACTGTCTTTTTAAGCTACTATGACCTCCACGACTCTTCCACGGGGCAATGATATAGTCTTTTTATTGCACTGCGACCTTCACCACTCTTTCAATAGGCATTGATACTGAATTTTTATTGTACTGCGACCTCCACCACTCTTCCAAGGGGCATTAAAACCATATTTTTAAGCTACTGTGACCTCCTCGTCTCTTCCACGGGACATTGATATTGTCTTTTTTTTCAACTGCGACCTCCACCACTCTTCCAAGGGGCAATGATATTGTCTTTTTACTCCACTGCTATATCCACCACTCTTCCAATGGGCATTAAAACTGTCTTGTTAAGCTACTGTGCCTTCAACGTCTCTACCACGGGTCATTGATATTGTCTTTTTATTGCACTGTAACCTCCACCAGTCTTACAAGTGGCATTAAAACCGTCTTTTTAAACTACTGTGACCTCCACATCTCTTCCAAGAGGCATTAAAACTGTCTTGCTAAACCACTCTGAACTCTACAGCTCTTGCAAGAGGCATTAAAACCATCTCATAAAGCTACTGTGACCTCCACGTCTCTTCCACGGGGCATTGAAATTGCCTTTTTATTCCACTGCGACCTCCACCACTCTTTCAAGGGGCATTAAAACCGTCTTGTTAAGCTACTGTGACCTCCACATCTCTTCCACGGGGTATTGATATTGTGTTTTTATTTCACTGCGACCTCCACCACTCTTCCAAGGGGCATTGAAATGATCAATTTATTAAAATGAGACCACCACTCTACCAAGCGTCAATAAAACCGTCTTGTTAAGACTACTGTGACCTCCACGTCTGTTCTACGGGGCATTGATATTGTCTTTTTCATCCACTGCGACCTCCCCCACTCTTCCAAGGGGCATTGATATTGTCTTTTTATTCCACTGCGACCTCCACCACTCTTCCAAGGGGCATTAAAACTTTCTTGTTAATCTACTGTGACCTCCACGTCTCTTCCAAGGGGCATTGATATTGTCTCATTATTCCACTGTGACCTTCCCGAGTCTTCCAATGGACAATAAAACCATCTTTTTAAGCTACTGTAAACTCCACATCTCTTCTAAGGGGCATTAAAACCATCTTGTTAAAGCACTCAGAACTTCACAGCTCTTCCATTGGGCATTAAAACCGTCTTATAAAGCTACTGTGACCTCCACGTCTCTTCCATGGGGCATTGATATTGCCTTTTTATTCCACTGCGACCTCCAGCACTCTTCTAATGAGCATTAAAACCGTCTTGTTAAGCTACTGTGACCTCCACGTCTCTTCCACGTGGTGTTGATATTGTGTGTTTATTTCACTACAACCTCCACCACTTTTCCAAGGGGCATTGATATTGTCTTTTTATTCCACTGCGACCTCCACCACTCTTCCAAGGGGCATAAAACACATCTTCTTAATCTACTGTGATCTCCACATCTCTTCCACGGGGCATTGATATTTTCTTTTTTTTCCACTAAAACCTCCACCACTCTTCAAAGTGGCATTAAACCGTCTTTTTGAGCCACTATGACCTCCACGACTCTTCCACGGGGCATTGATATTGTCTTTTTATTCCACTGCGACCTTCTCCACTGTTTCAATGGGCATTGATATTGAATTTTTATTGTACTGCGACCTCCACCACTCTTCCAAGGGGCATTAAAGCCATATTTTTAAGCAACTGTGACCTCCTCGTCTCTTCCACGGGGCATTGATATTGTCTTTTTATTCCACTGCGACCTCCACCACTCTTCCAAGGGGCAATGATATTGTCTTTTTACTCCACTGCCTTCTCCACCACTCTTCCAACGGGCATTAAAACTGTCTTGTTAAGCTACTGTGACTTCAACATCTCTTCCAAGGTGCATTAAAATCGTCTTGTAAAAAATACTCTGAAATCTACAGCTCTTGCAACGGGCATTAAAACTGTTTTATAAAGCTACTGTGACCTCCACGTCTCTTCCACGGGGCATTGATATTGACTTTTTTTTCCATTGTAACCTCCACCACTCTTCCAAGGGGCATTAAAACCGTCTTGTTAATCTACTGTGACCTCCACATCTCTTCCAAGGGGCATTAAAACCGTCTTGTAAAAACTACTCTGAACTCTACAGCTCTTTCAAGCTGCATTAAAACCGTCTTGTTAAGCTACTGTGACCTCCAAATCTCTTCCACGGGGTATTGATATTGTGTTTTTATTTCACTGCGACCTCCAACACTCTTCCAAGGAGCATTGAAGTTATCTTTTTATTAAAATGAGACCTCCACCACTCTACCAAGGGTCATTAAAACCGTCTTGTTAAGACTACTGTGACCTCCACGTCTGTTACACGGGGCATTGATATTGCCTTTTTATTCTACAGCGACCTCCACCACTCTTCCAAGGGTTAATAAACCGTCTTTTTAAGCTACTGTGACCTTCACGTCTCTTTCACGGGGCACTGATACTGTCTTTTTATTCCACTGCGACCTCCACCACTCTTCCAAGGGGCAATAAAACCTTCTTGTTAAGCTACTGTTACCTCCACGTCTCTTCCACGGGGCATTGATATTGTCTTTTTATTCTACTGCGACCTCTAAGACTTTTCCAAGGGGCAATAAAACCGTCCTTTTAAGCAACTATAACCTCCACGTCTCTTCCACGGGGCAGTGATATTGTCATTAAATTCTACTGTGACCTCCACCACTCTTCCATGGGGCATTAAAACCATCTTGTTAAGCTACTGTGACCTCCACGTCTCTTCCAAGGGGCATTGATATTGTCTCATTATTCCACTGTGACCTTCCAGAGTCTTCCAAGGGGCAATAAAAACATCTTGTTAAGCTTCTGTAACCTCCACATCTCTTCTAAGGGGCATTAAAACCATCTTGTTAAACCACTCAGAACTTCACAGCTCTTCCATGGGGAATAAAAACCGTCTTATAAAGCTACTGTGACCTCCACGTCTCTTCCACGGGGCTTTTATATTACCTTTTTATTCCACTGCGACCTCCAGCACTCTTCCAAGGAGCATTAAAACCGTCTTGTTAAGATACTGTGACCTCCACGTCTCTTCCACGTGGTGGTGATATTGTGTCTTTATTTCACTGCAACCTCCACCACTTTTCCAAGGGGCATTGATATTGTCTTTTTATTCCACTGCGACCTCCACCACTCTTCCAAGCGGCATAAAAACCATCTTGTTAATCTACTGTGATCTCCACATCTCTTCCACGGGGCATTGATATTTTCTTTTTTTTCCACTGCAACCTCCACCACTCTTCGAAGAGGCATTAAGCCGTCTTTTTAAGCTACTATGACCTCCATGACTCTTCCACGGCGCATTGATATAGTCTTTTTATTCCACTGCGACCTTCACCACTCTTTCAATGGGCATTGATATTGAATTTTTATTGTACTGCGACCTCCACCACTCTTCCAAGGGGCATTAAAACCATGTTTTTAAGCTACTGTGACCTGCTCGTCTCTTCCACGGGACATTGATATTGTCTTTTTTTTCCACTGCGACCTCCACCACTCTTCCAAGGGGCAATGATATTGTCTTTTTAGTCCACTGCTATATCCACCACTCTTCCAATGGGCATTAAAACTGTCTTGTTAAGCTACTGTGCCTTCAAAGTCTCTTCCACGGGTCATTGATATTGTCTTTTTATTCCACTGTAACCTCCACCACTCTTCCAAGTGGCATTAAAACCGTCTTGTTAATCTACTGTGACCTCCACATCTCTTCCAAGGGGCATTAAAACCGTCTTGTTAAACCACTCTGAACTCTACAGCTCTTGCAAGGGGCATTAAAACCGTCTTATAAACCTACTGTGACCTCCACGTCTCTACCACGGGGCATTGACATTGCCTTTTTATTCCACTGCGACCTCCACCACTCTTTAAAGGGGCATTGAAATTATCTTTTTATTAAAATGAGACCTCCACCACTCTACCAAGCGTCATTAAAACTGTCTTGTTAAGACTACTGTGACCTCCACGTCTGTTCCATGGGGCATTGATATTGTCTTTTTTATCCACTGCGACCTCCCCCACTCTTCCAAGGGGCATTGATATTGTCTTTTTATTCTGCAGCGACCTCCACCACTTTTCCAAGGGTTAATAAACCGTCTTTTTAAGCTACTGTGACCTTCACGTCTCTTTCACGGGGCATTGATATTGTCTTTTTATTCCACTGTCACCTTTACCACTCTTCCAAGGGGCATTGATATTGTCTTTTTATTCCACTGCGACCTCCACCACTCTTCCAAGGGGCATTAAAACTTTCTTGTTAATCTATTGTGACCTCCACGTCTCTTCCAAGGGGCATTGGTATTGGCTTTTTATTCAACAGCGACCTCCAAGACTTTTTCAAGGGGCAAAAAATCCGTCCTGTTAAGCTACTGTAACCTCCACGTCTCTTCCACTGGGCAGTGATATTGTCTTTAAATTCTACTGCGACCTCCACCACTCTTCCATGGGGCATTAAAACCATTTTGTTTAGCTACTGTGACCTCCACTTCTCTTCCACGGGGTATTGATATTGTTTTTTTATTCCACTGCGACCTCCACCACTCTTCCAAGGGGCATAAAAACCGTTTTGTTAATCTACTGTGATCTCAACGTCTCTTCCACGGGGCATTTATATTTTCTTTTTATTCCACTGTAACCTCCACCACTCTTCCAACGGGCATTAAACCGTCTTGTTAAGCTGCTGTGACCTCCACGTCTCTTCCACGGGGCATTGATATTGTCTTTTTATTCCACTATTACCTCCATCACTCTTCCAAGGGACATTAAAACCATCTTGTTAAGCTACTGTGACCTCAACGTCTCTTTCAAGGGGCATAAAAACCATCTCGTTAAACCACTCTGTACTCCACCGTTCGTCCAAGGGGTATTAAAACCTTCTTGTTAAGCTACTGTGACTTCCACATCTCTTCCACGGGGCATTGATATTGTCTTTTTATACCACTGCGACCTCCACCACTCTTCCATGGGGCATTAAAACCTTCTTGTTAAGCTACTGTGACCTCCATGTCTCTTCCACCGGGCATTGATATTGTCTTTTTATTCCACTGTAAACTCCACAACTTTTCTAAGGGGCATTAAAACCATCTTGATAATCTACTGTGACATCCACGTCTCTTCAAAGGGGCATTAAAACCATCTTGTTAAACCACTCTGAACTCCACAGCTCTTCCAATGGGCATTAAAACCGTCCTATAAATCTACTGTAACCTCCACGTCTCTTCCACGGGGCATTGATATTGTCTTTTTATTCCACTGCAACCTCCACCACTCTTCCAAGGGGCATAAAAACCATCTTGTTAATCTACAGTGATTTCCACGTCTCTTCCACGGGGCATTGATATTTTCTTTTTATTCCACTGTAACCTCCACAACTCTTCCAAGGGGCATTAAAACCCTCTTGTTAAACCACTCTGTTCACCACCACTCTTCCAAGTGGCAATAAAACCGTCTTGTTAAGCTACTGTGACCTCCACGTCTCTTCCACGGTGCATTGATATTGTCTTTTTATTCCACTGCGACTTCCACCACTCTACGAATGGGCATGAAAACCGTCTAGTTAAGCTACTGTGAACTCCACGTCTCTTCCACGGGGCATTCATATAGTCTTTTTAATCCACTGTGACCTCCACCACTATTCCAAGGGGCTTTGAAATTGTCTTTTTATTCCACTGCAACCTCCACAACTCTTCCAAGGGGAAATAAAAGTGTCTTGTTAATCTACGGTGATCTCCACGTCTCTTCCACGGGGCATTGATATTTTCTTTTTATTCCACTGTTACCTCCACCACTTTCCCAAGTGGCATTAAATCCATCTACGTAAGCTACTGTGACCTTCACGTCTTTTCCAAGGAGAAATAAAGCCATCTTGTTAAGCTACTGTGACCTCCACGTCTCTTCCAAGGGGCATTAAAACCATATTTTTAAACCACTCTGAACTCCACAGCTTTTCCAAGGGGCATTAAAACCGTCCTGTTAAGCTACAATGACCTCCACGTCTCTTCCACGGTCCATTGATATTGTCTTTTTATTCCACTGCGACCTCCACCACTCTTACAAGGGGAATTAAAATCATCTTGTTAAGCTACTGTAACCTCCAAGACTCTACCTCGGGGCATTGATAATGTCTTTTTATTCCACTGCGACCTCCACCACTCTTCCAAGGGGCATGAAACCCGTCTTGTTAAGCTACTGTGACCTCCACGTCTCTTCCAAGGGGCATTAAAACAGTGTTGTTAAACCAAACTGAACTCCATCACTCTTCCAAGGGGCATTAAAACCATATCTTTAAGCTCATGTGACCTCCATGTCACTTCCATTGGTCATTGATATTGTCTTTTTACTCCACTGCGACCTCCACCACTCTTCCAATTGGCAGTGATATTGTCTTTTTTTTCCACCGCTATCTCCACCCCTCTTTCAAGGGGCATTAAAACTGTATTGTTAAGCTACTGTGACTTCAACATCTCTTCCACGGGGCATTGATATTGTCTTTTTATTCCACTGTAACCTCCAACACTCTTCCAAGGGGCATTAAAACCGTCTTGTTAATCTACTGTGACCTCCACATCTCTTCCAAGGGGCATTAAAACCGTCTTGTTAAACCACTCTGAAATCTACAGCTCTTGCAAGAGGCAATAAAACCGTCTTATAAAGCTATTGTGACGTACACATCTCTTCCACGGGGCATTGATATTTTCTTTTAATTCCACTGCGACCTCCACCACTCTTTCAAGAGGCATTAAAACCGTCTTGTTAAGCTACTGTGACCTACACATCTCTTCCACGGGGTATTGATATTGTGTTTTTCTTTCACTGCGACCTCCGCCACTCTTCAAACGGGCATTGAAATTGTCTTTTTATTAAAATGAGAACTCCACCACTCTACCAAGGGTCATTAAAACCATCTTGTTAAGACTACTGTGACCTCCACATCTGTTCCACGGGGCAATGATATTGTCTTTTTAATCCACTGCGACCTCCCCCACTCTTCCAAGGGGCATTGATATTGTCTTTTTATTCCACTCCGACCTCTACCACTCTTCCAAGGGGCATAAAAACCATCTTGTTAAGCTACTGTGACCTCCACGTCTCTTCCACCGGGCATTAATATTGTCTTTTTATTCCACTGTAAATTCCACCACTTTTCGAAGGGGCATTAAAACCGTCTTGTTAATCTACTGTGACCTCCACGTCTCTTCCAAGGGGCATTTAAACCATCTTGTTAAACCACTCTGAACTCCACAGCTCTTCCAAGGGGCATTAAAACCGTCTTATAAAGCTACTGTGACCTCCATGTCTCTTTCTCGGGGCCTTGATATTGCCTTTTTATTCCACTGCGACCTCCATCACTCTTCCTAGGGGCAATAAAACCGTCTTGTTAAGATCCTGTGACCTTAACATATCCTCCATTGGTCATTGATATTGTCTTTTTATTCCTCTACGACCTCCACCACTCTTCCAAGGGACATTAAAACTGTCTTGTTAAGCTTCTGTGACCTCCACGTCTCTTCCACGGGGCATTGATATTGTCTTTTTTTTCCACTGCGAACTACAACACTCTTACTTGGGGCATTGATATTGCCTTTTTATTCCACTGCGACCTCCACCACTATTCCAAGGGGCATTAAAACCATCTAATTAAGCTACTGTGACCTCCACGTCTCTTCCAAGGGGCATTAAAACCATCTTGTTAAGCTACTGTGACCTCCACGTCTCTTCCAAGGGGTATTAAAACCGTTTTGTTATATCACTCTGAACTCGACAGCTCTTCCAAGGGACATTAAATCCATCTTCTTAACCTACTGTAACCTCCACCACTTTTCCAAGGGGCATTAAAACAGTCCTGTTAAGCTACTTTGACCTCCACGTCTCTTCCATGGGGCATTAAAACCGTCTTGCTAAGACTTCTGTGATCTCCACGTCTCTTCCACAGGGCATTGATTTTGTCTTTTTAATACACTGCGACCTCCACCACTCTTCCAAGGGGCATTGATATTGTCTTTTTATTCCACTGTGACCTCCACATCTCTTCCAAGGGGAAATAAAACTGTCTTGTTAATATACTGTGATCTCCACGTCTCTTCCACGGGACATTGATATTTTCTTTTTATTCCACTGTAACCTCCACCACTCTTCCAAGGGGCATTAAAACCATTTTGTTAAGCTACTGTGACCTCTATGTCTTTAACAAGGGGCATTAAAACCGTTTTGTTAAACCACTCTGAACTCCAAAGCTCTTCCAAGGGGCATTAAAACCGTATTGTTAAGCTACTGTGACCTCCACATCTCTTCCACGGGGCATTGATATATTTTTTTATTCTACTGCGACCTTCACCACCCTACCAAGGGGCATTAAATCAGTCTTGTTAAGATACAGTGACCTCCACGTCTCTTCCATGGGGCATTGATATTGTCTTTTTAATCCATTGTAACCTCCACCACTCTTCCAAGGGGCATTAAAACCATCTCGTTAAACCACTCTGTACTCCACCATTCGTCCAAGGGGCAATAAAACCTTCTTGTTAAGCTACTGTGACCTCCACATCTCTTCCACGGGGCATTGATATTGCCTTTTTATTCCCTGCGACCTCCATGACTTTTCCAAGGGACAAAAAAAACGTTTTGTTAAGCTACTGTGACCTCCACGTTTCTTCAAAGGGGCATTAAAAGGGGCATTAAAACCATCTTCGTTAAGCTACTGTGACCTCTACGTCTCTTCGACGGTGCATTGATATTTTCTTTTTATTCCACTGAGACCTCCACCACTCTTCCAAGGGGCATAAAAACCATCTTGTTATTCTACAGTGATCTCCACGTCTCTTCCACTGTGCATTGATATTTTCTTTTTATTCCACTGTAGCCTCCACCACTCGTCCAAGGGGCATTAAAGCGTCTTGTTAAGCCACTGTGACCTCCACGTCTCTTCCACGGGGCATTGATATTGTCTTTTTATTCCACTGCGACCTCCACCACTCTTCCAATTGGCAATAAAACCTTCTTGTTAAGCTACTGTGACGTCCACATCTCTTGCACGGGGCATTCATATAGTCTTTTATTCCACTGTAACCTTCACCACTTTTCCAAAGGGCATTAAATCCGTCTTGTTAAGCTATTGTGACCTCCACGTCTCATCCAAGTGGCATTGAAACGGTCTTGTTAGACCACTCTGAACTCCACAGCTCTTCCAAAGGGCATTTAAACCGTCTTGTTAAGCTACTGTGACCTCCACATCTCTTCCACGGGGCATTAATATAGTGTTTTTATTCCACTGCGACCTAGACCACTCTTCCAAGGTGCATTAAAACCATCTTGCTTAACTACTATGACCTCCAGGTCTCTTCTTGTTCCATTTATATTGTCTTTTTATTCCACTGCGATCTCCACCACTCTTCCAAGGGGAATTAAAACCATCTTTTTAAGGTAATGTGACCCCAACGTCTCTTCCTCGGGACATTGATATTGTCTTTTTATTCCACTTCAACCTCCACCACTCTTACAAGGGGCGTTAAAACCGTCTTGTTAAGCTCCTGTGACCTCCACTTCTCTTCCATTCGTCATTGATATTGTCTTTTTATTCCACTGCAACCTCCACCACTCTTCCAAGGGGCATTAAAACCATCTTGTTAAGCTACTGTGACCTCCACGTCCCTTCCTCGGGGCATTGATATTGTCTTTTTATTCCACTGCGACCTCCACCACTCTTCCGAGGGGCATTAAAACTGTCTTGTTAAGCTTCTGTGACCTCCACGTCTCTTCCACGGGGCATTGATATTGCCTTTTTATTCCACTACGACCTCCACCACTCTTCCTAGTGTCATGAAGCTACTGTGACCTCCATGTCTCTTACAAGGGGCATTAAAACCATCTTGTTAAGCTACAGTGACCTCCACATCTCTTCCATGGGGCATTGATATTGTCTTTTTATTCCACTGCGACCTCCACCACTATTCCGAAGGGCCATAAAACTGTCTTGATAAGCTACTGTGACCATCACGTCTCTTGCACAGTGCATTGATATTGTCTTTTTATTACACTGCGACCTCCACCACTCTTCGAAGGGGCATTAAAACCATCTTGTTAAGCTACTGTGACCTCCACATCTCTTCCACAGGGCATTCATATAGTCCTTTTATTCCACTGTAACCTCCACCACTTTTCCAAGGGGTACTAAATCCGTCTTGTTAAGCTACTGTGACCTCCACGTCTCTTCCACGGTCCATTGAAATTGACTTTTTATTCCACTGCGACCTCCACCACTCTTCCAAGGGGAATTAAAACCATCTTGTTAAGCTTCTGTGACCTCCACGTCCCTTCCTTGGGGCATTGATACTGTCTTTTTATTCCACTGCCACCTCCACCACTCTTGCAAGTGCATTAAAACTCTCTTGTTAAGCTACTGTGACCTCCACGTTACTTCCATGGGGCATTAAAACAGTCTTGTTAAACCACTCTGAACTCCAGCACTTTTCTAATCATCATTAAAACCGTCTTTTTAAGCTCCACTTCTCTTCCAATGGTCATTGATATTGTCTTTTTATTCCACTGCGACCTCCAGCACTCTTCCAAGGGGCATTAAAACTGTCTTGTTAAGCTATTGTGACCTCCAAGTCTCTTACATGGGGCATTGATTTTGTCTTTTTATTCCACTGTAACCTCCACCACTCTTCCAAGGGGCATTAAAACAATCTTGTTAAGCTACTGTGACCTCCACATCTCTTCCAAGGGGCATGTAGATTGTCTTTTAATTCCACTGCAACCTCCAACACCCTTCCAAGGGGCAATAAAACCATCTTGTTAAGCTACTGTGTCCTCCACGTCTCTTCCACGGGGCAGTGATATGGTATTTTTATTCCACTGCGACGTCCACCACTCTACCAAGGGGCATTGATATTGATTTTTATTTCACTGCGACCTCCACCACTCTTCCAAGGGGAATAAAAACCGTCTTGTAAATCTACTCTGATTTCCACATCTCTTCCACGGGGCAATGATATTTTCTATTTATTCCACAGTAACCTCCACCACTCTTCCAAGGGGCATTAAAACATCTTGTTAAGATACTGTGACCTCCACGTCTCTTCCACGGGGCATTGACATTGTCTTTTTATTCCACTGTAACCTCCACCACTCTTCCAAGGGGCATTAAAACCATCTTGTTAAGCTACTGTGACCTCCACATCTCTTCCATGGGGCATTGATATTGTCTTTTTATTCCACTGCGGCCTACACCACTCTTCCAAGGGCCAATAAAACTGTCTTGTTAAGCTACTGTGACCATCACGTCTTTTGCACTTTGCATTCTTATTATCTTATTATTACTCTGCGACCTCGACCATTCTTCGAAGGGGCATTAAAACCGTCTTGTTAAGCTACTGTGACCTCCACGTCTCTTACTCAGGGCATTCATATTGTCTTTTTATTCGACTGTAACCTCCACCACTTTTCGAAGGGGCATTGAATCCGTCTTGTTAAGCTACTGTGACCTCTACGTCTCATCCAAGGGGCATTAAAATCATCTTATTAAACCACTCTGAACTCCACAGCTCTTCCAAGGGGCATTAAAACCGTCTTGTTAAGCTACTGTGACCTCCACGTCTCTTCCACCGGGCATTGATATTGTCTTTTATTTCCACTGCAACCTCCACCACTATTCCAAGGGGCATTGATATTGTCTTTTTATTCCACTGCGACCTCCACCACTCTTCCAAGGGGCATTAAAACTGTCTTGATAAAACTACTGTGACCTCCATGTCACTTCCATGGGGCATTGATATTGTCTTTTTATTCCACTGCGACTTCCACTACTCTGCCACGGGGCATTAAAACCATCTTGTTAAGCTACTGTAACCTCCACGTCTCTTCTATGGGGCATTGATATTCTCTTTTTGTTCAACTGTTACCTCCACCACTCTTCCAATGGGCATTAAAACCATCTAGTTAAGCTACTGTGACCTCCACGTCTCTTCCAAGGGGCATTAAAACCGTCTTGTTAATCTACTGTGAATTCCACATTTCTTAAAAGGGGCATTAATACCGTCTTGTTAAACAACTCTGAACTCCACAGCTCTTCCAAGGTGCATTAAAACGTATTGTTAAGCTACACTAACCTTCACATCTCTTCCATAGAGCATGGATATTGTCTTTTTATTCCACTCTAACCTCCACCAATCTTCCAAGGGGCATTAAAACCGTCTTGTTAAGCTACTGTGACCTCCACGTCTCTTCCAAGGGGCATAAAAACCATCTTGTTAAACCACTCTGAACTCCACAGCTCTTCCAAGGGGCATAAAAACCATCTTGTTAAGCTACTGTGACCTCCACAACTCTTCCAAGGGGCATTAAAACTGTCTTGATAAAACTACTGTGACCTCCCCGTCTATTCCACGGGGCATTCATATTGTCTTTTTATTTCACACAGAACTCCACCACTCTACCAAGAGGCAATAAAACTGTCTTGTTAAGCTACTGTGACCTCCAAGTCTCTTCCACGGGGGCATTGATATTGTCTTTTTAATCCACTGTATCCTCCACCACTTTTCCAAGTGGCATTAAAATGTCTTGTTAAGCTACTGTGACCTTCACGTCTCTTCCACGGGGCATTGATATTGTCTTTTTATTCCACTGTATCCTCCACCACTTTTCCAAGTGGCATTAAAACGTCTTGTTAAGCTACTGTGACCTCCACATCTCTTCCACGGGGCATTGATATTGTCTTTATATTCCACTGCGACATCCACCACTTTTCCAAGGGGCATTGATATTGTCTTTTTATTCCACCACAACCTCCACCACCCTACCAAGGGGCATTAAAACCGTCTTGTTAAGCTTCTGTGAACTCCACGTCTCTTTCACGGTGCATTGATATTGTCTCTTAATTCCACTGTAATCTCCATCACTCTTCCAAGAGGCATTGAAATCATCTTGTTAAGCTACTGTGACCTCCACGTCTATTCAAAGGGGCATTAAAACATCTTGTTTACCCACTCTGAACTCCACAGCTCTTCTTATAAAGCTACTGTGACCTCAACTTCTCTTCCACGGGGCATTGATATTGTCTTTTTATTCCAGTGCTACCTCCATTACTCTTCCAAGGGGCATTAAAACCATCTTGATAAGCTACTGTGAACTCCACTTCTCTTCCACGGGGTATTGATATTGTCTTTTTATTTCACTGCGACCTCCACAACTCATCCAAGGGTCATTGATATTGTCTTTTTAATCCAATGAGAACACCACCACTCTTCCAAGGGGCATTGATATTTTTTTTTTATTCCACTGTAACCTCCACCACTCTTCCAAGGGGCATTAAACCGTCTTGTTAAGCTACTCTGACCTCCACGTCTCTTCCACGGGGCATTAAAACCGTCTTGTTAAGCTACAGTGACCTCCTCGTCTTTTCCACAGGGCAATGATATTGTCTTTTTATTCCAATAAGACCTTCACCACTCTTCCAAGGGGCATTAAAACCGTCTTGTTAATCTACTGTGACCTCCACGTCTCTTCCAAGGGGCAGTGATATTTTCTTTTTATTCCACTGCGACCTCCAACACTCTTCCATGGGGAATTAAAACCGTCTTGTTAAGCTACACTGGCCTCCATGACTCTTCCACGGGGCAGTGATATTGTCTATTTATTCCACTGCGACCTCCACCACTCTTCCAAGGGGCATTAAAAACGTCTTGTTAAGCTACACTTACCTCCACGTCTCTTCAACGGGGCATTGATATTGTCTTTTTATTTCACTGCGACCTCCAACACACTTCCAAGAGGCATTAAAACCATCTTGTTAAACCACTCTGAGCTCCTCAGCTCTTCCAAGGGGCTTTAAAACCGTCTTGTTAAGCTGCAGTGACCTCCACGTCTCTTCCACGTGGCATTGATATTGTCTTTTTATTCCACAGCGACATCCACCACTCTTCCAAGGGGCATTAAAACCATCTTGTTAAGCTTCTGTGACATCCATGTCTCTTCCACAGGGCATTGATATTGTCATTTTATTCCAATGCGAAACCAACCATTCTTGCAAGTGGCATTAAAACTGACTTGTCAAGCTACTGTGACCTACACGTCTCTTCCCCGGGGCATTGATATTGTCAATATATTCCACAGCGACATCCACCACTACTCCAAGGGGCATTAAAACTGTCTTGTTAAGCAACTGTGACCACCACGTCTCTTTCATGGGGCATTGATATTGTCTTTTTATTCCAATGCGACCCCAACCATTCTTCCAAGTGGCATTAAAACCGTCTTGTTAAGCTACTGTGACCTCCACGTATCTTCCACGGGGCATTGATATTGTCTATTTATTCCACAGCGACATCCACCACTCTTCGAAGAGGCATTAAAACCACCTTGTTAGACTACTGTGACCTCCACGTCTCTTCCTCGGGGCATTGTTATTGTTTTTTTATTTCACTGTAACCTCCACCACTCTTCCAAGGGGCATTAAAACTGTCTTGTTAAGCTACTGTTACCTCCACGTCTCTTCCACGGTGCATTGATATTGTCTTTTTATTCCATTGCGACCTCCACCACTCTCCCAAGGGGTATTGATATTGTCTTTTTATTCCTCTGCGACCTCCATTATTCTTACAAGGGGCATTAAAACCGTCTTTTTAAGCTTCGATCTCCACGTCTCTTCCAAGGGCCATAGATATTGTCTTTTTATTCCACTGTAACCTCCACCACTCTTCCAAGGGGCATTAAAACCGGATTGTTAAGCTACTGTGACCTCCACGTCTCTTCCAATGGGCATTAATATTGTCCTTATATTCCATTGCGACCTCCACCACTCTTCCAAGGGTCATTGATATTGTCTTTTTATTCCATTGCGACCTTCACTAATCTTCGAAGGGGCATTAAAACCATCTTGTTAAGCTACTGTGATCTCCACGTCTCTTCCACGGGGCATTGATATTGTATTTTTATTCCACTGTAGCCTCCATCACTCTTCCAATTGGCATTAATACCGTCTTGTTAAGCTACTGTAAACAATGGTGCAGCGGTCTCAGGGAGCGCCAAAGGAATACTGGACAATTTAAGAGATGGCAACCGACTTTTATTCTTCCTCCAATGCCACTGCCACAACGCGTTTCAACGGTCTAAGCCATCTTCATCAGGTGGAGATGGCTTAGACCGTTGAAACACGTTGTGGCAGTGGTATTGGAGGAAGAATAAAAGTTGGTTGCCATCTATTAAATTGTCCAGTATTCATTTGGCGCTCCCTGAGACCGCTGCACCATTGTTTACTTGTTAAATATCTCCATACGGAGCTAAAGCGGCAGGAGCAGCCGGGCATATTTGGATGTTTGAGGACCTGCGGTTATCCAGCCACCGGGTTAAACTACTGAGGACCTGCGGTGATGTGGTATCTGGTCCAGCAGGATCGTGTGACCACTTGAGGAGCACGGAGTTGCGAGGCAAACACCGACAGGGTGGTACTACAAATAGAGGTGACCCGGAGCCTCATTAATCACACGCTTAATCTTGGTTGTGTAGACGTACACAACCATTACAGGTGAGTGCAGTGGCACTTTTTAAATTATATAAATAGCCCTGTGAGTCTACACATGCGCCCTTTCTTTTCTTTTCACTTGTTAAGCTACTGTGACCTACATATCTCTTCCATGGGGCATTAAAACCATCTTGTTAAACTACTTTGAAATCCACAGCTCTTCCAACGGGCATTAAAGCGTATTGGAAAGCTATGGTGAACTCCCCGTCTCTTCCACGGGGCATTGGTATTGTATTTTTATTCAACAGACCTCCACCACTCTTCAAGTTGCATTAAAACTGTCTTGTTAAGCTACTGTGACCTCCACGTCTCTTACACGGACCATTGATATTGTCTTTTATTTCCACTCCGACCTCCACCACTCTTCGAGGGGCATTAAAACCGTCTCGTTAAACCACTCTGTACACCACAGCTATTCCAAGGGGCATTAAAACCGTCTTATAAAGCTTCTGTGACCTCCACGTCTCTTACTCGGGGCATTGATATTGTCTTTTTTTTCCACTGCAACCTCCACCACTATTCAAAGGGGCATTGATATTGTCTTTTTATTCTACAGCGACCTCCATCACTCTTCCAAGGGGCATTAAAACTGTCTTGATAAGACACTGTGACCTCCACGTCTCATCCACGGGGCATTCATATAGTCTTTTTATTCCACTGTAACATCCACCACTTTTCCAAGGGGCATTAAATACATCATGTAAGCTAATGTGACCTCCACGTCTCATCCAAAGGGCATTAAAACAGTCTTGTTAAGCTGCTGTGACCTCCACATCTCTTCCACAGGGCATTGATATTGTCTTTTTACTCCACTGCCACCTCCACCACTCTTCCAAGGGGCACTTAAACAGTCTTGTTAAGCTACTGTGACCTCCATATCTCTTACATGGGGCATTGATATTGTTTTTTTATTCCACTGCCCCTACCACCACTCTTCCAAGGGGTAAAAAAACCGTCTTGTTAACCTACTGTGACCTCCACGTCTCTTCCACGGGGCATTGATATTGTCATTTTATTCCACTGCGACCTCCACCACACTTCCACGGGGCACTAAAACCGAAATGTGAAGATACTGTGACCTCCACGTCTCTTAAACGGGGCATTGATATTGTCTTGTTATTCCACTGCGACCTCTATCACTCTTCCAAGGGTCAATGATATTGTCTTTTTATTCCATTGCGACCTTCACCAATCTTCCAAGGGGCATTAAAACCACATTGTTAAGCTACTGTGATCTCCACGTCTCTTCCACGGGGCATTGATATTGTACTTTTATTCCACTGTAACCTCCACCACTCTTCCAATTGGCATTAATACCGTCTTGTTAAGCTACTGTGACCTACATGTCTCTTCCAAGGGGCATTAAAACCATCTTGTTAAACTACTTTGAAATCCACAGCTCTTCCAAGGGGCATTACAAGCGTCTTGGTAAGCTATGGTGACCTCCCCGTCTCTTCCACGGGGCATTGGTATTGTATTTTTATTCAACAGACCTCCACCACTCTTCAAGTTGCATTAAAACTGTCTTGTTAAGCTCCTGTGACCTACACGTCTCTTCCACGGAGCATTGATATTGTCTTTTATTTCCACTCCGACCTCCACCACTCTTCGAGGGGCATTAAAACCGTCTTGTTAAACCACTCTGTACACCACAGCTATTCCAAAGGGCATTAAAACCGTCTTATAAAGCTTCAGTGACCTCCACGTATCTTACTCGGGGCATTGATATTGTCTTTTTTTTCCACTGCAACCTCCACCACTATTCAAAGGAGCATTGATATTGTCTTTTTATTCTACTGCGACCTCCATCACTCTTCTAAGGGGCATTAAAACTGTCTTGATAAAACTACTGTGACCTCCACGTCTCTTCCATGGGGCATTGATATTGTCTTTTTATTCCACTACGACCTCCACTACCCTTCCAAGGGGCATTGATATTGTCTTTTTACTCCACTGCAACCTCCACCACTATTCCAAGGGGCATTGATATTGTCTTTTTATTCCACTGCGACTTCCACTACTCTGCCAAGGGCATTAAAACCATCTTGTTAAGCTACTGTAACCTCCACGTCTCTTCCATTGGGCATTGATATTCTCTTTTTGTTCAACTGTTACCTCCACCACTCTTCTAAGAGTCATTAAAACCATATAGTTAAGCTACTGTGACCTCCACGTCTCTTCCAGGGGCATTAAAACCATCTTGTTAATCTACTGTGACTTCCACATCTCTTAAAAGGGGCATTAAAACCGTCTTGTTAAACAACTCTAAACTCCACAGCTTTTCCAAGGGGCGTTAAAACGTCTTGTTAAGCTACACTTACCTCCACATCTCTTCCTCGGAGCATGGATATTGTCTTTTTTTTCCACTGTAAGCTCCACCACTCTTCCAAGGGGCATTAAAACCATCTTGTTAAGCTACTGTGACCTCCACGTCTCTTCCAAGGGGCATAAAAACCATCTTGTTAAACCACTCTGAACTCCACAGCTCTTCCAAGGGGCATTAAAACCGTCTTGTTAAGCTACTGTGACCTCCATAACTCTTCCACGGGGCATTGATATTGTCTTTTTATTCCACTGCGTCCTCCACCCCTCTTCGAAGGGGAATTAAAACCATATCGATAAGACACTGTGACCTCCACGTCTCATCCACGGGGCATTCATATAGTCTTTTTATTCCATTGTAACATCCACCACTTTTCCAAGGGGCATTAAATACGTCATGTAAGCTAATGTGACCTCCACGTCTCATCCAACGGGCATTAAAACAGTCTTGTTAAGCTGCTGTGACCTCCACATCTCTTCCACGGGGCATTGATATTGTTTTTTTATTCCACTGCCCCTACCACCACTATTCCAAGGGGCAAAAAAAACATCTTGTTAAGCTACTGTGACCTCCACGTCTCTTCCACGGGGCATTGATATTGTCATTTTATACCACTGCGACCTCCACCACACTTCCACGGGGCACTAAAACCGAAATGTGAAGATACTGTGACCTCCATGTCTCTTAAACGGGTCATTGATATTGTCTTGTTATTCCACTGCGACCTCCATCACTCTTCCAAGAGTCATTGATATTGTCTTTTTATTCCACTGCGACCTCCACCACTCTTCCAAGAGCATTAAAACTGTCTTGTTAAGCTACTGTGAACTCCACGTCTCTTCCACGGGGGCATTGATATTGTCTTTTTATTCCACTGTATCCTCCACCATTTTTCCAAGTGGCATTAAAACGTCTTGTTAAGCTACTGTGACCTCCACGTCTCTTCCACGGGGCATTGATATTGTCTTTATATTCCACTGCGAACTCCACCACTCTTCCAAGGGGCATTGATATTGTCTTTTTATTCCAGCGCAACCTCCACCACTCTACCAAGGGGCATTAAAACCGTCTTGTTAAGCTACTGTGAACTCCACGTCTCTTTCACAGGGCATTGATATTGTCTCTTAATTCCACTGTAATCTCCATCACTCTTCCAAGAGGCATTGAAATCATCTTGTTAAGCTACTGTGACCTCCACGTCTATTCAAAGGGGCATTAAAACCATCTTGTTAAACCACTCTGCACTCCACAGCTCTTCCCAGGGGCATTAAAACCGTCTTATAAAGCTACTGTGACCTCCACATCTCTACCAAGGGGCATAAAAACCGTCTTGTTAAACCACTCTGAACTCCACAGCTCTTCCAAGGGGCATTAAAGCCATCTTGTTAAGCTACTGTGACCTCCACAACTCTTCCACGGGGCATTAATATTGTCTTTTTATTCCACTGCGACCTCCACTACTCTTCCAAGGGGCATTAAAACCATCTTGATAAGCTACTGTGACCTCCACTTCTCTTCCACGGGGTATTAATATTGTCTTTTTATTTCACTGCGACATCCACAACTCATCCAAGGGGCATTGATATTGTCTTTTTAATCCACTGTGACCTCCACCACTCTTCCAAGGGGCATTAAAACCGTCTTGTTAAAACTACTGTGACCTCAACGTCTCTTCCACGGGGCATTGATATTTTCTTTTTTATTCCAATGTAACCTCCACCACTCTTCCAAGTAGCATTAAACCGTCTTATTAAGCTACTCTGACCTCCACGTCTCTTCCACGGGGCATTAAAACCGTCGTGTTAAGCTACAGTGACCTCCACGTCTTTTCCACGGGGCAATGATATTGTCTTTTTATTCCACTAAGATCTCCACCACTCTTCCAAGGGGCATTAAAACCGTCTTGTTAATCTACTGTGACCTCCACGTCTCTTCCACGGGGCAGTGATATTTTCTTTTTATTCCACTGCGACCTCCAACACTCTTCCATGGGGAATTAAAACCGTCTTGTTAAGCTACTGTGACCTCCACGTCTCTTCCACGGGTCAGTGATATTGTCTATTTTTTCCACTGCGTCCTCCGCCACTCTTCCAATGGGCATTAAAACCGTCTTGTTAAGCTACACTGACCTCCACGTCTCTTCAACGGGGCATTGATATTGTCTTTTTATTCAACTGCGACCTCCAACACACTTCCAAGGGGTATTAAAACCATCTTGTTAAACCACTCTGAACTCCTCAGCTCTTCCAATGGGCATTAAAACCGTCTTGTTAAGCTTCTGTGACCTCCACGTCTCTTCCACGTGGCATTGATATTGTCTTTTTATTCCACATCAACATCCACTACTCTTCCAAGGGGCATTAAAACCATCTTGTTAAGCTTTTGTGACATCCATGTCTCTTCCACGGGGCATTGATATAGTCTTTTTATTCCAATGCGACCCCAACCTTTCTTCCAAGTGGCATTAAAACCGCCTTGTTAAGCTACTGTGACCTCCACGTCTCTTCCCCGGGGCATTGATATTGTCAATATATTCCACAGCGACATCCACCACTCCTCCAAGGGGCATTAAAACCATCTTGTTAAGCAACTGTGACCTCCATGTCTCTTACATGGGGCATTGATATTGTCTTTTTATACCAATGCGACCCCAACCATTCTTCCAAGTGGCATTAAAACCGTCTTGTTAAGCTACTGTGACCTCCACGTATCTTCCATGGGGCATTGATATTGTCTATTTATTCCACAACGACAACCACCACTCTTCCAAGGGGCATTAAAACCGTCTTGTTAAGCAACTGTGACCTTTACGTCTCTTACACGGGGCATTGATATTGTCTTTTTATTCCACTACGACCTCCACCACTCTTCGAAGGGGAATTAAAACCAACTTGTTAAGCTACTGTGACCTCCACGTCTCTTCCACGGGGCATTAAAACCATCTTGTTAAACCACTCTGAACTCCACAGCTCTTCAAAGGGGAATTAAAACTGTCTTGTTAAGCTACTGTGACCTCCACGTCTCTTTCATGGGGCAATGATATTGTCTTTTTATTCCACATCGACCTCCACCACTCTTCCAAGTGGCATTAAAACCGTCTTGTTAAGCTACTGTTACCTCCACGTCTCTTCCACGGGTCATTGATATTGTCTTTTTATTCCATTGCGACCTCCACCACTCTCCCAAGGGGAATTGAAATTGTCTTTTTATTCCTCTGCGACCTCCACCACTCTTCCAAGGGGCATTAAAACCGTCTTTTTAAACTTCTATCTCCACGTCTCTTCCAAGAATCATTGATATTGTCTTTATTCCACTGTAACCTCCACCACTCCTCCAAGGGGCATTAAAACCCTCTTTTTAAGCTACTATCTCTATGTCTCTTCCACGTGGCATTGATATTGTCTTTTTATTCCACTGTAACCTCCACCACTCTTCCAAGGCGCATTGAAACCAGCTTGTTAAGCTACTGTGACCTCCACGTCTCTTCCACGGGGCACTGATATTGTCCTTTTTTTCCACAGCGACCTCCACCACTCTTCCAAGGGGCATTGATATTGTCTTTTTATTCCACAGAGACCTCCACCACTCTTCCAAGGGGCATTAAAACCATCTTGTTAAGCTACGGTGACCTCCAGTTGTCTTTCACGGGGCATTGATATTGTCTTTTTATTCCACTGCGACCTCCAGCACTCTTCCAATGGCCATTAAAACCATCTTGTTAGGCTACTGTGACCTCCACGTCTCTTCCACAGGGCATTGATATTGTCTTTTTATTCCACTGTGACCTCCACCACTCTTTCAAGGGACCAAGCAATGTGAACTGAGATTGTTATATTGTTATATATTGTTATTGTTATATTACTTCTTAGCTTGTGCAATAAAAACATGTATCTAGAGAGTAAGTTTCTTCAAAATGATCTGGTTCTTTAACACTGGCCCATCGCTGTTGTTTAATAGTCTGTTTCGACAGGCCGACCACGCTTCCCTAGCTCACAGAACAATCATTAATATGTTATTCTGTGAGCATATAATACCATTGTTGTTGGCCGCACATGTTCTATTTACTTAGGACAATGTGTTGCCAAGAATGATGGTTTTTTTTAAGTAAGCCGCAAAATCATTTCACCTTACAAATGAGCGTTTTGGTTATTCACTGGGCGACTGGCAGCCTGTTGAGACAGGCTAATTATGCTAAAACAAGCGTTCTAGGAACCACCCTTGCAGATAATTAACCTGCTTAAACAAGCTGCCAATCACTGAACGAATGGCCAAAACAATCGGCCAGTGTAAATGTGCTCTAAGATTATGTTCACAGTATTTACCAAATGTATCCATCGCCTGTAATGGGTTTGATGTATTTTTAACGTTTGTGGTATTCTTTACCATTTGTCATTGTATTGGAAAGTAAAATACAGTTTTTGTGTGGTAAACTATTTGCTTTCATCAGTGAGCTACGTATGCAATTCTATGGCATATAGTTGCATACATTGAGACCTTACGTGTTTCCATATAATTTGAAGAAAGCCTTAAGCTGCTCATACACTTTATGCTACATTCAGACATCCATGTCTACATTTACAGTGGGTACGGAAACAGCTCAACAAGGGGGATGCCACACCCCTAATTTGCACAGAATGCAAACAAGACAAAAAACCAAGCAATGTGAACTGAGGTCTAAGATGGTACACATGCAAGAAATAGGAGCATGTTCACACTAGCAAAAAGATGCAAAACCTACAAAAGACAAAAAATATATCTCATACCCTACCATCATTATATATAAAGGTAAAACAAAGTTGCATATGAAATATAGGGTACTTAGTGAACTATTTTTGATCAAAAAAAGTATACAAGCCGTCCCAACAGCGACAAGGTGACCCTAAATTGGGACGGTCCTACACTGTCTATATTAAAAATCTTACTGTATATCAAAGTTGAAGTAATGCATATAAAAGGGTAGACAAATAGAACCAGGTCCCAATATCAGACCACCTAAGCCCGTGGTAAGCTACATATATACTAACCAGCTCAACAAGAGGGATGCCACACCCCTAATTTGCACAGAATTCAAACAAGACAAAAAACCAAGCAATGTGAACTGAGGTCTAAAATGGTACACATGCAAGAAATAGGAGCATGTTCACACTAGCAAAAAGATGCAAAACCTACAAAAAATATATCTCATACCCTACCATCATTATATATAAATGTAAAGCAAAGTTGCATATGAAATATAGGGTACTTGGTGAACTATTTTTGATCAAAAAAAGTATACAAGCCGTCCCACCAGCGACAAGGTGACCCTAAATTGGGACGGTCCTACACTGTCTATATTAAAAATCTTACTGTATATCAAAGTTGAAGTAATGCATATAAAAGAGTAGACAAATAGAACCAGGTCCCAATATCAGACCACATAAGCACGTGGTAAGCTACATATATACTAACCAGCTCAACAAGGGGGATGCCACACCCCTAATTTGCACAGAATGCAAACAAGACTAAAAACCAAGCAATGTGAACTGAGGTCTAAGATGGTACACATGCAAGAAATAGGAGCATGTTCACACTAGCAAAAAGATGCAAAACCTACAAAAGACAAAAATCTATCTCATACCCTACCATCATTATATATAAATGTAAAGTAAAGTTGCAGATGAAATATAGGGTACTTAGTGAACTATTTTTGATAAAAAAAAAAAGTATAAAAGCCGCCCCACCAGTGACAAGGTGACCCTAAATTGGGACGGTCCTACGCTGTCTATATTAAAAACCTTACTGTATATCAAAGTTGAAGTAATGCATATAAAAGGGTAGACAAATAGTACCAGGTCCCAATATCAGACCACCTAAGCCCGTGGTAAGCTACATATATACTAACCAGCTCAACAAGGGGGATGCCACACCCCTAATTTGCACAGAATGCAAACAAGACAAAAAACCAAGCAATGTGAACTGATGTCTAAGATGGTACACATGCAAGAAATAGGAGCATGTTCACACTAGCAAAAAGATGCAAAACCAACAAAAAATATATCTCATACCCTACCATCATTATATATAAATGTAAAGCAAAGTTGCATATGAAATATAGGGTGTAACATACCTGGCGGCGTCCTTGCATAGTGGTCCATCTCCCACTGTGCAAGAGCGCGCACTTGATCTCCAATCCAGAATGTCTCTCTGGCTTCCCTCCATGCTGTCTGTTTGCTTCTGTGTGCTGCTGCTTAAGGGCGGCGCCCGATCACTTCCTGCTTCTTGTACCTGCTGTGGGCACACCCCTTGTGCGTCCTCAGCCTATTGCTGTCTGTCACCTGGTATTTAAACCAGCTGCTCCAATTAACCCATGCCTGAGCATTGTGTTTCATTCAGTGTGTGCTTTCACTCTGAAGGTGCCAGGTCCCGTTCTGTGTTCTCTTGTCTGCCTATCCTGGAGGCTGTATTTCCAGGCCTGTCTGAACACGCTCCTAGTCTGTTCCTTCCGCCTTCTAGGGGCCGATTACCTAGACCCGCTCCTGTATCTTGTCTGTCCTGTCTGAACACGCTCCTTGCCTGTTCGTCCCGCCTCTCTGGAGGCCGTATTCCCAGACACGCTCCTGTATTCCGCTGCAGTGTCGGTCTCCTCCGTACACTCAGTTCCAGTCTGAACTCTCTCCTATCTTTTACCTGTTTTTTCTCTATGTCCGTTCCTTTCCTTTTTCTGCAGAGTCTGAACTCGTACCTAACTCCTGCTTGTTGTCTCTGTACACCCGTTTGTGAGTTTGTGGTCCACTCGCTACTTCACTGCAAGTACCCTGTGGGTATCTGGCTCTGCCTTTCCCTTCCTGTCTGTTCCGTGTGAACAGAGCCCTGTCCCCCCTGCTCTGCCTTGCTCACTGCTCCGGCGGTTCTAGCCTGCTCTGCCTTGCTCACTGCTCCGGCAGCCTTGCTCCGCTCTGACCCTTTTGCTCGCTGCTCCGGCAGCCTTGCTCCGCTCTGACCCATTTGCTCGCTGCTCCGGCAGCCTTGCTCCGCTCTGACCCTTTTGCTCACTGCTCCGGCAGTCTCGCTCTACTCTTGCTCACCGCTCCAGGCGGCCTAGTCCTGCTCTACTCTTGCTCACCGCTCCAGGCGGCCTCGTCCTGCTCTACTTTTGCTCACCGCTCCAGGCGGCCTCGTCCTGCTCTACTCTTGCTCACCGCTCCAGGTGGTCTCGTCCTGCTCTGCCCTTGCTCACCGCTCCAGGCGGTCTCGTCCTGCTCTGCTCTTGCTCACCGCTCCAGGCGGTCTCGTCCTGCTCTGCTCTTGCTCACCGCTCCAGGCGGTCTCGTCCTGCTCTGCTCTTGCTCACCGCTCCAGGCGGTCTCGTCCTGCTCTGCTCTTGCTCACCGCTCCAGGCGGTCTCGTCCTGCTCTGCTCTTGCTCACCGCTCCAGGCGGTCTCGTCCTGCTCTGCTCTTGCTCACCGCTCCAGGCGGTCTCGTCCTGCTCTGCTCTTGCTCACCGCTCCAGGCGGTCTCGTCCTGCTCTGCTCTTGCTCACCGCTCCAGGCGGTCTCGTCCTGCTCTGCTCTTGCTCACTGCTCCAGGCGGTCTCGTCCTGCTCTGCTCTTGCTCACTGCTCCAGGCGGTCTCGTCCTGCTCTGCTCTTGCTCACCGCTCCAGGCGGTCTCGTCCTGCTCTGCTCTTGCTCACCGCTCCAGGCGGTCTCGTCCTGCTCTGCTCTTGCTCACCGCTCCAGGTGGTCTCGTCCTGCTCTGTTCTTGCTCCAGGCGGTCTCGTCCTGCTCTGCTCTTGCTCACCGCTCCAGGCGGTCTCGTCCTGCCCTGCTCTTGCTCACCGCTCCGGGCGGTCTCATCCTGCCCTGCTCTCGCTCACCTCTCTTGACGGCCTCACTCTGCTGTGTTTGTCCGCCACATCTGTGGTTCTGTTCCAAAGTCCCAGTGTGTACTGGGTCCTATCCCGCCTGTGTTCCTACCTGCTAGTGCCTTCCTGTCTGCACTCTAGCCGTGCTTGCCTGTACCCCCCTGCCTGCATACCCGCCTGCCTGCATACCAGTCGTGCCTGCCTATTCCCACCAGTCTGTGTGCCAGCCTAACCAGTCTGTTCCTGTATTCCCCTGTGTGGGTCAACAGCCATGTCCGGGGTCTGTCCTGGAGTAGCACCTGGTCCCTCTGCTCGGTTCCTCCTTGGTGCACTGGCGTTGTATGCCGTCGTGTGACCCTGGTCGGATCGGGTGAATACCTAGTTACGCCCCTCCAGGCATTCACTCTCCGGCACGGTCCAGTGGAATCACACGCACACGCCGCTCAGCCCGGGCGTGTGCATTACATAGGGTACTTAGTGAACTATTTTTGATCAAAAAAAGTATACAAGCCGTCCCACCAGCGACAAGGTGACCCTAAATTGGGATGGTCCTACACTGTCTATATTAAAAACCTTACTGTATATCAAAGTTGAAGTAATGCATATAAAAGGGTAGACAAATAGAACCAGGTCCCAATATCAGACCACCTAAGCCCGTGGTAAGCTACATATATACTAACCAGCTCAACAAGGGGGATGCCACACCCTTAATTTGCACAGAATGCAAACAAGACAAAAAACCAAGCAATGTGGACTGAGGTCTAAGATGGTACACATGCAAGAAATAGGAGCATGTTCACACTAGCAAAAAGATGCAAAACCTACAAAAGACAAAAAATATATCTCATACCCTACCATCATTATATATAAATGTAAAGCAAAGTTGCATTTGAAATATAGGGTACTTAGTGAACTATTGAGCTGGTTGAGCTGGTTAGTATATATGTAGCTTACCACGGGCTTAGGTGGGCTGATATTGGGACCTGGTTCTATTTGTCTACCCTTTTATATGCATACTTCAACTTTGATATACAGTAAGGTTTTTAATATAGATAGTGTAGGACCGTCCCAATTTAGGGTCACCTTGTCGCTGGTGGGACGGCTTGTATACTTTTTTTGATCAAAAATAGTTCACTAAGTGCCCTATATTTCATATGGAACTTTGCTTTACATTTATATATAATGATGGTAGGGTATGAGATATAATTTTTGTCTTTTGTAGGTTTTGCATCTTTTTGCTAGTGTGAACATGCTCCTATTTCTTGCATGTGTACCATCTTAGACCTCAGTTCACATTGCTTGGTTTTTTGTCTTGTTTGCATTCTGTGCAAATTAGGGGTGTGGCATCCCCCTTGTTGAGCTGGTTAGTATATATGCAGCTTACCACAGGCTTAGGTGGTCTGATATTGGGACCTGGTTCTATTTGTCTACCCTTTTATATGCATTACTTCAACTTTGATATACAGTAAGGTTTTTAATATAGACAGTGTAAGACCGTCCCAATTTAGGGTCACCTTGTCGCTGGTGGGACAGCTTGTATACTATTTTTGATCAAAAATAGTTCACTAAGTACCCTATATTTCATATGCAACTTTGTTTTACATTTATATATAATGATGGTAGGGTATGAGATATATTTTTTGTCTTTTGTAGGTTTGCACTCTTTCAAGGGGCATTGATATTGTCTTTTTATTCGAATGCGACCTCCACCACTCTCCCAAGGGGCATTAAAACGGTCTTGCTAAGCTACTGTGACCTCCACGTCTCTTCCAAGGGGCATTAATATTGTATTTTTATTACACTGCGACCTCCACCACTCTTCCAAGGGGTCATTGATATTGTCTTTTTATTCCACTGTGAACTCCACCACTCCATCAAGGGGCATTAAAACCATCTTGTTAAGCTACTGTGACCTCCACGTCTTTTCCACAGGGCATTGATATTGTCTTTTTATACCACAGCGACCTCCAGTACTCTTCCAAGGGGCATTAAAAACCGTCTTGTTAAGCTACTGTGACTACTACGTCTCTTCCACAGGGCATTGATATTGTATTTTTATTCCACTGCGACCTCCACCACTCTACCAAGGGACATTAAAATCGTCTTGTCAAGCTACTGTGACCTTCATGTCTCTTCCAAGGGGCATTAAAACCATCTTGTTAAACCACTCTGAACTCCACAGCTCTTCCAAGGGGCATTAAAACCGTCTTGTTAAGCCACTGTGACCTCCACATCTTTTCCACGGGGCATTGACATTGTCTTTTTATTCCACTGCAACCTCCACCACTCTTCCAAGGGGCATTAAAACCACCATGTTGTTAGAACTCTCCTGTTAGGTTTTTTTTAGTTTGCTGGTCACATGACCATTTTTGCCTATTTAATCCGGCTCCGCCCTCCTGGCCTTGCTGGACTTCATTGTATTTACTACTCTTGATCTAGCTTGGTGCTCTGTTACCGTTCTCTGTTAGTTTTGCTAGGTCTTCTGACCTCTATGCTTTTTGTTGTGTGTTTGTCTTTGACTGCTACTATTTCTGCTAGGAGGTGTCCAACTTATCCCAGTCCCTAGTTCTTGTAGGGATCCCTCCCTCACATCTATAGGTCTTCGTACAGACTAGCCGAGGACTTTAGCGGGTCTGATCGCAGGATCAGGTTCCCCTTACATCGTAGGGATCTAGTTTAGTTATATTGTAGGGACAGATCTCCTGTCTTTCCTTAGTTCCTGTAGCAGATCATAACAGTAAGTCCAGCCTAAAAAAAAAAAATAATTTTTTCTAAGGAAAGACCTCCAGTTTTCTATCATGGTCTCGGTTCAAGATTTGGCTCAACGCTTGCAGGGACTCTCTCTGGAGGTGGACAAGCTCCAACAACACGTGAGTAGCTGTTCTGGAGCACATTTTGTGGAACCAAAGGTACGTCTGCCTGATCTAATTTTTGGCGAACAACAAGATTTTTTTTCTTTTAAAAATGCTTGTTTATTGTATTTTCGTTTGAGACCCGGATCCTCTGGTGATGAATCACAGCGCATAGGGTTCATAATGTCACTTTTGCGCAAAGATCCTCAGGGATGGGCCTTCTCTCTCCAACCTAGTGATCTGTGCTTTAGATCAGTGGATAGTTTTTTTTCTGCTTTGGGTTTGTTGTACGATGATCCTGATCGTGTCTCATCTGCTGAGTCTGAATTGAGACATCTGAGGCAGGGATCAGGTAATGTGGAAAAATATTGTTCTCACTTCCGTCGGTGGTCTTCCCAGGTGGGGTGGAACGATTCAGCTTTGAAAAGCTTGTTTCTTGCAGGGCTTGGTGAAAGGGTTAATGATTTACTGATTGCTTATCCCACACCTGGAAACTTGCAGGAGGCAATGCAATTAGCTATACGGGTGGACAGGAGACTGCGTGCAAGGGTTAATGAGAGCAAATCCTCTGCTATGTCAGCTCCGAGTCCTGAGAGGGTCTGTGCTGACAAAGGAGAGCCGATGGAGATTGGGGCGATGGCAGCCCGCTCTCAGGAAAAAGACCGCAGGCTTTCTGAAGGTTTGTGCTTCTATTGCGGAAATTCTGGTCATTTTATTAAGAACTGTGTGCTTCGTATGAAGAAAGGAAAAAAAATGGTCAGTCATGCACGAATAGCCTGTTTAAATTCTAAGGGAGTATTCCTATCTGCTACTACTGCTGCTCAGGATGAATTAATTGAATTTCGGGTTTTTGTGGATTGCGGTTCTACTCTGAATGTGATTGCTGGGGGATTCTTAGAAAAACTTAAATTAAAACCTAAAACTTTGTCATCCCCTATTACTGTGGTTTCTGTTGATGGCTCTCCCTTGAAGAGTGTTACTCATAAGGTCTGTGAATTTCCCCTCACTATTAATGGTATTCATCAAGAGAATTTGGATTTGGTAGTATTAAATAATTTGCCTTCTCCAGTAATATTGGGGTTGCCCTGGTTAAAATTGCACAATCCTGTACTGGATTGGTCTACCAATGAAATTAAGTCCTGAAGCCCTAAGTGTTATGACAAGTGTTGTAACGGGCGCATTGCTGCTGTGGATAAAGGGGAATTACCTGTACCTATTCAGGATTTTTGGAGAGTTTTTTCTGAGGAGGAGTCACAAATTTTACCTCCCCATAGAGACTATGATTGTACCATTGAATTTGTCCCTGGAGCGACTCTTCCTAAAAGTTGTTTATTTAATCTTACTATTCCTGAGAGAAAGGCTTTGGAGGAATACATACAGACAAGCTTGGCCGCCGGTCACATTAGGCCTTCCAAGTCTCCTGTGGCTGTTGGATTTTTTTTTGTTAAAAAAAAAGATGGCGGGTTACGTCCTTGTCTGGACTTTCGTGAGATTAATAAAATTACTGTACGCAATCCTTACCCACTGCCATTGATTCCTGATTTATTTAACCAGTTAGTGGGGGCCAAGTGGTTCTCTAAAATTGATCTCCGGGGGGCATACAATTTGTTGCGCATGAAGGAGGGTGATGAATGGAAGACTGCTTTTAACACTTCTGTGGGTCATTTTGAGAATCTGGTTATGCCTTTTGGTCTTACCAATGCTCCAGCATTTTTTCAGAATCTTATTAATGACATCCTTAGACCTTGAATCGGCAAAAATGTGGTTGTGTATTTGGATGACATTCTGATTTATTCGCCTGATCTGGAGTCTCATTGGCAGAGCGTACGTGAGGTTTTACAGTTATTAATGGACAATTCGCTTTTTGCTAAGCTAGAGAAATGTGAGTTCGCTGTACAGAGAATTAGTTTTTTGGGTTACATTATCTCCAGTGAAGGTTTTGAGATGGATCCGGTTAAAGTTCAAGCTGTGCAGGAATGGCCTAGGCCTATTGGTTTGAAATCAATACAGAGGTTTTTGGGTTTCGCCAATTATTACAGAAAATTCATAAAAAAAATTCTATTATTGTCAAACCGCTGACCGATCTCACCAGGAAAGGTGCTAATGCGGTTCAGTGGACTTCTGAGGCCATTGAGGCTTTTGTGCTTCTTAAGGAGAGGTTCACCTCTGCTCCCATCCTTATTCAGCCTGATGTGACTAAGCCGTTTTTGGTTGAGGTTGATGCTTCCTCTGTGGGGGTCGGTGCGGTGTTGTCTCAGGAAAATAAGGATGAAATACATCCCTGTGCCTTTTTTTCAAAAAAATTTTCTGAGACTGAACTTAATTACGATATTGGTAATCAGGAATTGCTGGCTATTAAACTCGCATTTGAACACTGGCGTCACCTCTTGGAAGGTGCTGAATTTCCCATTCAAATTTTCACTGATCATAAAAATCTGATCTATCTTGATGCTGCCAAGCGCTTGAATGCCCGTCAGGCTAGGTGGGCACTTTTTTTCTCGCGGTTTAATTTTTCCATTACTTACATCCCGGGTACCAAGAATGTTAAAGCGGATGCTTTGTCTCGCAGCTTTTCTCCCATGGTCGGTGCTGAGGAGGAAGAGGAGAGCATTTTACAAGAAGGTGTTGTGATTGCTGCTTTGGACTCCGTTTTGGAGGATGAGATTCTTAAAGCTCAGGAGAATGCCCCATCTAACACTCCCCATGGGAGGTTGTTTGTGCCTAGGACCTTTAGGAGAGATTTGTTTGTTGAGTGTCATGAGTCTCGGTTGGCAGGTCATCCAGGAATTTCTGAGACCAAGAGACTTGTGGGTCGCAGTTTTTGGTGGCCTGGATGGCAGAAGGAAGTCATTAAGTGGGTGCGTCAATGTACTGTGTGTGCTAGATCCAAGTCTTCGCATGCTCCTGCTGCGGGGTTGCTTTGCCCTCTGGAGGTTCCTAGTGCACCTTGGACACATCTGGCTATGGACTTTATTACTGACCTTCCCCCCTCTGAAGGTTTCACGGTCATCTGGGTGGTCGTGGACCGTTTTAGCAAGATGTGTCACTTGGTTCCCTTCATCAAACTGCCTTGCGCTAAGACACTCGCTAAGGCCTTTGTCAAGGAAATTGTCAGACTACATGGTGTTCCTACTGACATTGTTTCTGATAGGGGACCTCAGTTCGTGGCTCGTTTTTGGCGTGCCTTTTGTGACTGGTTGGGAGTTCATTTGTCGTTTTCATCCGGATATCATCCTGAGTCTAATGGCCAGACAGAAAGGAAGAACCAGGATGTTGAGCAGTTCTTGCGTTGTTTTGTGGCAGACAATCAAGAGGGGTGGTCTGAGTTTCTGCCACTTGCTGAATTTGCTCTTAACAACCATACATCCTCTTCTGCTGGGTGTTCGCCTTTTTTTTGTTGTTCTGGGAGACATCCGTCTTTTGGGTCATTCTCCAAATTGGTATCGGCTGTGCCTGAGGAGGAGAGTTTTTCCGGTGATTTGGAGAGAGTTTGGACGGATGTACGTGGTAATCTTCAGGAGGCTAACAAAAAATCTAAGAGGTACTTTGATAGGAAACGGCAAGAGGTTTTGTTTGCTGTTGGTGACATGGTTTGGTTGTCCTCTAAGAATCTGCGATTGAGGATTCCTTCTAAAAAATTGGGTCCCAAGTTCGTAGGGCCCTTTAAGGTGCTTCAGATAGTTAACCAATCTGCTGTTAGGCTGGAGGTTCCTACCTCCTGGAAGATTAACCCGGTGTTTCATGTTTCTCTGTTGAAAAGAGCTGACGTGTCGGATGATGACGCCTCTGCCACTGTTCCTCCGGTGGTGGAGGACGGGGAATATGAAATTTCCCGCATCCTAAATTCTAGACGGTATAGAGGGAGTTTGCAGTATCTCGTCGCTTGGAAGGGTTTCGGACCTGAGGATAACTCATGGGTGAGGGCGGATGATGTTTCTGCTTCCAGACTTCTCAGAGCGTTTCACAGGAGGTTTCCTGATAAGCCTGGGCCTAGGGGATCCGGAGGATCCTCTTAGAAGAGGGGGTACTGTTAGAACTCTCCTGTTAGTTTTTTTTTAGTTTGCTAGGCACATGACCATTTTTGCCTATTTAATCCGGCTCCACCGTCCTGACCTTGCTGGACTTCATTGTATTTACTACTTTTGAGCTAGCTTGGTGCTCTGTTACCGTTCTCTGTTAGTTTTGCTAGGTCTTCTGACCTCTATGCTTTTTGTTGTGTGTTTGTCTTTGACTGCTACTATTTCTGCTAGGAGGTGTCCAACTTATCCCAGTCCCTAGTTCTTGTAGGGATCCCTCCCTCACATCTATAGGTCTTCGTACAGACTAGCCGAGGACTTTAGCGGGTCTGATCGCAGGATCAGGTTCCCCGTTACATCGTAGGGATCTAGTTTAGTTATATTGTAGGGACAGATCTCCTGTCTTTCCTTAGTTCCTGTAGCAGATCATAACACATGTTAAGCTACTGTGATCTCCACGTCTCTTCTATGGGGCATTGATATTGTCTTTTTATTTCACTGCGCCCTCCACCACTCTTCGAAATGGGCATTAAAACCACCTTGTTAAGCTATTTTGACCTCCTCGTCTCTTCCACGGGGCATTGATATTGTCTTTTTATTCCACTGTAACCTCCACCACTTTTCCAAGGGGCATTAAAAACGTCTTGTTAAGGTACAGTGACCTCCACGTCTCTTCCACGGGGCATTGATATTGTCTTTTTATTCCACTGGGATCTACACCACTTTTCCAAGCGGCATTGATATTGTCTTTTTATTCCCCTTTGACCTCCACCACTCTACCAAGGGGCATTGATATTGTATCTTTATTCCACTGCGACCTCCACCACTCTTCCAAGGGGAATTAAAACCGTTTTAATAAGTTACTGTGACCTCCACGTCTCTTTCAAGGGGCATTAAACCCGTCTTGTTAAAATACTCTGAACTCCACAACTCTTCCACGGGGCATTAAATTTGTCTAGTTAAGCTACTGTGACCTCCACGTCTATTCCACGGGGCATTGATATTGTCTTTTTATTCCACTGCGACCTCCACCACTCTAACAAGGGGCATTAAAACCATCTTGTTAAGCTACTGTGACCTCCACGTCTGTACTAAGGTGCATTAAAACCATCTTGTTAAACCACTCTGAGCTCCACAGCTCTTCCAAGGGGCATTAAAACCGCCTTGTTAAGCTACTATTACCTCCACGTCTCTTCCGCGGGGTATTGATATTGTCTTTTTATTCCACAGCGACCTCTAGTATTCTCCCAAAGGGCATTAAAACTGTCTTGTTAAGCTGCTGTGACCTCTACGTCGCTTCCACAGGGCATTGATATTGTCTTTTCATTCCACTGAGACTTCCACCACTCTTCCAAGGGGCATTAAAACCATATTGTTTAGCTATTGTGACCTCCACGTCTCTTCCAAGGGGCATTAATATTGTCCTAATATTCCATTGAGACCTCCACCACTCTTCCAAGGGGCATTGATATTGTCTTTTTATTCCACTGCGACTTCCACCACTCTTCCAACAGGCATTAAAACCATCTTTTTAAGCTACTGTGATCTCCACGTCTCTTCCACGGGGCATTGATATTGTATTTTTATTCCACTATAACCTCCACCACTCTTCCAAGTGGCATTAATACCGTCTTGTTAAGCTACTGTGACCTACATGTCTCTTCCAAGGGGCATTAAAACCATCTTGTTAAACTACTCTGAACTCCACAGCTTTTCCAAGGGGCATTAAAAGCGTCTTGGTAAGCTATGGCGACCTCCCCGTCTCTTCCACGGGGCATTGGTATTTTATTTTTATTTAACATACCTCCATCACTATTCAAGTTGCATTTAAACTGTCTTGTTAAACTACTGTGACCTCCACTTCTCTTCCACGGGGCATTGATATTGTCTTTTTATTCCATAGCGATCTCCACCACTCTTCCAAGGGGCATTAAAACCATCTTGTTAAACTACTGTGACCTCCACGTCTCTTCCACGGGGCATTGATATTGTCTTTTTATACCACTGTGACCTCCCCCACTCTTCCAAGGGACATTAAAACCATCTTGTTAAGCTACTGTGACCTCCACGTCTGTACCACGGGGCATTGATATTGTCTTTTTATTCCACTGCAACTTCCAACACTCTTCCAAGTGGCATTCATATTGTCTTTTTATTCCACTGTGACCTCCACCACTCTTCCAAAGGGCATTAAAACCGTCTTGTTAAGGTCCTGTGAGCTCCACGTCTCTTCCATGGGACATTAAAACCATCTTGTTAGACCACTCTGAACTCCACAGCACTTCAAAGGGGCATTAAAGCCATCTTGTTAAGCTACTGTGACCTCCACGTCTCTTCCCCGGGGCAATGATATTGTCTTTTTATTCCACAGTGACCTCCACCACACTTCCAAGGGGCATTAAAACCATCTTGCTAAGCTACTGTGACCTCCAAATCTCTTCCAAGGGGCATTGATATTGTCTTTTCATTCCACTGCGACCTCCACCACTCTTCCAATGGGCATTAAAACCACCTTGTTAAGCTATTTTGACCTCCTCATCTCTTCCTTGGGGCATTGATATTGTCTTTTTATTTCACTGTAACCTCCGCCACTTTTCCAAGGGGCATTAAAAATGTCTTGTTAAGGTACTGTGACCTCCACGTCTCTTCCACGGGGCATTGATATTGTCTTTTTATTCCACTGGGATCTCCACCACTCTTCCAAGCGGCATTGATATTATCTTTTTATTCCCCTTTGACCTCCACCACTCTACCAAGGGGCATTGATATTGTCTCTTTATTCCACTGCTACCTCCACCACTCTTCCAAGGGGCATTAAAACCGTCTTGTTAAAATACTCTGAACTCCACAACTCTTCCAAGGGGCATAACATTTTTCTAGATAAGCTACTGTGACCTCCACGTTTATTCCACGGGGCATTGATATTGTCTTTTTATTCCACAGCGACCTCCATCACTCTTCCAAGGGGCAGTAAAACCGTTTTGTTAAGCTACTGTGACCTCCACGTCTCTTCCACGGGGCATTGATATTGTCTTTTTATTCCACTGCGACCTCCACCACTCTTCCAAGGGGCATTAAAACCACAATGTTAAGTTACTGTGATCTTCTTGTCTCTTCCACGGGGCATTAATATTCTCTTTATATTCCATTGCGACCTCCACCACTCTTCCAAGGGGCATTGATTTTGTCTTTTTATTCCACTGTAACCTCCACCACTCTCCCAAGGGGCATTAAAACCGTCTTGTTAAACCACTCTGAACTCCACCGCTCTTCCAAGGGGCATTAAAACCGTCTTGTTAAGCTACGGTGACCTCCACGTATCTTCCATGGTGCATTGATATTGTCTTTTTATTCCACAGCGACTTCCGCCACTCTTCAAGGGGCATTAAAACCGTCTTGTTACGCTACTGTGAACGCCACGTCTCTTCCACGGGGCATTGATATTGTCTTTTAATTCCACTGCGACCTCCACCACTCTTCCAAGGGGCATTGATATTGTCTTTTTATTCCACTGTGTCCTCCACCACTCTTCCTAGCGGCAGTGATATTGTCTTTTTATTACACTTTGACCTCCACCTCTTTTCCAACGGGCATTGATATTGTCTCTTCATTTCACTGTGAACTCCACCACTCCGTCAAGGGGCATTAAAACCGTCTTGTTAAGCTACTGTGACCACCACGTCTCTTCCACAGGGCATTGATATTGTCTTTTTATACCACAGCCACCTCCAGTACTCTACGAAGGGGCATTAAAAACCATCTTGTTAAGCTACTGTGACCACCACGTCTCTTCCACAGGGCATTGATATTGTCTTTTTATTCCACTGCGACCTCCACCACTCTACCAAGGGGCATTAAAATCGTCTTTTTAAGCTACTGTGACCTTCACGTCTCTTCTAAGGGGCATTAAAACCATCTTGTTAAACCACTGTGAACTCCACAGCTCTTCCAAGGGGCATTAAAACCGTCTTGTTAAGCCACTGTGACCTCCACGTCTTTTCCACGGGGCAATGATATTGTCTATTTATTCCACAAAGACATCCACCCCTCTTCCAAGGGGCATTAACACCGTGTTTTTAAGCTACTGTGACATCCATGTCTCTTTCACGGGGCATTGATATTGTCTATTTATACCAATGCGACCTCAACCATTCTTCCAAGTGGCATTAAAACCATCTTTTTAAGCTACTGTAAACTCCACGTCTCTTCCCCGGGGCATTGATATTGTCAATTTATTCCACAGCGACATTCTCCACTCTTCCAAGGGGCATTAAACCGTCTTGTTAAGCAACTTTGACCTCCACGTCTCTTCCAAGGGGCATTGATATTGTCTTTTTATTCCACTGTGACCTCCACCACCCTTCAAAGGGGCATCAAAACCGTCTTGTTAAGTTACTGTGACCACCACGTCTCTTCCACGGGGCATTGTTATTGTATTTTTATTCCACTGTAACCTCCACCACTCTTCCAAGAGGCATTAAAACCAACTTGTTAAGCTATTGTGACCTCCACTTCTCTTCCACGGGACATTAAAACCATCTTGTTAAACCACTCTTAACTCCACACCTCTTCCAAAGGGCAGTAAAACTGTCTTGTTAAGCTATTGTGACCTCCACGTCTCTTCCATGGGGCATTGATATTGTCTTTTTATTCCACATCGACCTCCACCACTCCTCCAAGGGCATTAAAACCATCTTGTTAAGCTACTATCTCCACGTCTTATCCACGGGGCATTGATATTGTCTTTTTATTCCACTGTAACCTCCACCATTCTTCCAAGGGGCATTAAAACCGGCTTTTTAAGCTACTGTGAACTCCACGTCTCTTCCACGGGGCATTGATATTGTCTTTTTTTTCCACAGCGACCTCAACCACTCTTCCAAGGGGCATTGATATTGTCTTTTTATTCCACAGAGACCTCCACCATTTTCCAATGGGCATTAAAACAATGTTGTTAAGCTACTGAGACCTCCAATTCTCTTCTACGGGGCATTGATATTGTCTTTTTATTCCACTGCGACCTCCACCTCTCTTCCACAGGGCATTGATATTGTCTTTTTATTCCACTGCGACCTCCACCACTCTTCCAAGGGGCATTAAAACCATTTTGACAAACTACTGTGACCTCCAAGTCTCTTCCACGGGGCATTGATATTGTCTTTTTATTCAACTGTATCCTCCATCACTCTTCCAAGGGGCATTTAAACCGTCTTGTTAAGCTACTGTGACCTCCACGTCTCTACCAAGGGGCATTAAAACCATCTTTTTAAACCAATCTTTACTCCACAGCTCTTCCAAAGGGCATTAAAACCGTCTTGTTAAGCTACTATGACCTCCACGTCTCTTCCACGGGTAATTGTTATTGTCTTTTTATTCCACAGCGACCTCCACCACTTTTCCAAGAGGCATGAAAACCGTCTCGTTAAGCTACTGTGACCTCCACGTCTCTTCCACGGGGCATTGATATTGTCTTTTTATTCCATTGCGACGTCCACCACTCTCCCAAAGGGAATTGATATTTACTGTTGAGCCACTCCCGTAGTGTTCGGGTTCGGTTCGGTTCGTCGAACACCGGGATGTTCGAGGAACTGTTCGTCGAATACCGTCGAACACCGTTAAAACTAATGGCAGGCAAACAAAAACACATAGAAACACATACAAAACACCTTCAAAGGTGTCCAAAAGCTTACAAACTGCTCAGAAGAAACTCTCTTTAAAAAAGCCGGCCGGCAATTCAGCAGTGGCATACACTGGTACCAGACAATTTAAACAAGAAGGAATAGAGCATCACACATAGATTAGATAGATAGAAACATGTCAGTCACATATATAAGAAGTACAGTGACAGTGTTGGTTACTGTACTTGTCATTTAGTGTTAAAAGATTTATTAAAAAAAATATTAGTGTTTTCATGCACCGTCTCTTTAAAAAAGCCGGCCGGCAATTTAGCATCGGTACCCGACAATTTATAACAGAAAGAATAGAGCATCACACATAGATTAGATAGATAGAAACATGTCAGTCACATATATAAGAAGTACAGTGATAGTGTTGATTACTGTACTTGTCATTTAGTGTTAAAATAAAGGACTTATTAAAAAAAAAATTGGCGTGGGGTTCCCCGTAATTTTAGTCTCTAGTGGAGGTTAAGCAGACGGCTGGGGCAGATGTTTGAAGCCTGGGAAGGGGGTAATACCCATGGAGCTTCCCAGGCTACTAATATCAGCCCCCAGCTGAATACCTAGCCTTTACTAGCTATTAAAATGGGGGACCCCAAAAAAAATTATGTGGGGTCCCCCCTATTTTAATAGCTAGCAAAGACTAGGCAGACTGCTGGGGATGATATTAATAGCCCAGGAAGGGTGCCATGAATATTGGCCCCCTCCCAGTCTAGAAACACCAGCCGTCAGCCGCCCCAGAAATGGCGCATCCATAGAATGCGCCAATTCTGGCACTTAGCCTCGCTCTTCCCACTGCCCTGTAGCGGTGGCAGTGGGGTAATAGGGTTGGGGTTGATGTCAGCTTATAATGCCAGCTGACATCAAGCCCAGGTTAGTAATGGAGAGGCGTCTATAAGACACCCCCATTACTAACCCCATAGTCAAAGATACAAAAAAACACAAACACCCAGAATAAAGTCCTTTAATCGAAATAAACACACAATTCTTTATTGTTCTAAATTAAACCATACTTACCATTACGCCCATTCCAGCTGAAGCCAAACATCTCCTGCAATAAAAGTAAAATAATAAAGCAACATCATCCTTACCTTTCCATGGTTCCCACGACAGCTTCAGCTCTGCTACATTCACATGACAGGCTGGACCGCAGCAGAATGCTGCCATCCAGCTTGCCATGCGGCATACACTGAGAAGTGCAGGCATGCTTGCGCTCTGCAGTGTCTGGCTGTGACGGCATCCAGATGAGCCGGGTATTACCCCCTTCCCAGGCTTCAAACATCTGCCCCAGCCGTCTGCTTAACCTCCGCTAGAGACTAAAATTACGCGGAACCCCACGCCAATTTTTTTTTTAATAAATCTTAATAAATCCTTTATTTTAACACTAAATGACAAGTACAGTAATCAACATTATCACTGTACTTCTTATATATGTGACTGACATGTTTCTATCTATCTAATCTATGTGTAATGCTCTATTCTTTCTGTTATAAATTGTCGGGTACCAAAGCTGAATTGCCGGCCGGCTTTTTTAAAGAGACGGTGCATGAAAACACTAATATTTTTTTTAATAAATCCTTTACACTAAATGACAAGTACAGTAACCAACACTGTCACTGTACTTCTTATATATTTGACTGATATGTTTCTATCTATCTAATCTATGTGTGATACTCTATTCTTTCGGTTCTAAATTGTCTGGTACCGGTGTATGCCGCTGCTGAATTGCCGGCTTTTCGTGTTTCACTGTGATCACTGTTCCCATCGATTTGGGCAACCACTGTAATGCCACAACCACCATGGCTGTGGCATTACAGTGAGTGGCAGACAATCCCTGCATGATTGGTGCTCTAAATAGCGCCATACATTCAGGACACGCTTTCGGTGCACAAACAGTTATCGAACATAACCTCGAACAGCCGAATTTTTTGCAAATCGTTCGCGTTCGTCGAACGACTCGAACACCGCCCAAAACAGCTCGAATTTGAGATTGGCGAACATTTCTAGTCGAACACCAGTCATCTCTATTGATATTGTCTTTTTATTCCTCTGAGACCTCCACCACTTCTCCAAGGGGCATTAAAACCGTCTTGTTAAGCTACTGTCTCCACATCTCTTCCACGGGGCATTGATATTTTCTTTTTAATCCACTGCAACCTCCACCACTCTTCCAAGGGGCATTATAACCGCCTTGTTAAGCTACTATCTCCACGTCTCTTCCACGGGGCAATGACATTGTCTTTTTATTCTACTGTAACATCCACCACTCTTCCAAGGGGCATTAAAACCGGCTTGTTAAGCTACTGTGACTTTCACGTCTCTTCCACAGGGCATTGATATTGTCTTTTTTTTCCACAGCGACCTTCACCACTCTTCCAAGGGGCATTGATATTCTCTTTTTATTCCACAGAGACCTCCACCACTCTTCCAATGGGCACTAAAACCATCTTGTTAGGCAACTGTGACCTCCACGTCTCTTCCACGGGGCATTGATATTGTCTTCTTATTTGTCTGCGACCTCCACCACTCTTCCAAGGGGCATTAAAACGGTCTTGCTAATCTACTGTGAACTCCAAGTCTCTTCCAAGGGGCATTATTATTGTATTTTTATTCCACTGTGACTTCCAACACTCTTCCATAGGGCATTGATGTTGTATTTTTATTCCACTGCGACCGCCACCATTCTTCCAAGGGGTCATTGATATTGCCTTTTTATTGCACTGCGACCTCCACCACTCTTACAAGGGGCATTAAAACCATCGTGTTAAGCTACTGTGACCTCCAAGTCACTTCCAAGGGGCATTAAAGCCGTCTTCTTAAGCTACTGTGACCTCCACTTATTTTCCACAGGGCATTGATATTGTCTTTTTATTGCACTGCAACCTCAACCACTCTTCCAAGGGGCATTAAAACCATCTTGTTAGGCTACTGTGATCTCCACTTCTCTTCCACGGGGCATTAATATTGTCTTTTTATTCCACTGTGACCTCCATCACTCTTTCAAGGGGCATTGATAGTGTCTTTTTATTCAACTGCGACCTCCACAAACTCTTCCAAGGGGCATTAAAACGGTGTTATTAAGCCACTGAGACCTCCAATTCTCTTCTACAGGACATCGATATTGTCTTTTTATTCCACTGCGACCTCCACCACTCTTCCATAGGGCATTGATATTATCTTTTTATGCGACTGCGACCTTCACCACTCTTCCAAGGGGCATTGAAACCATTTTCTTAAGCTACTGGGACCTCCGCTTCTCTTCCACGGGGCATTGATATTGTCTTTTTATTCCACTGCGACCTTCACCACCCTTCCAAGGGGCATTAAAAACATCTTGTTAAGCTACTGTGACCTCCACGTCTCTTCCGCTGGGCATTAATATTGTCTTTATATTTTTTTGCGACCTCCATCACTCTTCCAAGGGGCATTGATATTGGCTTTTTATTCCACTGCGACATCCACCACTCTTCCAAGGGGCATTAAAACCATCTTGTTAAGCTACTGTGATCTCCACCTCTTCCAAGGGGCATTGATATGGTATTTTTATTCCACTGTAACCTCCACCACTATTCCAAGGGGCACTAAAACCATCTTGTTAAGCTACTGTGACCTACACGTCTCTTCCAAGGGGCATTAAAATTATGTTGATAAACCACTCTGAACTCCACAGCGCTTCCAAGGGGCATTAAAACTGTCTTGTTAAACTACGGTGACCTCCATGTCTCTTCCAAGGGGCATTGATATTGTCTTTTTATTCCACTGCGACCTCCACCACTCTTCCAAGGGGCATTAATATTGTCTTTTAATTCCACTGCAACCTCCACCACTTTTCCATGGGTCATTGATATTGTCTTTTTATTCCACTGCGACCTCCACCACTCTCCCAAGGGGCATTAGAACCGTGTTGTTAAGCTTCTGTGACCTCCACGTCTTTTCTTATGGGCATTAAACCTGTCATGCTAAATCACTCTGAACTACACAGCTCTTCCAAGGGGCATTAAATTCATCTTGTATAGCTCCTGTGACCTCCACGTCTCTTCCACAGGGCATTGATATTGTCTTTTTATTCCACTGCGACCTCCACTACTCTTCCAAGGGACAATAAAACCGTCTTGTTAAGCTACTGTAACCTCCATATCTCTTCAACAGGGCATTCATATTGTCTTTTTTTTCCACTCCGACCTCCACCACTCTTCCAAAGGGCATTAAAACCATCTTGTTAAGCTTCTGTGACCTCCACGTCTTTACCAAGGGGCAAAAAAACCATCTTGTTAAACCACGCTGAACTCCACAGCTTTTCCAAGGGGCATTAAAACCGTCTTGTTAAGCTACTGTGACCTCCACATCTCTTCCACGGGGCATTGTTATTGTCTTTTTATTCCACAGCGACCTCCACCACTCTTCCAAGGAGTATTTAAACCGTCTTGCTAGGCTACTGTCACCTCCATGTCTCTTCCACGAGGCATTGATATTGTATTTTAAATACACTGCTACCTCCACCACTCTTCCAAGGGGCATCGATATTCTTTTTTTATTCCACTGCGACCTCCACCACTCTTCCAAGGGGCATTGATAAAGTCTTTTTATTCCACTGCGACCTCCACCACTCTTCCAAGGGACATTAAAACCGTGTTGTTAAGCTACTGTGACCTTCACGTCTCTTCCACGGGGCATTGAAACCATCTTGTTAAACCACTCTGAATTCCACAGCTCTTCCAAGGGGCCTTAAAACTGTCTTGTTAAGCTACTGTGACCTCCGTGTCTCTTACACGGGGCAATGATATTGTCTTTTTATTCCACAGCAGCTTCCACCACTCTTCCAAGGGGCATTAAAACTGTCTTGTTAAGCTACTGAGACCTCCACGTCTCTTCCACGGGGCATTGATATTGTCTTTTTAATTCCATTGCGACCTCCATCACTCTAACAAGGGGCATTAATATTGTCTTTTTATTCCACTGCGACCTCTACCACACTTCCAAGGGGCATTAAAACCGTCTTGTTAAGCTACTGTGATCTGCACGTCTCTACCACTGGGCATTGATTTTGTCTTTTTATTCCACAGCGACCTCCACCACTCTTCCAAGGGTCATTGGTATTGTCTTTTTATTCCACAGCGACCTCCACCACTCTTCCAAGGGGCATTGCACCGTCTCGTTAAGGTACTGTGACCTCCAGGTCTCTACCACTGGTCATTGATTTTGTCTTTTTATTCCACTGCGACCTCCACCACTCTTCCAAGGGGCATTAAAACGATCTTGTTAAGCTTCTGTGACCTGCACGTCTCTGCCACGGGGCATTGATATTGTCTTTTTATTCAACTGCGACCTCCACCACTCTTCCATGGGGCATTGATATTGTCTTTTTATTCAACTCCGACCTCCACTACTTTTCCAAGGGGCATTGATATTGTCTTTTTATTCCACTGCGACCTCCACCACTGTACCAAGGGGCATTAAAACGATCTTGTTAAGCAACTGTGACCTTCACGTCTCTTCCACGGGGCATTGATATTGCCTTTTTATTCCACTGCGACCTCCACCACTCTTCCATGGGGCATTAAAACCATCTTGTGAAGCTACTGTGACCTCCACATCTCTTCCACGGGGCATTGATATTGCCTTTTTTTTCCACAGCTACCTCAACCACTCTTTAAACGGGCATTGATATTGTCTTTTTATTCCACAGAGACCTCCACCAGTTTTCCAATGGGCAGTAAAACCATCTTGTTAAGCTACTGTGACCTCCAGGTCTCTTCCACGTGGCATTGATATTGTCTTTATATTCCACTGTGACCTCCACCACTCTTCCAATGGACATTAAAACCATCTTGTTAGGCTGCTGTGACCTCCACGTCTCTTCCACGGGGCATTGATATTGTCTTTTTATTACACTGCGACCTCCACCACTCTTCCAAGGGGCATTAAAACAGTGTCGTTAAGCTACTGAGACGTCCAATTCTCTTCCACAGGGCATTGATATTCTCTTTTTATTCAACTGCGACCTCCACCACTCTTCCAAGGGGGCATTGATATTGTCTTTTTATTCCACTGCGACCTCCACCACTCTTCCAAAGGGCATTAAAACCATTTTCTGAAGCTACTCTGACCTCCAAGTCTCTTCCACGGGGCTTTGATATTGTCTTTTTAATCAATTGTAACCTCCAGCACTATTAGAAGTGGCATTAAAACCGTCTTGTTAAGCTACTGTGACCTCCACGTCTCTTCCAAGGAGCATTAAAACCATCTAGTTAAACCAATTTGTACTCCACAGCTCTTCCAAGGGGCATTAAAACTGTCTTGTTAAGCTACTGTGACCTCCGCTTCTCTTCCACGGGGCCTTGATATTGCCTTTTTATTCCACTGCGACTTTCACCATCCTTCCAAGGGGCATTAAAAACATCTTGTTAAGCTACTGTGACCTCCACGTCTCTTCCACTGGGCATTAATATTGTCTTTATATTTTATTGCGATCTCCACCACTTTTCCAAAGGGCATTGATATTGTCTTTTTATTCCACTGCGACCTCCACCACTCTTCCAAGGGGCATTAAAACCATCTTGTTAAGCTACTATGATCTCCACGTCTTTTACATGGGGCACTGATATTGTATTTTTATTCCACTGTAAACTCTACCACTCTTCCAAGGAGCACTAATACTGTCTTCTTAAACCACTCTGAACTCCACAGCTCTTCCAAGGAACATTAAATCTGTCTTGTTAAGCTACGGTGACCTCCACTTCTCTTCCACGGGGCATTGATATTGTCTTTTTATTCCACTGCGACCTCCACCACTTTTCCATGGGGCATTGATATTGTTTTTATATTCCACTGCGACCTCCACCACTCCCCCAAGGGGCATTAAAACCATCTTGTTAAGTTACTGTGACCTCCACGTCTCTTCTTAGGGTCATTAAACCTGTCTTGTTAAATCACTCTGAACTCCACACCTCTTCCAAGGGGCATTAAATTCGTCTTGTATAGCTACTGTGACCTCCATGTCTCTTCCACAGGGCATTGATATTGTCTTTTTATTCCACTGCGACCTCCACCACTCTTCCAAGTGGCATTAAAACCATCTTGTTAAGCTTCTGTGACCTCCATATCTTTACCAAGAGGCATTAAAACCATCTTTTTAAACCACGCTGAACTCCATAGATCTTCCAAGGGGCATGAAAACCGTCTTGTTAAGCTACAGTGACCTCCACATCTCTTCCACGTGGCATTGATATTGACTTTTTATTCCACAGCGACCTCCACCACTCTTCCAAGGGGCATTAAAAATGTCTTGTTAAGCTACTGTGACCTCCACGTCTCTTCCACGGGGCATTGATATTGTCTTTTTATTCCACTCTAACCTCCACCACTCTTCCAAGGGGCATTAAAACCGTCTTATTAAGTTACTGTGACCTCCACGTCTCTTCTTAGGGGCATTAAACCTGTCTTGTTAAATCACTCTGAACTCCACAGCTCTTCCAAGGGGCATTAAATTCGTCTTGTTAAGCTACTGTAACCTCCATGTCTCTTCAACAGGGCATTCATATTGTCTTTTTTTTCCACTGCGACCTCCACCACTCTTCCAAAGGGCATTAAAACCATCTTGTTAAGCTTCTGTGACCTCCACGTCTTTACCAAGGGGCAAAAAAACCATCTTGTTAAACCACGCTGAACTCCACAGCTTTTCCAAGGGGCATTAAAACCATCTTGTTAAGCTACTGTGACCTCCACGTCTCTTCCACGGGGCATTGTTATTGTCTTTTTATTCCACAGCGACCTCCACCACTCTTCCAAGGAGTATTAAAACCGTCTTGTTAGGCTACTGTCACCTCCATGTCTCTTCGACGAGGCATTGATATTGTATTTTTAATACACTGCTACCTCCACCACTCTAACAAGGGGCATCGATATTCTTTTTTAATTCCACTGCGACCTCCACCACTCTTCCAAGGGGCATTGATAAAGTCTTTTTATTCCACTGCGACCTTCACCACTCTTCCAAGGGGCATTAAAACCGTCTTGTTAAGCTACTGTGACCTTCACGTCTCTTCCACGGGGCATTGAAACCATCTTGTTAAACCACTCTGAACTCCACAGCTCTTCCAAGGGGCCTTAAAACTGTCTTGTTAAGCTACTGTGACCTCCATGTCTCTTCCACGAGGCAATGATATTGTCTTTTTATTCCACAGCAGCTTCCACCACTCTTCCAAGGGGCATTAAAACTGCCCTGTTAAGCTACTGAGACCTCCACGTCTCTTCCACGGGGCATTGATATTGTCTTTTTAATTCCATTGCGACCTCCACCACTCTACCAAGGGGCATTAATATTGTTTTTTTATTCCACTGCGACCTCTACCACACTTCCAAGGGGCATTAAAACCGTCTTGTTAAGCTACTGTGATCTGCACATCTCTACCACTGGGCATTGATTTTGTCTTTTTATTCCACAGCGACCTCCACCACTCTTCCAAGGGTCATTGATATTGTCTTTTTATTCCACAGCGACCTCCACCACTCTTCCAAGGGGCATTGCACCGTCTCGTTAAGGTACTGTGACCTCCAGGTCTCTATCACTGGTCATTGATTTTCTCTTTTTATTCCACTGCGACCTCCACCACTCTTCCAAGGGGCATTAAAATGATCTTGTTAAGCTTCTGTGACCTGCACGTCTCTGCCACGGGGCATTGATATTGTCTTTTTATTAAACTGCGACCTCCACCACTCTTCCATGGGGCATTGATATTGTCTTTTTATTCAACTCCGACCTCCACTACTTTTCCAAGGGGCATTGATATTGTCTTTTTATTCCACTGCGACCTCCACCACTGTACCAAGGGGCATTAAAACGATCTTGTTAAGCAACTGTGACCTTCACGTCTCTTCCACGGGGCATTGATATTGCCTTTTTATTCCACTGCGACCTCCACCACTCTTCCATGGGGCATTAAAACCATCTTGTGAAGCTACTGTGACCTCCACATCTCTTCCACGGGGCATTGATATTGCCTTTTTTTTCCACAGCTACCTCAACCACTCTTTAAACGGGCATTGATATTGTCTTTTTATTCCACAGAGACCTCCACCAGTTTTCCAATGGGCAGTAAAACCATATTGTTAAGCTACTGTGACCTCCAGGTCTCTTCCACGTGGCATTGATATTGTCTTTATATTCCACTGTGACCTCCACCACTCTTCCAATGGACATTAAAACCATCTTGTTAGGCTACTGTGACCTCCACGTCTCTTCCACGGGGCATTGATATTGTCTTTTTATTACACTGCGACCTCCACCACTCTTCCAAGGGGCATTAAAACAGTGTCGTTAAGCTACTGAGACGTCCAATTCTCTTCCACAGGGCATTGATGTTCTCTTTTTTTTCAACTGCGACCTCCACCACTCTTCCAAGGGGGCATTGATATTGTCTTCTTATTCCAATGCGGCCTCCACCACTCTTCCAAAGGGCATTAAAACCATTTTCTGAAGCTACTCTGACCTCCAAGTCTCTTCCACGGGGCTTTGATATTGTCTTTTTAATCAATTGTAACCTCCAGCACTATTCCAAGTGGCATTAAAACCGTCTTGTTAAGCTACTGTGACCTCCACGTCTCTTCCAAGGAGCATTAAAACCATCTAGTTAAACCAATTTGTACTCCACAGCTCTTCCAAGGGGCATTAAAACCGTCTTGTTAAGCTACTGTGACCTCCGCTTCTCTTCCACGGGGCCTTGATATTGCCTTTTTATTTCACTGCGACCTTCACCATCCTTCCAAGGGGCATTAAAAACATCTTGTTAAGCTACTGTGACCTCCACGTCCCTTCCACTGGGCATTAATATTGTCTTTATATTTTATTGCGATCTCCACCACTTTTCCAAAGGGCATTGATATTGTCTTTTTATTCCACTGCGACCTCCACCACTCTTCCAAGGGGCATTAAAACCATCTTGTTAAGCTACTATGATCTCCACATCTTTTCCATGGGGCACTGATATTGTATTTTTATTCCACTGTAAACTCTACCACTCTTCCAAGGAGCACTAATACTGTCTTCTTAAACCACTCTGAACTCCACAGCTCTTCCAAGGAACATTAAATCTGTCTTATTAAGCTACGGTGACCTCCACTTCTCTTCCATGGGGCATTGATATTGTCTTTTTATTCCACTGCGACCTCCACCACTTTTCCATGGGGCACTGATATTGTTTTTTTATTCCACTGCGACCTCCACCACTCCCCCAAGGGGCATTAAAACCATCTTGTTAAGTTACTGTGACCTCCACGTCTCTTCTTAGGATCATTAAACCTGTCTTGTTAAATCACTCTGAACTCCACACCTCTTCCAAGGGGCATTAAATTCGTCTTGTATAGCTACTGTGACCTCCATGTCTCTTCCACAGGGCATTGATATTGTCTTTTTATTCCACTGCGACCTCCACCACTTTTCCAAGTGGCATTAAAACCATCTTGTTAAGCTTCTGTGACCTCCTTATCTTTACCAAGAGGCATTAAAACCATCTTTTTAAACCACGCTGAACTCCATAGATCTTCCAAGGGGCATTAAAACCGTCTTGTTAAGCTACAGTGACCTCCACATCTCTTCCACGTGGCATTGATATTGACTTTTTATTCCACAGCGACCTCCACCACTCTTCCAAGGGGCATTAAAAATGTCTTGTTAAGCTACTGTGACCTCCACGTCTCTTCCACGGGGCATTGATATTGTCTTTTTATTCCACTCTAACCACCACCACTCTTCCAAGGGGCATTAAAACCGTCTTATTAAGTTACTGTGACCTCCACGTCTCTTCTTAGGGGCATTAAACCTGTCTTGTTAAATCACTCTGAACTCCACAGCTCTTCCAAGGGGCATTAAATTCGTCTTGTATAGCTACTGTCAAATCCACGTCTCTTCCACAGGGCATTGATATTGTCTTTTTATTCCACTGCGACCTCCACCACTCTTCCAAGGGGCATTAAAACCATCTTGTTAAGCTTCTGTGACCTCCATATCTTTAAAAAGAGGCATTAAAACCATCTTGTTAAACCACGCTGAACTCCACAGCTCTTCCAAGGGGCATTTAAACCGTCTTGTTAAGCTACAGTGAACTCCACATCTCTTCCACGTGGCATTGATATTGACTTTCTAATTGCATTGCGACCTCCACCACTCTACCAAGGGGCATTGATATTGTCTTTTTATTCCAATGTATCCTCCACCACTCTTCCAAGAGGCATTAAAACCGTCTTGTTTAGCTACTGTGATCTTCACGTCTCTACCACGGGGCATTGATTTTGTCTTTTTTTTCCACAGTGACCTCCACCACTCTTCCAAGGGGCATTGATATTGTCTTTTTATTCCACAGCGACATCCACGACTCTTCCAAGGGGCATTAAAACCGTCTTGTTAATCTACTGTGACCTCCAGGTCTCTTCCATGGGGCATTGATTTTGTCTTTTTATTCCGCTGCGACCTCCACCACTCTTCCAATGGGCATTAAAACCATCTTGTTAGGCTTCTGTGACCTCCACGTCTCTTCCATGGGGCATTGATATTGTCTTTTTATTTCACTGCGACCTCCACCATTCTTCCAAGGGGCATTGATATTGTTTGTTTATTCCACTGCGACCTCCACCACTCTCCCATAGGACATTGATATTGTCTTTTTTTTCAACTCCTACCTCCACTACTCTTCCAAGGGGCATTGATATTGTCTTTTTATTCCACTGCGACCTCCACCACTGTTCCAAGGGGCATTAAAACCATCTTGTGAAGCTACTGTGACCTCCACATCTCTTCCACGGCGCATTGATATTGTCTTTTTATTCCATTGCGACCTCCACCACTCTTCCAAGGGCCACTGATATTGTCTTTTTATTCCACAGCGACCTCCACCACTCTTCTAAGGGGCATTGATATTGTCTTTTTATTCCACTGCAACCTCCACCACTCTTCCAAGGGGCATTAAAACCGTCTTGTTAAGTTACTGTGACCTCCACGTCTCTTCTTAGGGGCATTATACCTGTCTTGTTAAATCACTCTGAACTCCACAGCTCTTTCAAGGGGCATTAAATTCGTCTTGTATAGCTACTGTGACCTCCACTTTTCTTCCACAGGGCATTGATATTGTCTTTTTATTCCACTGCGACCTCCACCACTCTTCCAATGGGCATTAAAACCATCTTGTTAGGCTTCTGTGACCTCCACGTCTCTTCCACGGGGCATTGATATTGTCTTTTTATTCCACTGCGACCTCCACCACTGTACAAAGGGGCATTAAAACGAACTTGTTAAGCTACTGTGACCTTCACGTCTCTTCCACGGGGCATTGATATTGTCTTTTTATTCCACTTTGACCTCCACCACTTTTCCACGAGGCATTGATATTGTCTTTTTATTTCACTGCGAACTCCACCACTCCTTCAAGGGGCATTAAAAGCGTCTTTTTAAGTTACTGTGATCTCCACGTCTCTTCTAAGGGGCATTAAACCTGTCTTGTTAAACCTCTCTGAACACAGCTCTTCCAAGGGGCATTAAATTCGTCTCTGTTAAGCTACTGTGACCTCCACATCTCTTCCACAGGGCATTGATTTTGTCTTTTTATACCACAGCGTCCTCCACTACTCTTCCAAGGGACATTAAAAACGTCTTGTTAAGCTACTGTGACCTCCACGTCTCATCCAAGAGGCATTAAAACCATCTTCTTAAACCAATTTGAATTCCACACCTCTTCCAAGGGGCATTAAAATCGTCTTGTTAAGCTACTGTGACCACCACAACTCTTTCACAGGGCATTGATATTGTCTTTTTATTTCACTGCGACCTCCACCACACTACTAAGGGGAATTAAAAGAGTCTTGTTAAGCTACTGTGACCTCCACGTCTCTTCCAAGAGGCATTAAAACCATCTTATTAAACCACTCTGACCTCCACAGTTCTTCCAAGGGGCATTAAAATCGTCTTGTTAAGCTACTGTGACCTCCAAGTCTCTTCCACGGGGCATTGATATTGTCTTTTTATTCCACTGTGACCTCCATCACTCTTTCAAGGGGCATTGATATTGTCTTTTTATTCAACTGCGACGTCCACCACTCTTCCAAGGGGCATTAAAACGATGTTATTAAGCTACTGAGACCTCCAATTCTCTTCTACGGGGCATTGATATAGTCTTTTTATTCCACTGCGACCTCCACCACTCTTCCATAGGGCATTGATATTATCTTTTTATGCGACTGCGACCTCCACCACTCTTCCAAGGGGTCATTGATATTGTCTTTTTATTCCACTGCAACTTCCACCACTCTTCCAAGCGGCATTAAAACCATTTTGTTAAGCTACTGGGACCTCCGCTTCTCTTCCACGGGGCATTGATATTGTCTTTTTATTCCACTGCGACCTTCACCACCCTTCCAAGGGGCATTAAAAACATCTTGTTAAGCTACTTTGACCTCCACGTCTCTTCCACCGGGCATTAATATTGTCTTTATATTTTTTTGCGACCTCCATCACTCTTCCAAGGGGCATTGATATTGGCAATTTATTCCACTGCGACATCCACCACTCTTCCAAGGGGCATTAAAACCATCTTGTTAAGCTACTGTGATCTCCCCCTCTCTTCCACGTGGCATTGATATGGTATTTTTATTCCACTGTAACCTCCACCACTATTCCAAGGGGCATTAAAACCATCTAGTTAAGCTACTGTGACCTACACGTCTCTTCCAAGGGGCATTAAAATTATGTTGATAAACCACTCTGAACTCCACAGCGCTTCCAAGGGGCATTAAAACTGTCTTGTTAAGCTACGGTGACCTCCATGTCTCTTCCAAGGGGCATTGATATTGTCTTTTTATTCCATTGCGACCTCCACCACTCTTCCAAGGGGCATTGATATTGTCTTTTTATTCCACTGCAACCTCCACCACTTTTCCATGGGTCATTGATATTGTCTTTTTATTCCACTGTGACCTCCACCACTCTCCCAAGGGGCATTAGAACCGTGTTGTTAAGCTTCTGTGACCTCCACGTCTCTTCTTATGGGCATTAAACCTGTCATGCTAAATCACTCTGAACTCCACAGCTCTTCCAAGGGGCATTAAATTCGTCTTGTATAGCTCCTGTGACCTCCACGTCTCTTCCACAGGGCATTGATATTGTCTTTTTATTCCACTGCGACCTCCACTACTCTTCCAAGGGACATTAAAACCGTCTTGTTAAGCTACTGTAACCTCCATGTCTCTTCAACAGGGCATTCATATTGTCTTTTTTTTCCACTGCGACCTCCACCACTCTTCCAAAGGGCTTTAAAACCATCTTGTTAAGCTTCTGTGACCTCCACGTCTTTACCAAGGGGCAAAAAAACCATCTTGTTAAACCACGCTGAACTCCACAGCTTTTCCAAGGGGCATTAAAACCGTCTTGTTAAGCTACTGTGACCTCCACGTCTCTTCCACGGGGCATTGTTATTGTCTTTTTATTCCACAGCGACCTCCACCACTCTTCCAAAGAGTATTAAAACCGTCTTGTTAGGCTACTGTCACCTCCATGTCTCTTCGACGAGGCATTGATATTGTATTTTTAATACACTGCTACCTCCACCACTCTAACAAGGGGCATCGATATTCTTTTTTAATTCCACTGCGACCTCCACCACTCTTCCAAGGGGCATTGATAAAGTCTTTTTATTCCACTGCGACCTTCACCACTCTTCCAAGGGGCATTAAAACCGTCTTGTTAAGCTACTGTGACCTTCACGTCTCTTCCACGGGGCATTGAAACCATCTTGTTAAACCACTCTGAACTCCACAGCTCTTCCAAGGGGCCTTAAAACTGTCTTGTTAAGCTACTGTGACCTCCATGTCTCTTCCACGAGGCAATGATATTGTCTTTTTATTCCACAGCAGCTTCCACCACTCTTCCAAGGGGCATTAAAACTGCCCTGTTAAGCTACTGAGACCTCCACGTCTCTTCCACGGGGCATTGATATTGTCTTTTTAATTCCATTGCGACCTCCACCACTCTACCAAGGGGCATTAATATTGTTTTTTTATTCCACTGCGACCTCTACCACACTTCCAAGGGGCATTAAAACCGTCTTGTTAAGCTACTGTGATCTGCACGTCTCTACCACTGGGCATTGATTTTGTCTTTTTATTCCACAGCGACCTCCACCACTCTTCCAAGGGTCATTGATATTGTCTTTTTATTCCACAGCGACCTCCACCACTCTTCCAAGGGGCATTGCACCGTCTCGTTAAGGTACTGTGACCTCCAGGTCTCTACCACTGGTCATTGATTTTGTCTTTTTATTCCACTGCGACCTCCACCACTCTTCCAAGGGGCATTAAAACGATCTTGTTAAGCTTCTGTGACCTGCACGTCTCTGCCACGGGGCATTGATATTGTCTTTTTATTCAACTGCGACCTCCACTACTTTTCCAAGGGGCATTGATATTGTCTTTTTATTTCACTGCGACCTCCACCACTGTACCAAGGGGCATTAAAACGATCTTGTTAAGCAACTGTGACCTTCACGTCTCTTCCACGGGGCATTGATATTGCCTTTTTATTCCACTGCGACCTCCACCACTCTTCCATGGGGCATTAAAACCATCTTGTGAAGCTACTTTGACCTCCACATCTCTTCCACGGGGCATTGATATTGCCTTTTTTTTCCACAGCTACCTCAACCACTCTTTAAACGGGCATTGATATTGTCTTTTTATTCCACAGAGACCTCCACCAGTTTTCCAATGGGCAGTAAAACCATCTTGTTAAGCTACTGTGACCTCCAGGTCTCTTCCACGTGGCAATGATATTGTCTTTATATTCCACTGTGACCTCCACCACTCTTCCAATGGACATTAAAACCATCTTGTTAGGCTACTGTGACCTCCACGTCTCTTCCACGGGGCATTGATATTGTCTTTTTATTACACTGCGACCTCCACCACTCTTCCAAGGGGCATTAAAACAGTGTCGTTAAGCTACTGAGACGTCCAATTCTCTTCCACAGGGCATTGATATTCTCTTTTTATTCAACTGCGACCTCCACCACTCTTCCAAGGGGGCATTGACATTGTCTTTTTATTCCACTGCGACCTCCACCACTCTTCCAAAGGGCATTAAAACCATTTTCTGAAGCTACTCTGACCTCCAAGTCTCTTCCACGGGGCTTTGATATTGTCTTTTTAATCAATTGTAACCTCCAGCACTATTCCAAGTGGCATTAAAACCGTCTTGTTAAGCTACTGTGACCTCCACGTCTCTTCCAAGGAGCATTAAAACCATCTAGTTAAACCAATTTGTACTCCACAGCTCTTCCAAGGGGCATTAAAACCGTCTTGTTAAGCTACTGTGACCTCCGCTTCTCTTCCACGGGGCCTTGATATTGCCTTTTTATTCCACTGCGACCTTCACCATCCTTCCAAGGGGCATTAAAAACATCTTGTTAAGCTACTGTGACCTCCACGTCTCTTCCACTGGGCATTAATATTGTCTTTATATTTTATTGCGATCTCCACCACTTTTCCAAAGGGCATTGATATTGTCTTTTTATTCCACTGCGACCTCCACCACTCTTCCAAGGGGCATTAAAACCATCTTGTTAAGCTACTATGATCTCCACGTCTTTTCCATGGGGCACTGTTATTGTATTTTTATTCCACTGTAAACTCTACCACTCTTCCAAGGAGCACTAATACTGTCTTCTTAAACCACTCTGAACTCCACAGCTCTTCCAAGGAACATTAAATCTGTCTTGTTAAGCTACGGTTACCTCCACTTCTCTTCCACGGGGCATTGATATTGTCTTTTTATTCCACTGCGACCTCCACCACTTTTCCATGGGGCACTGATATTGTTTTTTTATTCCACTGCGACCTCCACCACTCCCCCAAGGGGCATTAAAACCATCTTGTTAAGTTACTGTGACCTCCACGTCTCTTCTTAGGGTCATTAAACCTGTCTTGTTAAATCACTCTGAACTCCACACCTCTTCCAAGGGGCATTAAATTCGTCTTGTATAACTACTGTGACCTCCATGTCTCTTCCACAGGGCATTGATATTGTCTTTTTATTCCACTGCGACCTCCACCACTCTTCCAAGTGGCATTAAAACCATCTTGTTAAGCTTCTGTGACCTCCATATCTTTACCAAGAGGCATTAAAACCATCTTTTTAAACCACGCTGAACTCCATAGATCTTCCAAGGGGCATTAAAACCGTCTTGTTAAGCTACAGTGACCTCCACATCTCTTCCACGGGGCATTGATATTGTCTTTTTATTCCACTCTAACCTCCACCACTCTTCCAAGGGGCATTAAAACCGTCTTATTAAGTTACTGTGACCTCCACGTCTCTTCTTAGGGGCATTAAATTCGTCTTGTATAGCTACTGTCAAATCCACGACTCTTCCACAGGGCATTGATATTGTCTTTTTATTCCACTGCGACCTCCACCACTCTTCCAAGGGGCATTAAAACCATCTTGTTAAGCTTCTGTGACCTCCATATCTTTAAAAAGAGGCATTAAAACCATCTTGTTAAACCACGCTGAACTGCACAGCTCTTCCAAGGGGCATTAAAACCGTCTTGTTAAGCTACAGTGAACTCCACATCTCTTCCACGTGGCATTGATATTGACTTTCTAATTGCATTGCGACCTCCACCACTCTACCAAGGGGCATTGATATTGTCTTTTTACTCCAATGTAACCTCCACCACTCTTCCAAGAGGCATTAAAACCGTCTTGTTTAGCTACTGTGATCTTCACGTCTCTACCACGGGGCATTGATTTTGTCCCTTTTTTCCACAGTGACCTCCACCACTCTTGCAAGGGGCATTGATATTGTCTTTTTATTCCACAGCGACATCCACGACTCTTCCAAGGGGCATTAAAACCGTCTTGTTAAGCTACTGTGACCTCCAGGTCTCTTCCATGGGGCATTGATTTTGTCTTTTTATTCCGCTGCGACCTCCACCACTCTTCCAATGGGCATTAAAACCATCTTGTTAGGCTTCTGTGACCTCCACGTCTCTTCCACGGGGCATTGATATTGTCTTTTTATTTCACTGCGACCTCCACCATTCTTCCAAGGGGCATTGATATTGTTTGTTTATTCCACTGCGACCTCCACCACTCTCCCATAGGACATTGATATTGTCTTTTTATTCAACTCCTACCTCCACCACTCTTCCAAGGGCCACTGATATTGTCTTTTTATTCCACAGCGACCTCCACCACTCTTCTAAGGGGCATTGATATTGTCTTTTTATTCCACTGCAACCTCCACCACTCTTCCAAGGGGCATTAAAACCGTCTTGTTAAGTTACTGTGACCTCCACGTCTCTTCTTAGGGGCATTAAACCTGTCTTGTTAAATCACTCTGAACTCCACAGCTCTTTCAAGGGGCATTAAATTCGTCTTGTATAGCGACTGTGACCTCCACTTTTCTTCCACAGGGCATTGATATTGTCTTTTTATTCCACTGCGACCTCCACCACTCTTCCAAGGTGCAGTAAAACCATCTTGTTAAGCTTCTGTGACCTCCATGTCTTTTCCAAGAGGCATCAAAACCATCTTGTTAAACCACGCTGAACTCCACAGCTCTTCCAAGAGGCATTAAAACCGTCTTGTTAAGATACTGTGACCTCCACATCTCTTCCGCGGGGCATTGATATTGTCTTTTATTCCACAGCGACCTCCACCACTCTTCCAAGGGTCATTAAAAACGTCTTGTTAAGCTACTGTGACGTCCACGTCTCTTCCACGGGGCATTGATATTGTCTTTTTATTCCACTGTGTAGCGTCGACGTCCCTGCCCTCTGCTAGGCAGGGACGCTGTTCCCCTCACCTCTCCGCTCCGAGCCCGGCCTCCTCCTTCCGCTCTGCTGGCAGCGCGTGCTCCTTCCTGGCCACGGTGTTTAGGGCGCGCGCGTGCGCGCTCCCCCCCTCTTAAAGGGGCCGCGCGCGCCGTCCTAAGGAGTCCTCGGCCAATGGCCGGAGGAGTTCACCATATATAAGGCACCTCCTCGAAAATGGAGGTGCCCGAGCAATGTTGTTGCACTGTTCACTACTCTGCTTCAGCCCTCAGGTCCCGTCTCCAGTTACCTGCCAGTTACCTGCCAGTTTCCTGCCAGTTTGCTGTCTGATTCCTGCCTGATAATCCGCTTACCTGCTTGCTAGCCTGAGGTCCGACGGTCTGCCTTCCGACACCTGTCAGTCTGTCTATGGATCAGCTTGCCCGCTCACCTGGGAGCGCACATCTGCTACCTGCCTGCTAGCCTACCTTGAGGCTCCGCCGTCACGTGCTGTGACCACCTGCCTGTCCAGAGACTCTTGCCCGCTCACCTGGGAGCGCTCACCTGCTACCTGCCTGCTAGCCTACCTGGAGGCTCCGCCGTCACGTGCTGTGACCACCTGCCTGTCCAGAGACTCTTGCCCGCTCACCTGGGAGCGCTCACCTGCTACCTGTCTGTTGGCCTACCTGGAGGCTCCGCCGTCACGTGCTGTGACCACCTGCCAGTCCAGAGACTCTTGCCCGCTCACCTGGGAGCGCTCATCTGCTACCTGCCTGTTAGCCTACCTGGAGGCTCCGCCGTCACATGCTGTGACCACCTGCTTATCCAGAGACTCTCGCCTGCTCACCTGGGAGCACACATCTGCCATCTGCCTGCTAGCCTACCTGGAGGCTCAGCCGTCACAGGTCGTACCTACCCTTTACCCAGAGACTGTCCCGGTCACTTGCCGTGACCTCCTGCCCGTTCACCCAGAGACTGCCCCGGTCACTTGCTGTGACCCCCTGCCCGTTCACCCAGAGACTGTCCCGGTCACTTGCCGTGACCTCCTGCCCGTTTACCCAGAGACTGTCCCGGTCACCTGCCCGTCTTCCCTGGTCGCCACCCGCTTCCTTACAAGGACCGCCCCCTTGTATAGTTGCTCAGAGGTTCCGCCTCCCAGACCCATTACAGTTTGCTCGGGCCATGGAACCCGGTGGCACCCAAGCTCCCTCGCTCTCGGACCTTTGTCATAAACTGTCCCGTCAGAGGTCCCAACAGGAGTCCATCCTGAGTCACCTGCGGAATGTCAATTCTCGCCTGGACACTCTGACTGCTCCACCAGCAACCACTGCTAGTGTCATGACTCGCAACCCGGCAGCTCCGCTGCCCACCAATACCATGGTATCCTGCTCCGGACCCCGGCTTTCTGCACCTCCTCGCTTCGGAGGCGACTCCGCTCAGGCCCGGGGCTTCATAAACCAGTGCACCCTGCACTTTGAACTCCTGTCCCACCAGTTTAACTCCGACCGGGCCAAAGTAGCCTTCATCATGTCCCATCTCACGGGGGAGGCTCTGGCTTGGCTAAATCCTCTATGGGAGAGAGGAGACCCCCTGGTGTCTGACTTGCCTGCCTTTCTCATGGCTTTCCGGAAAGTCTTCGACGAACCCGGACGGAAGACCTCATCCGCATCGTCTCTGCTACGCCTCCGTCAGGGAAGTCTCACCGTGGGCCAATATGCCATACGGTTCCGTACCCTTGCCTCGGAGCTGGCCTGGGATAACGACGCTCTGGTATCTGTCTTCTGGGAGGGTCTGTCCGGCCGTATTAAAGATGAACTCGCCGGTCGGGACATTCCTACCACTCTCGACGACTTAATAACTCTTGCCACCCGGATTGACCTACGGTTCCAGGAGCGTGCCAAAGAGGTCACCCGTGAGAGGAGGTTTCCACGTCTAGCTCCTACCTTCCAGAAACCCGTCACTCCCTCCGTTTCTCCCCAGGTACACTCTCCTGAGCCTATGCAGGTCGACCAGACCAAGATGGTCAAAACCCGTCAGGACTTACGCCGTGCCGAGGGGAGCTGCTTCTACTGTGGCAGTAAGGAGCACCGGATCCGTACCTGCCCGGAGAGGTCGGGAAACGCCTGTGTCTAGGTTCGCTCAGAGAGGTCGACCTAGACAAGAATAAATCCTCTCCATCTCTGCTGCTGTCAGTCTCAATTATCTGCGGGGAGAACCGTTATTTCGAACTAGCCCAACTTGACTCTGGAGCAGCCGGGAATCTTATTTCACAGTCCCTGGTAGAAAAATACCGCATTCCCACCAAACCTCTGGCTGTACCCTTGTCTGTCGCTGCCGTGGATGGGGGCCTCTTACCACGTCCCATCCAACTCATCACCGAATCCATTACTCTGCAGGTGGGAATGCTGCATTCTGAGAGCATCTCTTTTCATGTTCTGCCTGGACTCTCTCACGCCCTCTTACTAGGCCTACCTTGGCTCCAGAAACATGCACCCGTGCTTGACTGGCAGACCGGAGAAGTCCTTCGCTGGGGACAGGACTGCCATAAGACTTGTTCGGTTCCCGTTCATCCCGTCCGTCCTTCTCCTACCCCAACTAATCTACCTGGACTTCCGATTCCTTATTGGTCATTTGCTGATGTCTTTAATAAAAAGGAGGCAGAGACATTACCCCCTCATAGACCATACGACTGTCCTATCGACCTGTTACCCGGTACTACGCCTCCCCGTGGGCGTATTTACCCATTGTCCGCTGCTGAGACCCGGTCGATGTCCGAATATATTGAGGAGAATCTGGCCCGGGGATTCATCTGGAAATCTACCTCCCCGGCGGGAGCAGGCTTCTTTTTTGTTAAAAAGAAGGACGGCTCTCTCCGTCCCTGTATAGACTATAGAGGCCTTAACCAGATCACGGTGAAGAATAAGTACCCCCTTCCGCTCATTCCAGAATTATTTGATCGTCTGAGGGGGGCTAGAATCTTCACCAAACTGGACCTCCGTGGGGCGTACAACCTGGTCCGTATCCGTCAGGGGGATGAATGGAAGACTGCATTTAACACCCGGGACGGCCACTATGAATATCTGGTAATGCCCTTTGGTCTCTGTAACGCTCCTGCCGTCTTTCAAGAGTTGGTCAATGACATCTTCCGGGACCTTCTCTACTCCTGCGTAGTGGTGTACCTGGACGACATCTTGGTCTTCTCTCCGGAACTCCAGACTCACCGGAGGGATGTTCGTCAGGTCCTGCTCAGGCTCAGGCAGAATCACTTCTTCGCTAAATATGAGAAGTGCCTCTTTGAGCAGACCTCGCTTCCGTTTTTGGGCTACATTATTTCTCAGACCGGCCTACGAATGGATCCAGAGAAACTGTCTGCCATCGAGAAATGGCCTCGACCGGAGGGGTTGAAGGTTATTCAGCGGTTCCTGGGCTTCGCCAACTACTACCGCCTCTTCATACCGCACTTCTCTTCCCGGACTGCCCCAATTTCCACGCTCACCCGTAAGGGCACTAATCCCAGAAAGTGGCCGCCCGAAGCAGAGGAGGCCTTTCTTTCCTTAAAACAGGCCTTCTCTTCCGCCCCGGTGCTGCATCGCCCGGACGGCAACAAGCAGTTCTTCCTGGAAGTTGACACCTCCTCCTCTGGAGCCGGAGCGGTACTTACCCAAAAATCGTCTTCCGGGAGAATGGTAACTTGCGGCTTCTTCTCCAAACTCTTCTCCTCTTCTGAGCGCAACTATTCCATAGGAGACCGAGAGTTATTGGCCATCAAGCTGGCATTGGAGGAGTGGCGTTACCTACTCGAGGGGGCTCTTCACCCGGTAATAATTTACACTGACCACAAGAACTTGGCTTACCTCCAGCATGCCCAGAGACTTAACCCGCGCCAAGCCCGGTAGTCCTTGTTTTTTGCTCGCTTTGATTTTGTTCTTCATTTTCGCCCGGCTGACAAAAACATCAAAGCGGACGCCTTGTCCCGATCCTTTCTGGTGTCTGATATCGAGGAAGAACCTAAACATATCATCTATCACGCCAGAGTAATGCAGGTGGCTCCCGTGAGTCTAAATCGTTTCCCTCCCGGTAAGACTTTCGTATCGGTACCTGATCGGGAGAAGATCCTACACTGGGGTCATTCGTCTAAACTAGCTGGCCACGCCGGTCAGAAAAAGACCCTCCAGCTTATTACCCGGCACTACTGGTGGCCTACCCTGCACAAGGACGTAATAGACTTTGTTTCTGCCTGTGTGTCCTGCGCCCGCAACAAAGTTCCGAGACACCTGCCAGCCGGTCGCCTCCTTCCGCTTCCTGTACCTGCTGTCCCCTGGCAGCATATAGCTATGGACTTCATAACTGATCTCCCCGTCTCTGCCGGTTGTACGGTCATTTGGGTGGTCGCTGACCGCTTTTCCAAGATGGCTCACTTCATTCCCCTGCCAGGCCTCCCGTCTGCACCCGAGCTGGCTAAAGACTTTATCCGCCACATCTTCCGTCTTCATGGCCTGCCCCTCCACATCGTGTCGGATCGTGGGGTACAGTTCACCTCACGTTTCTGGAGAGCCACTTGTAAGTTGCTAGACGTCACCCTGGACTTCTCCTCCGCTTACCACCCACAGTCTAATGGTCAAGTGGAGCGGATCAATCAGATCCTGACCAGTTACCTCCGGCACTTCGTTAATGCCCACCATTCTGACTGGGTGGATCTCCTGCCATGGGCCGAATTCTCTTACAACAATCACGAGAGCGAATCTTCCTCCAAATCCCCGTTTTTTGTAGTCTTCGGTCAGCATCCTCGGATCCCATTTCCCGTCTCCACCTCAGTGGATAATCCGGCTGCGGAATCTCTTGTTAACAAATTTTCCTCCATATGGGAGAGTACCCAGTCCGCACTCCTTCAGTCGTCCGAGCGTATGAAAAGACATGCTGACAAAAAACGTCTGGATCCTCCTCAATTCTGTCCAGGGGATAAGGTCTGGCTCTCGTCCAAGTATGTCCGGCTCAAGATTCCTTCCTATAAGTTAGGGCCTCGGTTCATCGGTCCTCTGGAGGTCATCAGTCAGATCAACCCGGTGGCCTATAAATTGAAACTCCCGGCCAACTTGCGGAACCCTAACTCCTTCCATGTATCTCTCCTCAAACCCGTGGTACTTAACTCTTTTTCCAAGTCTACAGGTACGCCTCCTGCTCCGGTTTCCGCTGAAAACGAGTTTGAGGTAGAGAACATTCTGGACACCAAAATGGTAAGAGGAAAGACCTTTTTTCTAGTAGATTGGAAGGGGTTTGGTCCTGAAGAGAGAACGTGGGAGCCCCGGGAGAACATCCATGCCCCTCTCATCCTTGCTAAATTTCTGTCTGGCCTAAAAAAGGGGGGCCTAAAGGGGGGGGTACTGTAGCGTCGGCGTCCCTGCCCTCTGCTAGGCAGGGACGCTGTTCCCCTCACCTCTCCGCTCCGAGCCCGGCGTCCTCCTCCCGCTCTGCTGGCAGCGCGCGCTCCTTCCCGGCCACGGTGCTTAGAGCGTGCGCACTCCCCCCCCCTCATAAAGGGGCCGCGCGCGCCGTCCTAAGGAGTCCCCGGCCAATGGCCGGAGGACTTCACCATATATAAGGCACCTCCTCCAAAATGGAGGTGCCCGAGCAATGTTGTTGCACTGTTCACTACTCTGCTTCAGCCCTCAGGTCCCGTCTCCAGTTACCTGCCAGTTACCTGCCAGTTTCCTGCCAGTTTGCTGTCTGATTCCTGCCTGATAATCCGCTTACCTGCTTGCTAGCCTGAGGTCCGACGGTCTGCCTTCTGACACCTGTCAGTCTGTCTATGGACCAGCTTGCCCGCTCACCTGGGAGCGCACATCTGCTACCTGCCTGCTAGCCTACCTGGAGGCTCCGCCGTCACGTGCTGTGACCACCTGCCTGTCCAGAGACTCTTGCCCGCTTACCTGGGAGCGCTCACCTGCTACCTGCCTGCTAGCCTACCTGGAGGCTCCGCCGTCACGTGCTGTGACCACCTGCCTGTCCAGAGACTCTTGCCCGCTCACCTGGGAGTGCTCACCTGCTACCTGTCTGTTGGCCTACCTGGAGGCTCCGCCGTCATGTGCTGTGACCACCTGCCAGTCCAGAGACTCTTGCCCGCTCACCTGGGAGCGCTCATCTGCTACCTGCCTGTTAGCCTACCTGGAGGCTCCGCCGTCACATGCTGTTACCACCTGCTTATCCAGAGACTCTCGCCTGCTCACCTGGGAGCACACATCTGCCATCTGCCTGCTAGCCTACCTGGAGGCTCAGCCGTCACAGGTCGTACCTACCCTTTACCCAGAGACTGTCCCGGTCACTTGCCGTGACCTCCTGCCCGTTCACCCAGAGACTGCCCCGGTCACTTGCTGTGACCCCCTGCCCGTTCACCCAGAGACTGTCCCGGTCACTTGCCGTGACCTCCTGCCCGTTTACCCAGAGACTGTCCCGGTCACCTGCTGTGACTACCTGCCCATCTTCCCTGGTCGCCACCCGCTTCCTTACAAGGACCGCCCCCTTGTATAGTTGCTCAGAGGTTCCGCCTCCCAGACCCACACACTGCGCCCTCCACCACTCTTTCAAGGGGCATTAAAACCATCTTGTTAGGCTACTGTGACCTCCATTTCTCTAACACGAGGCATTGATATTGTCTTTTTTAATCCACTGTCACCTCCACCACTCTTCCAAGGGGCATTGATATTGTTTTTTTATTCCACTGCGACCTCCACCATTCTTCCAAGGGGCATTGATATTGTCTTTTTATTCCACTACGACCTCCACCACTCTTCCAAGGGGCATTAAAACCATCTCGTTAAGCTACTGTGACCTCCACGTCTCTTCCACGGGGCATTAAAACCATCTTGTTAAACCACTCTGAACTCCACAGCTCTTCCAAGGGGCATTAAAACTGTGTTGTTAAGCTACTGTGACCTCCATGTCTCTTCCACGGGGCATTGATATTGTCTTTTTATTCCACAGGGACTACCACCACTCTTCCAAGGGGCGCTAAAACTGTCTTGTTAAGCTACTGTGATCTGCACGTCTCTTCCACAGGGCATTGATATTGTGTTTTTATTCCAATGTAACCTCCACCACTCTTCCAAGGGGCATTAAAACCGTCTTGTTTAGCTACTGTGACCTTTACGTCTCAACCACGGGGCATTGATTTTGTCCTTTTTTATTCAAAGCGACCTCCACCACTCTTCCAAAGGGCATTAAAACCGTCTTTTTAAGCTACTGGGACCTCCAGGTCTCTTCCTTGGGGCATTGATTTTGTCTTTTTATTCCACTGCGACCTCCACCACTCTTCCAATGGGCATTAAAACCATCTTGTTATGCTTCTGTGACCTCCACGTCTCTTCCACGGGGTATTGATATTGTCTTTTTATTTCACTGCATCCTCCACCACTCTTCCAAGGGGCATTGATATTGTCTTTTTATTCCACTGCGATCTCCACCACTCTTCGTATGGGCATTAAAACCATCTTGTTAGGCTACTGTGACCTCCACGTCTCTTCCACGGGGCATTGATATTGTCTTTTTATTTCACTGCGACCTCCACCACTCTTCCACGGGGCATTGATATTGTCTTTTTAATTCCATTGCGACATCCAAAACTCTACCAAGGGGCATTAAAACTGTCTTGTTAAGCTACTGTGACCTCCACGTCTCTTCCACGGGGCATTAAAACCATCTTGTTAAACCACTCTGAACTCCACAGCTCTTCCAAGGGGCATTAAAATTGTGTTGTTAAGCTGCTATGACTTCGATGTCTCTTCCACGGGACATTGATATTGTCTTTTTATTCCACAGCGACTTCCACCACTCTTCCAAAGGGTATTAAAACTGTCTTCTTAATCTACTGTGACCTCCACGTCTCTTCCACGGGGCAATGATAGTGTCTTTCTAATTCCATTGCGACCTCCACCACTCTACCAAGGGGCATTTATATTGTCTTTTTATTCCACTGCGACCTCCACCACTCTTCCAAGGGGCATTAAAACTGTCTTGTTAAGCTACTGTGATCTGCACGTCTTTTCCACGGGGCATTGATATTGTCTTTTTATTCCAATGTAACCTCCACCACTCTTCCAAGGGGCATTAAAACCGTCTTGTTTAGCTACTGTGACCTTTACGTCTCTAACACGGGGCATTGATTTTGTCCTTTTTTTTTCACAGAGACCTCCACCACTCTTCCAAGGGGCATTGCGTTTGTCCTTTTATTCCACTGCGACCTCCACCACTCTTCCTATGGGCATTAAAACCATCTTGTTAGGCTACTGTGACCTCCACGTCTTTTCCTCGGGATATTGATATTGTCTTTTTATTTCACTGCATCCTCCACCACTCTTCCAAGGGGCATTGATATTGTCTTTTTATTCCACTGCGACCTCCACCACTCTTCGAATGGGCATTAAAACCATCTTGTTAGGCTACTGTGACCTCCACGTCTCTTCACGGGGCATTGATATTGCCTTTTTATTTCACTGCGACCTCTACCACTCTTCCACGGGGCTTTATATCCATCTTGTTAAGCTACTGTGATCTGCACGTCTCTTCCACGGGGCATTTATATTGTCTTTTTATTCCAATGTCAACTCCACCACTCTTCCAAGGGGCATTAAAACCGTCTTGTTTAGCTACTGTGACATTCACGTCTCTACCACGGGGAATTGATTTTGTCCTTTTTTTCCACAGCGACCACCACCACTCTTCCAAGGGGCATTGATATTGTCTTTTTATTCCACAGCGACCTCCACCACTGTTCCAAGGGGCATTAAAACCATCTTGTTCAGCTACTGAGACCTCCACATCTCTATCACGGCGCATTGATATTGTTTTTTATTCCACTGCGACCTCTACCACTCTTCCAAGGGTTATTAAAACTGTCTTGTTAAGCTGCTGTGATCTGCATGTCTCTTCCACGGGGCATTGATTTTGTGTTTTTATTCCAATGTAACCTCCACCACTCTTCCAAGGGGCATTAAAACCGACTTGTTTTGCTAATGTGACTTTCACGTCTCTACCACGGGGCATTGATTTTGTCCTTTTTTTTCAAAGCGATCTCCACCACTCTTCCAAGGGGCATTGATATTGCCTTTTTATTCCACAGCGACCTCCACCACTCTTCCAATGGGCATTAAAACCATCTTGTTAGGCTACTGTGACCTCCACGTCTCTTCCACGGGGTATTGATATTGTCTTTTAATTTCACTGCATCCTCCACCACTCTTCCAAGGGGCATTGATATTGTCTTTTTATTCCACTGCGACCTCCACCACTCTTCGAATGGGCATTAAAACCATCTTGTTAGGCTACTGTGACCTCCACGTCTCTTCACGGGGCATTGATATTGCCTTTTTATTTCACTGTGAACTCTACCACTCTTCCACGGGGCATTGATATTGTCTTTTTAATTCTATTGCGACCTCCACCACTCTACCAAGGGGCATTAATATTGTCTTTTTATTCCAGTGCGACCTCCACCACTCTTCCAAGGGGTATTAAAACTGTCTTGTTAAGCTGCTGTGATCTGCATGTCTCTTCCACGGGGCATTGATTTTGTGTTTTTATTCCAATGTAACCTCCACCACTCTTCCAAGGGGCATTAAAACCGACTTGTTTAGCTAATGTGACTTTCACGTCTCTACCACGGGGCATTGATTTTGTCCTTTTTTTTCAAAGTGATCTCCACCACTCTTCCAAGGGGCATTGATATTGTCTTTTTATTCCACAGCGACCTCCACCACTCTTCCAAGTGGCATTAAAACCGTCTTTTTAAGCTACTGTGACCTCCAGGTCTCTTCCATGGGGCATTGATTTTGTGTTTTTTTTCCACTGCGACCTCCACCACTCTTCCATCTTGTTAGGCTACCGTGACCTCCACTTCTCTTCCACGGGGCATTGATTTTGTCCTTTTTTTCCACAGCTACCTCCACCACTCTTTCAAGGGGCATTAAAACCATCTTGGCAAGCTACTCTGACCTCCAGGTCTCTTCCATGGGGCATTGATTTTGTCTTTTTATTCCGCTGCGACCTCCACCACTCTTCCAATGGACATTAAAACCAACTTGTTAGGCCACTGTGACCTCCACGTCTCTTCCACGGGGCACTGATATTGTCTTTTTATTTCACTGCGACCTCCACCATTCTTCCAAGGGGCTTTATATCCGTCTTGTTAAGCTACTGTGATCTGCATGTCTCTTCCACGGGGCATTGATATTGTCTTTTTATTCCAATGTCACCTCCACAACTCTTCCAAGGGGCATTAAAACCGTGTTGTTTAGCTACTGTGACATTAACGTCTCTACCACGGGGCATTGATTTTGTCCTTATTTTCCACAGCGACCACCACCACTCTTCCAAGGGGCATTGATATTGTCTTTTTATTCCACAGCGACCTCCACCAGTCTTCCAAGGGGCATTAAAACCATCTTGTTAAGCTACTGTGACCTCCAGGTCTCTTCCATGAGGCATTGAGTTTGTCTTTTTATTCCGCTGAGACCTCCACCACTCTTTCAATGGGCATTAAAACCATGATGTTAGGCTACTGTGACCACCACGTCTTTTCCACGGGGCAATGATATTGTCTTTTTATTTCACTGCGACCTCCACCACTCTTCCAAGGGGCATTGATATTGTCTTTTTATTCCACTGCGACCTCCACCACTCTTCCATAGGGCATTGATATTGTCTTTTTATTCAACTCCGACCTCCACTACTCTTCCAAGGGGCATTGATATTGTCTTTTTATTCCACTGCGACCTCCACCACTGTTCCAAGGGGCATTAAAACCATCTTGTTAAGCTACTGAGACCTCCACATCTCTATCACGGCGCATTGATATTGTTTTTTATTCCACTGCGACCTCCACCACTCTTCCAAGGGGTATTAAAACTGTCTTGTTAAGCTGCTGTGATCTGCATGTCTCTTCCACGGGGCATTGATTTTGTGTTTTTATTCCTATGTAACCTCCACCACTCTTCCAAGGGGCATTAAAACCGACTTGTTTAGCTACTGTGACTTTCACGTCTCTACCACGGGGCATTGATTTTATCCTTTTTTTTCAAAGCGACCTCCACCACTCTTCCAAGGGGCATTGATATTGTCTTTTTATTCCACAGCGACCTCCACCACTCTTCCAAGTGGCATTAAAACCGTCTTTTTAAGCTACTGTGACCTCCAGGTCTCTTCCATGGGGCATTGGTTCTTGTCTTTTTTTTCCACTGCGACCTCCACCACTCTTCCATCTTGTTAGGCTACTGTGACCTCCACTTCTCTTCCACGGGGTATTGATATTGTCTTTTTATTTCACTGCATCCTCCACCACTCTTCAAAGGGGTATTGATATTGTCTTTTTATTCTACTGCGACCTCCACCACTCTTCCAATGGGCATTAAAACTATCTTGTTAGGCTACTGTGATCTGCACGTCTCTTCCATGGGGCATTGATATTGTCTTTTTATTTCACTGCGACTTCCACCACTCTTCCACGCGGCATGGATATTGTCTTTCTAATTCCATTGCGAACTCCACCACTCTACCAAGGGGCATTAATATTGTCTTTTTATTCCACTGCGACCTCCACCACTCTTCCAAGGGGCATTAAAACCGTCTTATTAAGCTACTGTGATCGGCACGTCTCTTCCTCGGGGCATTGATATTGTCTTTTTATTCCAATGTAACCTCCACCACTCTTCCAAGAGGCATTAAAACCATCTTGCTAAACCACGCTGAACTCCACAGCTCTTCCAAGGGGCATTAAAACCGTCTTGTTAAGCTACTGTGACCTCCAAATCTCTTCCACGGGGCATTGATATTGTCTTTTTATTCCACAGCAACCTCCACCACTCTTCCAAGGGGCATTAAAAACGTCTTGTTAAGCTACTGTGACCTCCACGTCTCTTCCACTGGGCATTGATATTGTCTTTTTATTCCACTGCGCCCTCCACCACTCTTTCAAGGGGCATTAAAACCATCTTGTTAGGCTACTGTGACCTCCATGTCTCTTCCACGAGACATTGATATTGTCTTTTTAATCCACTGCCACCTCCACCACTCTTCCAAGGGGCATTGATTTTTTTTTTTTATTCCACTGCGACCTCCACCACTCTTCCAAGGGGCATTGATATTGTCTTTTTATTCCACTGCGACCTCCACGACTCTTACAAGGGGCATTAAAACTGTCTTGTTAAGCTACTGTGACCTCCAAGTCACTACCACGGGGCATTAAAACCATCTTGTTAAACGACTCTGAACTCCACAGCTCTTCCAAGGGGCAGTAAAACTGTGTTGTTAAGCTACTGTGACCTCCATGTCTTTTGCACGGGGCACTGATATTGTCTTTTTAATTACATTGCAACCTCCACCACTCTACCAAGGGGCATTAATATTGTATTTTTATTCCACTGCGACCTCCACCACTCTTCGAATGGGCATTGAAACCATCTTGTTAGGCTACTGTGACCTCCACGTCTCTTCCACGGGGCATTGATATTGTCTTTTTATTTCACTGCGACCTCCACCACTCTTCCACGGGGCATTGATATTGTCTTTTTAATTCCATTGCGACCTCCACCACTCTACCAATGGGCATTGATATTGTCTTTTTATTCAACTCCGACCTCCACGTCTCTTCCACGGGGCATTGATATTGTCTTTTTATTTCACTGCAACCTCCACCACTCTGCCACGGGGCATTGATATTGTCTTTTTAATTCCATTGCGACCTCCACCGCTCTACCAAGGGGCATTAATATTGTCTTTTTATTCCACTGCGACCTCCACCACTCTTCTAAGGGGCATTAAAACCGTCTTGTTAAGCCACTTTGATCTGCCCGTCTCTTCAACGGGGCATTGATATTGTCTTTTTATTCCAATGTAACCTCCACCACTCTTCCAAGGGGCATTAAAACCGTTTTGTTTAGCTACTGTGACCTCCACATCTCTATCACGGCGCATTGATATTGTCTTTTTATTCCACTGCGACCTCCACCACTCTTCCAGGGGGTATTAAAACTGTCTTGTTAAGCTGCTGTGATCTGCACGTCTCTTCCACGGGGCATTGATATTGTGTTTTTATTCCAATGTAACCTCCACCACTCTTCCAAGGGGCATTAAAATCTTCTTGCTTAGCTACTGTGACCTTCACGTCTCTACCACGGGGCATTGATTTTGTCGTTTTTTTTCACAGCGACCTCCACCACTCTTCCAAGGGGCATTGATATTGTCTTTTTATTCCACAGCGACCTCCACCACTCTTCCAAGGGGCATGAAAACCATCTTTTTAAGCTACCGTGACCTCAAGGTCTCTTCCATGGGGCATTGATTTTGTCTTTTTATTCTACTGCGACCTCCACCACTCTTCCATCTTGTTAGGCTACTGTGACCTCCACGTCTCTTCCACAGGGTATAGATATTGTCTTTTTATTTCACTGCATCCTTCCACCACTCTTCCAATGGGCATTAAAACCATCTTGTTAAGCTACTGTGGCCTCCACTTCTCTTCCACTGGGCATTGATATTGTCCTTTTATTTCACTGCGACCTCCACCACTCTTCCAAGGGGAATTGATATTGTCTTTTTATTCCACTGCGACCTCCACCACTCTTCCAATGGGCATTAAAACCATTTTGTTAGGCTTCTGTGACCTCCACGTCTCTTCCACGGGGCATTGATATTGTCTTTTTATTTCACTGCGACCTCCACCACTCTTCCACGGGGCATTGATATTGTCTTTTTAATTCCATTGCGACCTCCACCGCTCTACCAAGGGGCATTAATATTGTCTTTTTATTCCACTGCGACCTCCACCACTCTTCTAAGGGGCATTAAAACCGTCTTGTTAAGCCACTTTGATCTGCCCGTCTCTTCCACGGGGCATTGATATTGTCTTTTTATTCCAATGTAACCAAAACCACTCTTCCAAGGGGCATTAAAACCGTTTTGTTTAGCTACTGTGACCTTCACGTCTCTACCATGGTGCATTGATTTAGTCCTTTTTTTCCACAGCAACCTCCAACACTCTTCCAAGGGGCATTGATATTGTCTTTTTATTCCACAGCGACCTCCACCACTCTTCCAAGGGGCATTAAAACCGTCTTGTTAAGCTACTGTGACCTCCAGGTCTCTTCCATGGGGCATTGATTTTGTATTTTTATTCCGCTGCGACCTCCTCCACTCTTCCAATGGGCATTAAAACCATCTTGTTAGGCTACTGTGACCTCCACGTCTCTTCCAAGGGGCATTGATATTGTCTTTTTATTTCACTGCGACCTCCACCACTCTTCCATGGGGCATTGATATTGTCTTTTTATTCCACTGTGACCTCCACCACTCTTCCATAGGGCATTAATATTGTCTTTTTATTCAACTCCGACCTCCACTACTCTTCCAAGGGGCATTGATATTGTCTTTTTTTTCCACTGCGACCTCCACCCCTGTTCCAAGGGGCATTAAAACCATCTTGTTAAGCTACTGTGACCTCCACATCTCTTCCACGGCGCATTGATATTGTCTTTTTATTCCACTGCGACCTCCACCACTCTTCCATGGGGCATTAAAACCATCTTGTTAAGCTACTGTGACCTTCACGTCTCTTCCATGGGGCATTGGTATTGTCTTTTTATTCCATTGCGACCTCCACAACTCTTCCAAGGGGCACTGATATTGTATTTTGATTCCACTGCGATCTCCACCACTCTTTCAAGGGCATTAAAATTGTCTTGTTAAGCTACTATCTCCACGTCTCTTCCACGTGGCATTGATATTGTGTTTTATTCCACTATGAGCTCCACCACTCTTTCAATGGGCATTAAAAGCATCTTGTTAGGCTACTGTGACCTCCACGTCTCTTCCACAGGGCATTGATATTGTCTTTTTATTCCACTGTGACCTCAACCACTCTTACAATGGGCATTGATATTGTCTTTTTATTCGTCTGCCACCTCCACCACTCTTACAAGGGGCATTAAAATGGTGCCGTTAAGCTACTGTGACCTCCAAGTCTCTTCCACGGGGCATTGATATTGTCTTTTTAATCCACTGCGAACTCCACCACTCTTCCATAGGGCACTGATACTGTCTTTTTATTCAATTGCGACTTTCACCACTCTTCCAAGAGGTCATTGATATTTTCTTTTTATTCCACTGCGGTCTCCACCACTCTCCCAAGGGGCATTAAAACCATCTTGTTAAGCTACTGTGAACTCCAAGTCTCTTCAACTGATCATTGATATGTTCTTTTATTCAACTGTAACCTCCACCACTCTTCCAAGGGGCATTAAAACCGTCTTGTTATGCTACTGTGACCTTCACGTCTCTTCCAAGTGGCATTAAAACCATCTTGTTAAACCAATCTGAATTCCACAGCTCTTCCAAGGGGCATTAAAACCGTCTTGTTAAACAACTGTGATCTCCACTTCTCTTCCACGGAGCATTGATATTGTCTTTTTATTCCACTGCGAAGACCACCACTCTTCCAAGGGGCATTAAAACCATCTTGGTAAGCTTCTGTGATCTCCACGTCTCTTCCACGGGGCATTGATATTGTATTTTTATTCCACTGTAACCTCCACCACTCTTCCAAGTGGCAGTAATATCGACTTGTTAAGCTACTGTGACCTCTACGTCTCTTCCTCGGGGCATTGATATTGTCCTTTTATTCCTTTGCGACCTCCACCACTCTACCACGGGGCATTGATATTGTCTTTTTATTCCACTGCGACCTCAACCACTCTTCCAAGGGGCATTAAAAGCATCTTGTTAAGCTACTGTGACCTCCACGTCTCTACCACGGGGAATTGATATTGTCTTTTTTTTCCAGAGCGACCTCCACCACTCTTCCAAGGGGCATTAAAACGGTTTTGTTAAGCTACTGTGACCTCTACATCTCTTCCACGGGGCATTGACATTGTCGTTTTTTTCCACTGCGACCTCCACCACTCTACCAAGGGGCATTAAAAGCATCTTGTTAAGCTACTGTGACCTCCACGTCTCTACCACGGGGAATTGATATTGTCTTTTTTTTCCAGAGCGACCTCCACCACTCTTCCAAGGGGCATTAAAACGGTTTTGTTAAGCTACTGTAACCTCTACATCTCTTCCACGGGGCATTGACATTGTCTTTTTTTTCCACTGCGACCTCCACCACTCTTCCAAGGGGTCAATGATATTGTCTTTTTATTCCACTGTGACCTCCAGCAGTGTTCCAAGGGGCATTAAAACCATCTTGTTAAGCTATTGTGACCTACAAGTCTCTTCCACAGCGCATTGATATTGTCTTTTTATTCGACTGCGAACTCCACCATTCTTCCATGGGGCATTAAAACCATCTTGTTAAGCTACTGTGACCTTCACGTCTCTTCCACGGGGCATTGATATTGTCTTTTTATTCCACTGCGGCCTCCACCTTTCTTCCATGGGGCATTAAAACCATCTTGTTAAGCTACTGTGACCTTCACGTCTCTTCCACGGGACATTGATATTGTCTTTTTATTCCATTGCGACCTCCACCACTCTTCCAAGGGGCATTGATATTGTCTTTTTATATCAATGCGACCTCCACCATTCTTCCAAGGGGCATTAAAACCATCTTGTTAAGCTCCTATCTCCACGTCTCTACCACGAGGCATTGATTTTGTCTTTTTATTCCACTGTAACCTCCACCACTTTTCCAATGGGGATTAAAACCATCTTGTTAAGCTACTATCTCCACTGCTCTTCCAAGGGGTCATTGATATTGTCTTTTTTTTCCACTGTGACCTCCACCAGTGTTACAAGGGGCATTGAAACCATCTTGCTAACCTACGGTGACCTTCACGTCTCTTCCAAGGGGCATTGATATTATCTTTTTACTGCAATGCGACCTCCACCACTCTTCCAAGGGGCATTAAAACAGTCTTGTTAAGCTGCTATCTCCACGTCTCTATGACGGGGCATTGATTTTGTCTTTTTATTCCACTGTAACCTCCACCACTCTTCCAAGGGGCATTAAAAACATTTTTTTAAGCTACTATCTCCACTACTCTTCCAATGGGTCATTGATATTGTCTTTTTTTCCACTGTGACCTCCACCAGTGTTACAAGGAGCATTAAAACCATCTTGCTAATCTACTTGACCTCCAAGTCTCTTCCACGGCGCATTGATATTGTTTTTTATTCCACTGCGACCTCCACCACTCTTCCAAGGGGCATTAAAACCGTCTTGTTAAGCTACTATCTCCATGTCTCTACCACGGGGCATTGATTTTGTCTTTTTATTCCACTGTAACCTCCACCACTCTTCCAAGTGGCATTAAAAACGTTTTTGTAAGCTACTATCTCCACGTCTCTTCCACGGGGCATTGATATTGACTTTTTATTCCACTGTAACCTCCACCACTCTTCCAAGGGGCAATAAAACTGTCTTGTTAAGCTACTGTGACCTCCAGGTCTCTTCCACGGGGCATTGATATTGTCTTTTTATTCCACTGCGACCTCCACTACTCTTCTAATGGGCATTAAAACCAACTTGTTAGGCTACTGTGATCTCCACATCTCTACCACAGGGCATTGATATTGTCTTTTTATTCCACTGCAACCTCAACCACTCTTTCAAGGGGCATTGATACTGTCTTTTTATTCCATCGCGACCTCCACCACTCTTCTAAGGGGCATTAAAACGGTGTTGTTAAGCTACTGTGACCTCCAAGTCTCTTCCACGGCTCATTGATATTGTCTTTTTATTCCACTGTGACCTCCACCACTCTTGCATAGGGCATTGATGTTGTCTTTTTATTCCACTGCGACCTCCACCACTCTTCCAAGGGGCATTAAAAGAATCTTGTTAAGCTCCTGTGACCTCGAAGTCTCTTCCACTGGGCATTGATATTGTCTTTTTATTCATCTGTAACCTCCACCACTCTTCCAAGGGGAATTAAAATCGTCTTGCTAAGCTACTGTGACCTCTACTTCTCTACCAAGGGGCATTAAAACCATCTTGTTAAACCAATCTGTACTCCACAGCTCTTCCAAGGGGCATTAAAACCATCTTTTTAAGCTACTGTGACCTCCACATCTCTTCCACGGGGCATTGATATTGTCTTTTTATTCCACAGAGACCTCCACCACTCTTCCAAGGGTCATTAAAACCATGTTGTTAGGCTACTGTGACCTTTAGGTCTCTTCCACGTGGCATTGATATTGTCTTTTTATTCCACTACGAGCTCCACCACTCTTTCAATGGGCATTAAAACCATCTTGTTAGGCTACTGTGACCTCCACGTCTCTTCCACAGGTCATTGATATTGTCTTTTTATTCCACTGTGACCTCCACCACTCTTACAAGGGGCATTGATATTGTCTTTTTATTTGACTGCCACCTCCACCACTCTTACAAGGGGCATTAAAACGGTGCCGTTAAGCTACTGTGACCTCCAAGTCTTTTCCACGGGGCATTGATACTGTCTTTTTATTCAATTGCGACCTCCACCACTCTTCCAAGAGGTCATTGATATTGTCTTTTTATTCCACTGCGGCCTCCACCACTTTCCCGAGGGGCATTAAAACCATCTTGTTAAGCTACTGTAAACTCCAAGTCTCTTCAACTGGGCATTGATATGTTCTTTTTTTCAACTGTAACCTCCACCACTCTACCAAGGAGCATTAAAACCGTTTTGTTATGCTACTGTGACCTTCACGTCTCTTCCAAGGGTCATTAAAACCATCTTGTTAAACCAATCTGAACTCCACAGCTCTTCCAAGGGGCATTAAAACCGTCTTGTTAAACTAAAGTGATCTCCACTTCTCTTCCACGGGGCATTGATACTGTCTTTTTATTCCACTTCGAAGACCACCACTCTTCCAAGGGGCATTAAAACCATCTTGTTAAGCTACTGTGATCTCCACGTCTCTTCCACGGGGCATTGATATTGTATTTTTATTCCACTGTAACCTCCACCACTCTTCCAAGTGGCATTAATATCGACTTGTTAAGCTACTGTGACCTCCACGTCTCTTCCTCGGGGCATTGATATTGTCCTTTTATTCCTTTGCGACCTCCACCACTCTACCAAGGGGCATTGATATTGTCTTTTTATTCCACAGCGACCTCAACCACTCTTCCAAGGGGCATTAAAACCGTCTTGTTAAGCTACTGTGATCTGAACGTCTCTTCCACGGGGCATTGATATTGTCTTTTTATTCTAATGTAAACTCCACCACTCTACCAAGGGGCATTAAAACCATCTTGTTAAGCTACTCTGACCTCCACGTCTCTACCAGGGGGAATTGATATTGTCTTTTTTTTTCCAGAGCGCCCTCCACCATTCTTCCAAGAGCCATTAAAATCATCTTCTTAAGCTCCTGTGACCTCCAGGTCTCTTCCACGGGACATTGATATTGTCTTTTTTTTCCACTGCGACCTCCACCACTCTTCCAATGGGCATTAAAATCATCTTGTTAGGCTACTGCGACCTCCACGTCTCTTCCACGGGGCATTGATATTGTCTCTTTTTGTCTTTTTATTCCACTGCGACCTCCACCACTCTTCCAAGGGGCATTGATATTGTCTTTTTATTCCACTGCGACCTCCACCACTCTTCCAAGGGGCATTGATATTGTCTTTTTATTCCACTGTGACCTCCACTACTCTTCCAAGGGACATTAAAACGGTCTTGTTAAGCTACTGTGACCTCTACATCTCTTCCACGGGGCATTGACATTGTCTTTTTTTTCCACTGCAACCTCCACCACTCTTCCATAGGGAATTGATATTGTCTTTTTATTCAACTGCGACCTCCACTTCTCTTCCAAGGGGTCAATGATATTGTCTTTTTATTCCACTGTGACCTCCACCAGTGTTCCAAGGGGCATTAAAACCATCTTGTTAAGCTATTGTGACCCCAAGTCTCTTCCACTGCGCATTGATTTTGTCCTTTTCTTCTACTGCGACCTCCACCATTCTTCCATGGGCCATTAAAACCATCTTGTTAAGCTACTGTGAGCTTCACGTCTCTTCCACGGGGCATTGATATTGTCTTTTTATTCCACTGCGGCCTCCACCTTTCTTCCATGGGGCATTAAAACCATCTTGTTAAGCTACTGTGACCGTCACGTCTCTTCCACGGGACATTGATATTGTCTTTTTATTCCATTGCGACCTCCACTACTCTTCCAAGGGGCATTGATATTGTCTTTTTATTCCAATGCGACCTCCACCACTCTTCCAAGGGGCATTAAAACCGTCTTGTGAAGCTACTATCTCCACGTCTATACCACGGGGCATTGGTTTTGTCTTTTTATTCCACTGTAACCTTCACCACTCTTCCAAGGGGCATTAAAAACGTTTTTTTAAGCTACTATCTCCACGTCTCTTCCACGGGCATTGATATTGACTTTTTATTCCACTGTAACCTCCACCACTCTTCCAAGAGGCATTGATATTGTCTTTTTATACCACAGAGATCTCCACCACTCTTCCAAGGGGCATAAAAACCGTCTTGTTAAGCTCCTGTGACCTCAAGGTCTCTTCCACGGGGCATTGATATTGTCTTTTTATTCCACTGCGACCTCCACCATTCTTCCAATGGGCATTAAAACCATCTTGTTAGGCTACTGTGACCTCCACATCTCTACCACAGGGCATTGATATTGTCTATTTATTCCACTGCAACCTCAACCACTCTTTCAAGGGGCATTGATACTGTCTTTTTATTCCATCGCGACCTCCACCACTCTTCCAAGGGGCATTAAAACGGTGTTGTTAAGCTACTGTGACCTCCAAGTCTCTTCCATGGGGCATTGATATTGTCTTTTTATTACACTGTGACCTCCACCACTCTTGCATTCGGCATTGATATTGTCTTTTTATTCAACTGCTTCCTCCATCACTTTTCCAAGGGATCATTGATATTGTCTTTTTATTCCACTGCGACCTCCACCACTCTTCCAAGGGGCATTAAAACCATCTTGTTAAGCTCCTGTGACCTCCAAGTCTCTTCCACTTGGCATTGATATTGTCTTTTTATTCAACTGTAACCTCCACCACTCTTCCAAGGGGCATTAAAACCGTCTTGCTAAGCTACTGTGACCTCCACGTCTCTTCCACGGGGCATTAATATTGTCTTTTTATTCCACTGCGACCTCCACCACTCTTCCAAGGGGCAATGATATTGTCTTTTTATTCCACTGCGACATCCACCACTCTTCCAAGGGGCAATAAAACCATCTTGTTAAGCTACTGTGATCTCCACGTCTCTTCCACGGGGCATTGATATTGTCTTTTTTTTCCACTGCGACCTCCACCACTCTTCCAAGGGGCATTAAAAACGTCTTGTTAAGCTACTTTGACCTCCACATCTCTTCCATGGGGCATTGATATTGTCTTTTTATGCCACTGCGACCTTCTCCACTCTTCCAAGGGGCATTAAATCCGTATTGTTAAGCTACTGTGACCTCAACGTCTCTTCCACGGGGCATTGATATTTTATTTTTATTCCACTGTTACCTCCACCACTCTTCCAAGGGGCATTAATACCGTCTTGGTAAGCTACTGTGACCTACACCTGTCTTCCAAGGGGCATTAAAATTATGTTGTTAACCCACTCTGAACTCCTCAGCTCTTCCAAGGGGCATTAAAACTGTCTTGTTGGGCTACTGTGACCTCCACCTCTCTTCCAAGGGGCATTGATATTGTCTTTTTATTCCACTGCGACCTTCACCACTCTTCCAAGTGGCATTGGTATTGTCTTTTTATTCCACTGCGACCTCCAAGACTTTTACATGGGGCATTGATATTGTCTTTTTATTCCACTGCGACCTCCACCACTCTTCCAAGAGGCATTAAAACTGTCTTGTTAAGTTACTGTGATCTGCACGTCTCTTCCACGGGGCATTGATATTGTCTTTTTATTCCACTGCGACCTCCACCACTCTTCCAATGGGCATTAAAACCATCTTGTTAGGCTACTGTGACGTCCATGTCTCTTCCACGGGGCATTGAAATTGTTTTTTTATTCCACTGCATTCTCCACCACTCTTCCATAGGGCATTGATATTGTCTTTTTATTCAACTGCGACCTCCACTTCTCTTCCAAGGGGTCAATGATATTGTCTTTTTATTCCACTGTGACCTCCACCAGTGTTCCAAGGGGCATTAAAACCATCTTGTTAAGCTATTGTGACCCCAAGTCTCTTCCACTGCGCATTGATTTTGCCCTTTTCTTCTACTGCGACCTCCACCATTCTTCCATGGGCCATTAAAACCATCTTGTTAAGCTACTGTGACCGTCACGTCTCTTCCAAGGGGCATTGATATTGTCTTTTTATTCCAATGCGACCTCCACCACTCTTCCAAGGGGCATTAAAACCGTCTTGTGAAGCTACTATCTCCACGTCTATACCACGGGGCATTGGTTTTGTCTTTTTATTCCACTGTAACCTTCACCACTCTTCCAAGGGGCATTAAAAACGTTTTTTTAAGCTACTATCTCCACGTCTCTTCCACGGGGCATTGATATTGACTTTTTATTCCACTGTAACCTCCACCACTCTTCCAAGAGGCATTGATATTGTCTATTTATACCACAGAGATCTCCACCACTCTTCCAAGGGGCATAAAAACCGTCTTGTTAAGCTCCTGTGACCTCCAGGTCTCTTCCACGGGGCATTGATATTGCCTTTTTATTCCACTGCGACCTCCACCATTCTTCCAATGGGCATTAAAACCATCTTGTTAGGCTACTGTGACCTCCACATCTCTACCACAGGGCATTGATATTGTCTATTTATTCCACTGCAATCTCAACCATTCTTTCAAGGGGCATTGATACTGTCTTTTTATTCCATCGCGACCTCCACCACTCTTCCAAGGGGCATTAAAATGGTGTTGTTAAGCTACTGTGACCTCCAAGTCTCTTCCACGGGGCATTGATATTGTCTTTTTATTACACTGCGACCTCCACCACTCTTGCATTCGGCATTGATATTGTCTTTTTATTCAACTGCTTCCTCCATCACTTTTCCAAGGGATCATTGATATTGTCTTTTTATTCCACTGCGACCTCCACCACTCTTCCAAGGGGCATTAAAACCATCTTGTTAAGCTCCTGTGACCTCCAAGTCTCTTCCACTTGGCATTGATATTGTCTTTTTATTCAACTGTAACCTCCACCACTCTTCCAAGGGGCATTAAAACCGTCTTGCTAAGCTACTGTGACCTCCACGTCTCTTCCACGGGGCATTAATATTGTCTTTTTATTCCACTGCGACCTCCACCACTCTTCCAAGGGGCAATGATATTGTCTTTTTATTCCACTGCGACATCCACCACTCTTCCAAGGGGCAATAAAACCATCTTGTTAAGCTACTGTGATCTCCACGTCTCTTCCACGGGGCATTGATATTGTCTTTTTTTTCCACTGCAACCTCCACCACTCTTCCAAGGGGCATTAAAAACGTCTTGTTAAGCTACTTTGACCTCCACATCTCTTCCATGGGGCATTGATATTGTTTTTTTATGCCACTGCGACCTTCTCCACTCTTCCAAGGGGCATTAAATCCGTATTGTTAAGCTACTGTGACCTCAACGTCTCTTCCACGGGGCATTGATATTTTATTTTTATTCCACTGTTACCTCCACCACTCTTCCAAGGGGTATTAATACCGTCTTGTTAAGCTACTGTGACCTACACCTATCTTCCAAGGGGCATTAAAATTATGTTGTTAACCCACTCTGAATTCCTCAGCTCTTCCAAGGGGTATTAAAACTGTCTTGTTGGGCTACTGTGACCTCCACCTCTCTTCCAAGGGGCATTGATATTGTCTTTTTATTCCACTGCGACCTTCACCACTCTTCCAAGTGGCATTGGTATTGTCTTTTTATTCCACTGCGACCTCCACCACTTTTACATGGGGCATTGATATTGTCTTTTTATTCCACTGCGACCTCCACCACTCTTCCAAGAGGCATTAAAACTGTCTTGTTAAGTTACTGTGATCTGCACGTCTCTTCCACGGGGCATTGATATTGTCTTTTTATTCCACTGCGACCTCCACCACTCTTCCAATGGGCATTAAAACCATCTTGTTAGGCAACTGTGACGTCCATGTCTCTTCCACGGGGCATTGAAATTGTTTTTTTATTCCACTGCGACCTCCACCACTCATCCAAGGGGCATTGATATTGTCTTTTTATTCCACTGTGACCTCCACCACTCTTCCAACAGGCATTCAAACGGACTTGTTAAGCTACTGTGACCTTCACGTCACTTCCACGGGGCATTGATATTGTCTTTTTATTCCACTGCGATCTCCACCACTCTTTCATAGGGCATTGATATTGTCTTTTTATACTACTGCGACCTCCACTACTCTTCCAAGGGGTCATTGATATTGTCTTTTTATTCCACTGTGACCTCCAGCACTGTTACAAGGGGCATTAAACCTGTCTTATTAAGCTACTGTGACCTCCAAGTCTCTTCCACGGGGCATTGATATTGTCTTTTTATTCAACTGTAACCTCCACCACTCTTCCAAGGGGCATTAAAACCGTCTTGTTAAGCTACTGTGACCTTCACGTCTCTACCAAGGGGCATTAAAACCATCTTCTTTAACCAATCTGTACTCCACAGCTCTTCCAAGGATCATTAAAACCATCTTGTTAAGCTACTGTGATCTCCACCTCTCTTCCACGGCACACTGATATTGTCTTTTTTTTCCACTGCGACCTCCACCTCTCTTCCATGGGGCATTAAAACTTCTTGTTAAGCTAATGTGACCTCCACGTCTCTACTAGGGGGAATTAATATTGTCTTTATATTCCATTGCAACCTCCACGACTCTTCCACGGGGCATTGATATTGTATTTTCTTTCTACTGTAACCTCCAAAACTCTTCCAGGGGGCATTAATACCTTCTTGTAAAGCTACTGTGACCTACACCTCTCTTCCAAGGGGCATTAAAACCATCTTGTTAAACCACTCTTAACTCCACAGCTCTTTCAAGGGGCATTAAAACCGTCTTGTTAAGCTACGGTGACCTCCACTTCTCTTCCACGGGGCATTGATATTGTCTTTTTATTCCACTGCGACCTCCACCACTCTTCCAAGGTGCATTAAAACCGTCTTTTTAAGCTACTGTGACCTCCACGCCTCTTCCACGGGGCATTGATGTTGTCTTTTTATTCCACTGCGACCTCCACCACACTTCCAAGGGGCATTAAAAACGTCTTGTTATGCTACTTTGACCTCCACGTCTCTTCCACTGTGCATTGATATTGTCTTTTTTATGCCACTGCGACCTCCACCACTCTTCCAAGGGGCATTAAATCCGCATTGTTAAGCTACTGTGACCTCAACGTTTCTTCCAAGGGGCATTAAAACTATCTTGTTAAACCACTTCGAACTCCAAAGCTCTTCCAAGAGGCATTAAAACCGTCTTGTCAAGCTACTGTGACCTCCACGCGATCACCACCACTCTTCCAAGGGGAAAAAAAAGCGTCTTGTTATGCTGCTGTGACCTCCACGTCTCTTCCAAGTGGCATTGATATTGTCTTTTTTTTCCACTGCGACCTCCACCACTCTTCCAAGGGGCATTAAAATGGTCTTGTTAAGCTACTGTGACCTCCATGTCTCTTCCACGGCACATTGATATCGTCTTTTTTTTCCACTGCTACCTCCACCTCTCTTCCATGGGGCATTAAAACTTCTTGTTAAGCTAATGTAACCTCCATGTCTCTTCCAGGGGGCATTAATATTGTCTTTATATTCCATTGCGACCTCCACCACTCTTCCACTGGGCATTGATATTGTATTTTTTTTCCACTGTAACCTCCACCACTCTTCCAAGGGGCATTAATACCTTCTTGTAAAGCTTCTGTGACCTACACCTCTCTTCCAAGGGGCATTAAAACCATCTTGTTAAACCACTCTGAACTCCACAGCTCTTCCAAGGGGCATTAAAACCGCTTGTTAAGCTACGGTGACCTCCACATCTCTTCCACGGAGCATTGATATTGTCTTTTTATTCCACAGCGACCTCCACCACTCTTCAAGTTGCACTAATTCCGTCTTCTTAAGCTACTGTGACCTCCACGTCTCTTCCACGGAGCGTTGATATTGTCTTTTTATTCCACTGCGACCTCCACCACTCTTCCAAGGGGCATTAAAACCATCTTTTTAGGCTACTGTGACCTCCACGTCTCTTCCACGGAGCGTTGATATTGTCTTTTTATTCCACTGCAACCTCCACCACTCTTCCAAGGGGCATTAAAACCATCTTTTTAGGCTACTGTGACCTCCACGTCTCTTCCACGGCGCACTGATATTGTCTTTTTATTCCACTGCGACCTCCACCACTCTTCCAAGGAGCATTAAAACCGTCTTTTTAAGCTACTGTGACCTCCACGTCTCTTCCACGGGGCATTGATATTGTCTTTTTATTCCTCTGCGACCTCCACCACACTTCCAAGGGGCATTAAATCCGTATTGTTAAGCTACTGTGACCTCAACGTTGTTACGGGTCCGTGTGGTGAAACCTCTGTGCCGAGGTGCAAGGAGGGACCCAGAGAGGCGTGACTAAGTATCAACCCGAACCGACCCTGGTCGGACAGCAGCTAACGACACCGTGACCAGGGAGGATCCGGTCTGAGGGACCAGGTGCTACTCTGGGGACGACCTTGTAAGAGAGCAGGTGGCTCCCACGGGTCAGATGGTTGGGACTGACCGGTATGGCGGATGAACATGGCAAGCAGGCAGAAATCTCTGGTGGCTGACAGGTGGTCACGTTACGTGACGGCAGAGCAGGTAGTAGTCTCTAGTTTTACCAGGAAGGTGGTCACAGCAAGTGACGGCAGAGCCTCCAGACAGGCTGGTAGGAAACAGGCGGGCACTCCCAGGTGAGCGGGCAGATCGACATGGCAGGAAACAGGCAGGTAACAGGTTAGCGCTCCCAGGTGAGCGGGCTGACGGACTCTGCAGGTAATAGACGGATGCTCCCAGGTGAGCGGACTGGCAGACAGGGCAGGTTACAGGCGGATGCTCCCAGGTGAGCGGACTGGCAGACAGGGCAGGTAACAGGCAGATGCTCCCAGGTGAGCGGACTGGCAGACAGCGCAGGTAACAGGCAGGTAACAGGTGAGCGCTCCAGGTGAGCAGGCTGGCAGGCTCGGCAGGTAACGGGCAGATAACAGGCTGGCAGACAGGACGAGGAGTCAGGCTAGCAGCGGGACCTGAGGGCTGAAGCAGAGATAAGTAACTGTGCAACAACTTGCTCGGGCACCTCCATTTTGCAGGAGGTGCCTTATATACGGGAGGTCCTCCGGCAATCGGCCGGAGACTCCTTAAGACGACGTGTGTGGTCCCTTTAAGAGAGGGGAAGCGCGCGTGCGAGCCCCCTAAGCACATTGACGGGGAAGGAGCGCATGCCGGCAGCAGCGGGGGGAGAAGCGCTGGAGGACACCGCGCCAGGAGAGGGCAGGTGAGAGGGATGGCATCTCTGCCTAGCAAGGGGCAGAGATGCCGATGCTACAGTACCCCCCCCCTTTAGGCCCCCTCTTTTTTTGGCCTGTAAGAAATTTTTCAAGGAGAAGCGGGGCGTGGATGTTCTCCCTGGGTTCCCAAGTTCTCTCCTCAGGACCAAACCCCTTCCAATCCACCAGAAAAAAGGTCTTTCCTCTTACCCTCTTGGTGGACAGAATACTCTCTACCTCAAAGACGTCCTCAGCGAAAACCGGAGCAGGGGGAGTACCTGGATTGTTGGAAAAAGAGTTTAAGACAACGGGTTTGAGGAGAGATACGTGGAAGGAGTTGGGAATCCGTAAGGTGGCCGGGATTTTTAACTTGTAGGCCATTGGATTAATTTGCTTGAGGATTTCGAAAGTGCCGATGAAGCGAGGACCTAACTTGTAGGAGGGTATCTTGAGCCGCACATGTTTGGAGGAGAGCCAAACCTTGTCTCCCGGATGGAATTGAGGCGGATCCAGACGTCTCTTATCAGCATATCTCTTCATCCGCTCGAAGGAGTGAAGAAGTGCGGACCTAGTACTCTCCCAAACGGTAGAAAACTCGCTGACAAGAGACTCCGCGGCAGGGTTGTCCACAGAAGCGGAGACGGGAAACGGAATCCGGGGATGTTGGCCATAGACAAAAAAGAACAGGGACTTGGAAGAGGATTCGCTCTCGTGGTTATTATAAGAGAATTCGGCCCAAGGAAGTAGGTCCACCCAATCAGAATGATGGGCATTAACAAAGTGCCGGAGGTAGCTGGTAAGGATCTGATTGATCCGCTTCACTTGACCATTGGACTGAGGGTGGTAAGCGGAGGAGAAATCCAGGGTTACATCCAGCAGTTTACATGTGGCTCTCCAGAAGCGTGAGGTGAACTGAACCCCTCGATCCGACACGATGTGGAGGGGTAGGCCATGGAGACGGAAGATATGGCGGATAAAGTCCTTAGCCAGCTCAGGTGCAGACGGGAGACCAGGCAGGGGAATGAAGTGGGCCATTTTAGAAAAGCGGTCCACGACCACCCAAATGACAGTACACCCGGCAGAAACAGGGAGATCGGTAATGAAGTCCATAGCGATGTGTTGCCATGGGGCAACAGTTATGGGAAGCGGCAGGAGATGACCGGCTTGTAAGTGTCTGGGAACTTTGTTGCGGCCACAAGATGAACAGGCAGAGACGAAGTCTACCACATCCTTACGCAGGTAGACCACCTGTAATGCCGGGAAATGAGCAGGAAGGTCTTCTTTTGGCCGGCATGGCCAGCTAGTTTAGAAGAATGACCCCAGGGAAAAACCTTCTCACGGTCAGGAACCGCCACGAACGTCTTGCCGGGTGGAAGACGAGTCAAATCCAAGGGGGCCACATTCATCACCTTGGAGGGGTCGATAATTTGCATAGGCTCCTCCTCTTGGTCGGAGGACAGGAAGGATCGGGACAAGGCATCAGCTTTGACATTCTTGTCCACCGGGAGGAAATGAAGGATGAAATCGAAGCGGGCAAAAAACAAAGACCACCGGGCCTGACGTGGATTAAGTCTCTGGGCATTTTGGAGATATGCCAGAGTTTTGTGATCCGTGTAGATGATCACCGGGTATAGAGCCCCTTCAAGCAGATAGCGCCACTCTTCCAGTGCCAATTTGACGGCTAGCAATTCTTGGTCTCCTATGGAGTAATTGCGCTCAGAGGAGGAGAAGATTTTGGAGAAAAAGCCGCAGGCTACCATTCTCCCGGATGAAGACTTTTGGGTGAGCACCGCTCCGGCTCCAGAGGAGGAAGCATCAACCTCCAGGTAGAACTGTTTGTTGCAGTCCGGACGGTGCAGCATAGGGGCAGAGGAGAAGGCTTGCTTCACGGAAAGGAAGGCCTCCTCAGCTTCGGGTGGCCATACCTTGGGATTTGCTCCCTTACAGGTGAGCGCAGATATAGGAGCAGTCCGAGACGAGAAGTGTGGAATGAAGAGACGATAGTAATTAGCGAAGCCCAGGAATCGCTGTATCGCCTTCAACCCCTCCGGACGGGGCCACTTTAGGACAGCAGAGAGCTTCTCGGGATCCATTCGCAAGCCTGTCTGGGAGATAACATAGCCCAGGAATAGAAGAGAGGTCTGCTCAAAAAGGCACTTCTCGTATTTAGCATAGAGGTGGTTCTGCCTGAGCCTAAGCAGGACCTGATGAACATCCCTCCGGTGTGTGGGAAGATCCGGAGAGAAGATCAAGATGTCGTCCAGGTATACCACCACGCAGGAGTAAAGAAGATCACGGAAGATGTTATTGACCAGTACTTGGAAGAGCATTGCAGAGGCCGAAGGGCATCACATGGTACTCGTAGTGTCCATTCCGGGTATTAAATGCCGTTTTCCACTCTTCTCCTTGACGGATACGGACCAGGTTATACGCTCCACGTAGATCTAGCTTGGAAAAGATTCTGGCACCTTTAAGGTGATCAAATAACTCGGAGATGAGCGTTAGGGGGTATTTATTTTTAACCGTGATCTGATTGAGTCCTCTATAGTCAATACAGGGGCGTAGCGAGCCATCCTTTTTTTTGACAAAGAAGAATCCGGCTCCAACCGGGGAAGTAGACTTCCGGATGAATCCCCTAGCCAGATTTTCCTCTATGTACTCAGACATGGCCCGGGTTTCAGCTGCAGACAACGGATAAATATGCCCATGGGGTGGAGTGGCGCCAGGTACCAGGTCGATCGGGCAATCATATGGCCTATGAGGTGGCAATGTCTCCGCTTCCTTTTTACCGAAGATGTCAGCATAGGGACAGTAAGGAGCCGGAAGACCAGGTAAATTAGCTGGGGTAGGTGGTGGACGAACCGGACGAACCGGAACCAGTCAGCTCTTATGGCAGGGCGGCCCCCACCGGAGTACTTCACCGGAATGCCCGTTCAACACGGGTTCATGTGTCTGGAGCCAAGGTAGGCCTAGCAATAGGGAGTGGGAGAGTCCGGGTAGCACATGGAAGGAGATTACCTCAGAGTGCAGCATTCCCACCTGCAGGGTTATGGGTTCCGTGACGAGCAGGATGGTCACCGGAAGGAGTCTTCCATCCACGGAGGCGCCTGACAATGGTTCTGCCAGAGACTTGGTGGGAATATGGTATTTCTCAACCAGGGACTGGGAGATGAGTTTTCCAGCGGATCCAGAATCCAGGCGGGCGAGTTCAAAGTGACTGTCCTCTCCCCAGGAGATAGAAACAGACTAAGTCAGGGATGGAGAGGGCTTACTTTTGTCTAGGGCGACCTCTCCGAGTGGTCCTAGACACTGGAGTTTCCCGGCCTCTCCGGGCAGGAACGGATCAGGTGCTCCTTACTGCCACAATAGAAGCAGCTCCCCTCGGCTCGGCGTGACTCTTGGCGAGATTTGACCATCATGGTCTGGTCGATCTGCATGGGCTCGGGTGAGTGCACCCGGGGAGTGACAGAAGAGGAGACAGGTCTCTGGAAAGTAGGAGCGAGGCGGGGAAACCTTCTCTCACGGGTGGTCTCCTTGGTGCGTTCTTGAAACCGGATGTCAATCCGGGTAGCCAGCGACACCAGGTCATCGAGGGTGGTAGGAATGTCCCGACCGGCGAGCTCATCTTTAATCAGAGCGGAAAGACCCTCCCAGAAGATGGACACCAGGGCTTTGTTATCCCAGGCAAGCTCAGAAGCGAGGGTGCGGAACCATATGGCATATTGGCCCACGGTGAGAGTCCCTTGCGGAGACATAGCAGAGAGGAGGCTGATGAGGTCTTACGCCCTGGTTCATCGAAGACTCTCCGGAAATCAGTGAGGAAAGACGACAGGTCGGAAACCAGGGGGTCCCCTCTCTCCCACAGGGGGTTAAGCCATGCCAGTGCCTTCCCATTGAGATGGGACATGATGAATGCCACTTTGGCCCGGTCGGAGATAAACTGATGAGCCAAGAGTTCAAAGCGCAGGGTGCACTGGTTTATGAAGCCCCGAGTTTGAGCGGGGTCAACTCCGAAACGAGGAGGTGCAGAAAGCCGTGGTCCGGGGCAAGATGCCATGGTATTGAGGCAGAGACGTTGATGCTACAAACGTCTCTTCCAAGGGGCATTAAAACCATCTTGTTAAACCACTTCGAACTCCAAAGCTCTTCCAAGAGGCATTAAAACCGTCTTGTTAAGCTACTGTGACCTCTACGTCTCTTCCACGGGGCATTGATATTGTCTTTTTATTCCACAGCGATCTCCACCACTCCTCCAAGGGGCAAAAAAAACATCTTGTTAAGCTACTGTGACCTCCACATCTCTTCCAAGGGGCATTGATATTGTCTTTTTATTCCACTGTAACCTCCACCACTCTTAAAAGGGGCATTAAAACTGTCTTGTTAAGCTACTGTGACCTCCACATGTCTTCCAAGGGTCATTAAAACCATCTTGTTAAACCTCTCTGAACTCCACAGCTCTTCCAAGGGGCATTAAAACTGTATTGTTAAGCTACTGTGACCTCCACATCTATTCCAAGGGGCATTGATATTGTCTTTTTATTCCACGGCGACCTCCACCACTTCTCCAAGGGTCATTAAAACCATCTTGTTAAGCTACTATGACCTCCACGTCTCTTCTACGGGGCATTCATATTGTCTTTTTATTCCATTGTGACCTCCAAAAATCTTCCAAATTGCATTGATATTGTCTTTATATTCCACTGAAACCTTCACATCATTTCCAAGGGGCATTATAATCATTTGTTAAGCTACTGTGACCTCAACGTCTCTTCCACTTAGCATTGATATTGTCTTTTTTTTCCACAGCGACCTCCAACACTCTTCCAAGGCGCATCAATGTTGTCTTTTTATTCCAATGTGACCTCCACCACTCTTCCAAGGTGCATTAAAACCATCTTTTTAAGTTACTGTGACCTCCAAGTCTCTTCCACTGGGCATTGATATTGTCAAGATGGTTTTAATGCCTTTTGTAGAGTGGTGGAGGTCGCAATGGAATAAAAAGACAATATCAATGCCTCGTGGAAGAGACGTGGAGATCACAGTAGCTTAACAAGACGGTTCTAATGCCCCTTGGAAAATCTGTGGAGTTCAGAGTGGTTTAACAAGACAGTTTTAATGACCCGTGGAAGAGACGTAGAGGTCATTGTAGATTAATAAGATGGTTTTAATGCCCGTTGGAAGAGAGGTGGAGGTCGCAGTGGAATAAAAAGACAATATCAATGCCCCTTGGAATAGTGGTGGAGGTCGCAGTGGAACAAAATGACAATCTCAGTGACCGGTGGAAGAGATGTGGAGGTCACAGTAGCTTAACAAGACGGTTTTAATGCCCCTTGGAAGAGCTGTGATGTTTAGAGTGGTTTAAAAGGATGGCTTTAATGGCCCTTGGAAGAGACGTGGAGGTCACAGTAGCTTTGCAAGGCGGTTTTAATGCCCTTGGAAGAGTGGTGGAGTTCGCAGCGGAATAAAATGACAATATCAATTCCCCGTGGAAGAGACGTGGAGGTGACAGTAGCTTAACAAGACGGTTTTAATGCCCCGTGGAAGAGCTGTGGTGATTAGAGTGGTTTAACAAGACGGTTATAATGCCCCTTGGAAGAAACTTGGAGGTCACAGTAGCTTTACAAGACAGTTTTAATACCCCTTGGAAGAGTGGTGGAGGTCGCAGTCGATTAAAAAGACAATTTCAATGTCCAGTGAAAGAGACGTGGAGGTGACAGCAGCTTAACAAGACGGTTTTAATGCCCCTTGGAAGTGAGGTGGAGTTCACAGTGGAATAAAAAGACAATATCAATGCTCCGTGGAAGAGACTTGGAGGTCACAGTAGCTTTTTCAAGACCGATTTAGTGCCCCTTGGAAGAGTGGTGGAGGTTGCAGTGGAATAAAATGACAATATAAATGCCCCTTATAGAGACTTGGAGGTCACAGTAGCTTTACAAGACGGCTTTAATGCCCCTTGGAAGAGTGGTGGAGGTTACAGTGGAATAAAAAGACTATATCAATGCCCCGTGGAAGAGACGTGGAGGTCACAGTAGCTTAACAAGACGGTTTTAATGCCCTTTGGAAGAGTGGTGGAGGTCGCAGTGGAATAAAAAGACAATATCAATGCCCCTTGTAAGAGTGGTGGAGTTCGCAGTCTAATAAAAATACAATATCAATGCCCAGTGTAAGAGACGTGGAGGTCACATTAGCTTATCAAGACGGTTTTAATGCCCTTGGAAAAGCTGTGGAGTTCAGAGTGGTTTAGTAACAAGGTTTTAATGCCTCTTGGAAGAGACGTGGAGGTCACAGTAGCTTAACAAGACGGTTTTAATGCCCCTTGGAAGAGTGGTGGAGGTCGCAGCCGAGTAAAAAGACAATATCAATGCCCCTTGGAAGAATGGTGGAGGTCGCAGTGGAATAAAAAGACAATATCAATTCCCCGTGGAAGAGACGTGGAGGTCACAGTAGCTTAACAAGACAGATTTAGTGCTATGTGGAAGAGTTGTGGAGGTCGCAGTGGAAAAAAAAGAGAATATAAATGCCCCGTGGAAGAGACGTGGAGTTCACAGTAAGCTTAACAAGACGGTTTTAATGCCCCTTGGAAGAACTGTGGAGTTCATCGTGGTTTAACAAGATGGTTTTAATGCCCCTTGGAGAGACATGGAGGTCACAGTAGCTTAACAAGGCGGTTTTAATTCCCCTTGGAAGAGTGGTGGAGGTTACAGTGGAAAAAAAATACATTATCAATGCCCCTTTTAAGAAACGTGAAGGTCACAGTAGCTAAACAAGATGGTTTTAGAGCCCCCTGGAGGAGCTGCGGAGTTCAGAAAGGTACAACAAGATGGTTTTAATGTCCATTGGAAGAGATGTGGAGGTCACAGTAGCTTTATAAAATGGTTTCAATGCCCTTTGGAAGAGTGGTGGAGGTTACAGTGGAATAAAAAGACAATATCAATGCCCCAGTGGCAGAGACATGGAGGTCGCAGTAGCTAAAGAAGACGGTTTTAAAGCCCCTTGGAAGTGTGGTCGAGGTCAAAGTGGAATAAAAAGACAATATCAATGCCCCTTGGAAAAGTGGTGGAGGTAGCAGAGGAATAAAAAGACAATATCAATGTCCAGTGGAAGAGACGTGGAGGTCACAGTAGCTTGACAAGACTGTTTTAATGCCCCTTGGAATAGCTGTGGAGTTCAGAGTGGTTTAACAGGATGGTTTTAATGCCCCTTGTTAGAGACTTGGAGGTCACAGAGGAATAAAAAGACAAGATCAATAACCCGTGGAGGAGACATTGAGGTCACAGTAGCTTATCAAGACGGATTTAATGCCCCTTGGAAGAGTGGTGGAGGTCACAATGGAATAAAAAGACAATATCAATGCCCTGTGGAAGAGAAGTGGAGGTCTCAGTAGCTTAACAAGAAGGTTTTAATGCCCCTTGGGAGAGCTGTATAGTTCAGAGTGGTTTAACAAGATGGTTTAAATGCCAATTGGAAGAGATCTGGAGGTCACAGTAGCTTAATAAGGCGATTTTAATGCCCCTTGGAAGAGTGGTGGAGGTTACAGTGGAATAAATAGACAATATCAATGCCCCGTGGAAGAGACGTGGAGGTCAGAGTAGCTTTACAAGACTGTCTTAATGCCCCTTGGAAGAGTGATGGAGGTCGCAGTGGAATAAAAAGACAATATCAATGCCCCGTGGAAGAAAAGTGGAGGTCACAGTAGCTTAGCAAGACGGTTTTAATGCCCCTTGGAATAGCTGTGAAGTTCAGAGTGGTTTAACAAGATGGTTTTAAAGCCCTTTGGAAGAGACTTGGAGGACACAGTACCTTAACAAGACGGTTTTAATGCTCCTTGGAAGAGTGGTGGAGGTTACAGTGGAATAAATAGACAATATAAATACCCCATGAAGGAGAGAGGGAGGTCACAGTAGCTTAAAAAGACGGTATTAATGCCCCTTGGAAGAGAGGTGGAGGTCACAGTGGAATAAAAGCACAATATCAATGACCTTTGGAAGAGTGGTGGAGGTCACAGTGGAATAAAAAGGCAATATCAATGAACCTTGGAGGAGACGTGGAGGTCATAGTAGCTTAACAAGACCGATTTAATGCCCCTTGGAAGAGTGGTGGTGGTCGCAGTGGAATAAAAAGACAATATCAATGCCCCGTGGAAGAGACGTGGAGGTCACAGTAGCTTAACAAGACGGTTTTAATACAACTTGGAAGAGTGATGGAGGTCACAGTGGAATAAAAAGACAATATCAATGCCCCGTGGAAGAGACGTGGAGGTCACAGTAGCTTAACAAGACGGGTTTAATGCCCCTTGGAAGAGTGGTGGATGTCGCAGTGGAATGAAGAGACAATATCAATGCCCCGTGGAAGAGATGTGGAGGTCACAGTAGCTTAACAAGGCAGTTATAATGCCCCTTAAAAGTGTGTTGGAGGTCGCAGTGGAATAAAAAGACAATATCAATGCCCCTTGGAAAAGTGGTGGAGCTCGCAGTGGAATAAAAAGACAATATCAATGCCCCGTGGAAGAGACTTGGAGGTCACAGTAGCTTAACAAGAAGGTTTTAATGCCCTTGTAAGAGTGGCGGAGGTCGCAGTGGAATAAAAAATCAATATCACTGCCCCGTGGAAGAGACATGGAGGTCACAGTAGCTTAACAAGGCAGTTATAATGCCCCTTGGAAGAGCTGTAGTGTTCAGAGTGGGTTAACAAGACGGATTTAATGCCCCTTGAAAGAGAAGTGGAGGTCACAGTAGCTTTCCAAGATGGTTTTAATGATGCTTGGAAGAGTGGTAGAGGTCGCTGTGGAATAAAAAGACAATATCAATGCCCCGTGGAAGAGATGTGGAGGTCACAGTAGCTTAGCAATACAGATTAAATGCATCTTGGAAGAGATGTGGAGTTCAGAGTCATTTTACAATATGGTTTTAATGCCCCTTGGAAGAGACGTGGAGGTCATATTATCTTTACAAGATGGTTTTATTGCCCCTTGGAAGAGTGGTGGAGGTTACAGTGGAATAAAAAGAAAATATCAATGCCCCGTGGAAGAGACGTGGAGTTCACAGTAGCTTAACAAGACAGTTGTAATGCCCCTTAAAAGTGTGTTGGAGGTCGCAGTGGAATAAAAAGATAACATCAATGCCCCGTGGAAGAGACTTGGAGGTCACAGTAGCTTAACAAGACGGTTTTAATGCCCTTGGAAGAGTGGTGGAGGTCGCAGTGAAATAAAAAAACAATATCACTGCCCTGTGGAAGAGACATGGAAGTCACAGTAGCTTAACAAGACAGTTGTAATGCCCCTTGGAAGAGCTGTAGTGTTCAGAGTGGGTTAACAAGACGGATTTAATGCCCCTTGAAAGATAAGTGGAGGTCACAGTAGCTTTACAAGACGGCTTTAGTGCTCCTTGGAAGAGTGGTGGAGGTTACAGTGGAATAAAAAGACAATATCAATGCCCCGTGGAAAAGAAGTGGAGTTCACCATAGCTTAACAAGACGGTTTTAAAGCCCCTTGAAATAGAGGTGGAGGTCGCAGTGGAATAAAAAGACAATACCAATGCGCATTGTAAGAGTGGTGGAGATCGTAGTTGAATAAAAAAATAATATCAATGCACCGTGGAGGAGACGTGGAGGTCACAGTAGCTTAAATAATATGGTTTTAATGCCCATTGTAAGAGTGGTGGAGGTCACAGTGGAATAAAAAGACAATATCAATTCACCGTCGAAGAGACGTGAAGGTCACAGTAGCTTAAAAAAGACGAATTTAATGCCCTTTGGAAGAGTGGAGGAGGTCTCAGTGGAATAAAAATACAATATCAATGCCCCGTGAAAGAGACGTGGAGGTCACAGTATCTTAACAAGATGGTTTTAATGCCCCTTGGAAGAGCTGTAGAGTTATGAGTGGTTTAAATGCCCTTAGGAAGAGACGTGGAGATCACATTAGCTTAAGAAAACTATTTTACTGCCCCTTGGAAGAGTGTTTGAGGTTACAGTGGAATAAAAAGACAATATCAATGCCCTGGGGAAGAGATGTGGAGATCACATTAGCTTTACAAGACAGTTTTAATGCCCCTTGTAAGAGAGGTGGAGGTTACAGTGGAATGAAAAGACAATATCAATGCCCTGGGGAAGAGATGTGGAGATCACAATAGCTTAACAAGATGGTTGTAATGCTGATTGGAAGAGTGGAGGAGGTCACAGTGGAATTGAAAGACAATATCAATGCCCCTTGGAAAAGTGGTGGAGGTCGCAGTGGAATAAAAAGACAATATCAATGCCCCGTGGAAGAGATGTGGAGGTCACAGTAGCTTAACAAGACGACTTTAATGCCCATGGAAGAGTAGTGGAGGTCTCAGTGGAATTAAAAGACAATAACAAAGCCCCTTGGAAGAATGGTGGAGGTCGAAATGGAATAAAAAGAAAATATCAATGTACAGTGAAAGGGACGTGGAGGTCACAGTAGCCTAACTAGACGATTTTAATGCCAATTGGAAGAGTGGTGGAGGTTATAGTGGTATAAAAAGACAATATCAATGCCCCGTGGAAGAGACGTGGAGTTCAGAGTGGTTTAACAAGATGGTTTTAATGCCCCTTGATAGAGATGTGGAGGTCTCAGTAGCTTAACAAGATGGTTTTAATGATCCTTGGAACAGTGGAGGAGGTTACAGTGGAATAAAAAGACAATATCAATGCCCCTTGGAAGAGTGGTGGAGGTCGCAGTGGAATAAAAAGACAATGTCAATGCCCCGTGAAAGAGACGTGGAGGACACAGTAGCTTAACAAGATGGTTTTAATGCCCCTTGGAAGAGTGGTGGAGGTCTCAGTGGAATAAAAAGACAATAACAATGCCCTGTAAGAGACGTGGAGGTCACAGTAGCTTAACAAGATGGTTTAAATGCCCCTTGGAAGAGCTGTGGAGTTCAGAGTGGTTTAACAAGACGGTTTTAATGCCCCTTGATAGAGATGTGGAGGTCTCAGTAGCTTAACAAGATGGTTTTAATGCTCCTTGGAACAGTGGAGGAGGTTACAGTGGAATAAAAAGACAATATCAATGCCCCTTGGAAGAGTGGTGGAGGTCGTAGTGGAATAAAAAGACAATATCAATGCCCCGTGGAATAGACGTGGAGGTCACAGTAGCTTAACATGACGGTTTTAATGCTACTAGGTAGCGTGGTGGAGGTCGCTGTGGAATAAAACGACAACATCAATGCCCCGTGGAAGAGACATGGTGGTCACATTAGCTTAACAATACGATTTTATTGCCCCTTGGAAGAGCTGTGGAGTTTAGAGTGGTTTTACAAGATGGTTTTAATGCCCCTTGGAAGAGACGTGGAGGTCACATTAGCTTTACAAGACTTTTTTTAATGCCCCTTGGAAGAGTGCTGGAGGTTACAGAGGAATAAAAAGACAAAATCACTGCCCCGTGGAAGAGACGTTGAGGTCACAGTAGCTTATTAAGACTGTTTTAATGCTACTTGGAAGAGTGGTGGAGATCACTGTGGAATAAAAAGACAATATCAATGCCCCTTGGAAGAGTGGTGGAGGTCGTAGTGGAATAAAAAGACAATATCAGTGCCCTAGTGGAATAGACGTGGAGGTCACAGTAGCAAAACAAGACGGTTTTAATGCTACTAGTAAGAGTGGTGGAGGTCGCTGTGTAATAAAAAGACAACATCAATGCCCCGTGGAAGAGACATGGTGGTCATATTAGCTTAACAATACGGTTTTATTGCCCCTTGGAATAGCTGTGAAGTTTAGAGTGGTTTTACAAGATGGTTTTAATGCCCCTTAGAAAAGACGTGGAGGTCACATTAGCTTTACATGACTGTTTTAATGCCCCTTGGAAGAGTGCTGGAGGTTACAGAGGAATAAAAAGACAAAATCACTGCTACGTGGAAGATACGTTGAGGTCACAGTAGCTTATCAAGACAGTTTTAATGCCCTTTGGAAGAGTGGTGGAGATCACTGTGCAATGAAAAGACAATATCAATGCCCCGTGGAAGAGACGTGGAGGTGACAGCAGCTTAACAATACGGTATTAATGCCCTTTGGAAGAGCTGTGGAGTTCAGAGTGGTTTTTCAAGTTGGTTTTAAAGTCCCTTGGAAGAGACATAGTGGTCACATTAGCTTTACAAGACGGTTTTAATGCCCTTTGGAAGAGTGGTGGAGGTCGCATTGCAATAAAAAGACAGTATCAATGCCCCGTGGAATAGACGTGGAGGTCACAGTAGCTTAACAAGACGGTTCTAATGCCCCATGGAAGAGCTGTGAAGATCACAGTGGTTTAACAAGACGGATTTAATGCCCCTTGGATGAGACTTGGAGTCCACAGTAGCTTAACAATTTAGTTCTAATGCCCCTTGGAAAGGTGGTGAAGGTTACATTGGAATAAAAAGACAATATCAATGCCCCGTGGAAGAGACGTGGAGGTCACAGTAGCTTAACAAGACAGTTTAATGCCCCTTGGAAGAGTGTTGGAGGTTACAGTGGAATAAAAAGACAATATCAATGCCTTTTGGAAGAGTGGTGGATGTCGCAGTGGAATAAAAAGACAATATCATTGCCACGTGGAAGAAACGTGGAGGTCACATTAGCTTAAAAAGATGGTTTTATTGCCCCTTAGAAGAGTGGTGGAGGTCGAAGGCAATAAAAAGACAATATCAATGCCCCTTGGAAGAGTGGTGGAGGTCGCAGTGGAATAAGAAGACAATATCAATGCCCCGTAAAAGAGACGTGGAGGTCACAGTAGCTTAACAAGACGGTTTTAATGCCCCTTGGAAGAGCTGTGGAGTTCAGAGTGGTTTAACAAGACGCTTTTAATGCCTCTTGATAGAGATGTGAAGGTCTCAGTAGCTTAACAAGATGGTTTTAATGCCCCTTGGAACAGTGGAGGAGGTTACAGTGGAATAAAAACACAATATTAATGCCCCTTGGAAGAGTGGTGGAGGTCGCAGTGGAATAAAAAGACAATGTCAATGCCCCGTGAAAGAGACTTGGAGGACACAGTAGCTTAAAAAGATGGTTTCAATGCCCCTTGGAAGAGTGGTGGAGGTCTCAGTGGAATAAAAAGACAATAACAATGCCCTGTAAGTGACGTGGAGGTCACAGTAGCTTAACAAGACGGTTTAAATGCCCCTTGGAAGAGCTGTGGAGTTCAGAGTGGTTTAACAAGACGGTTTTAATGCCCCTTGATAGAGATGTGGAGGTCTCAGTAGCTTAACAAGATGGTTTTAATGCCCCTTGGAACAGTGGAGGAGGTTACAGTGGAATAAAAAGACAATATCAATGCCCCTTGGAATAGTGGTGGAGGTTGCAGTGGAATAAAAAGACAATATCAATGCCCCGTAAAAGAGACGTGGAGGTCACAGTAGCTTAACAAGACGGTTTTAATGCCCCTTGGAAGAGCTGTGGAGTTCAGAGTGGTTTAAAAAGACGGTTTTAATGCCCCTTGATAGAGATATGGAGGTCTCAGTAGCTTAACAAGATGGTTTTAATGCTGATTGGAACAGTGGAGGAGGTTACAGTGGAATAAAAAGACAATATCAATGCCCCTTGGAAGAGTGGTGGAGGTCGTAGTGGAATAAAAAGACAATATCAGTGCCCCAGTGGAATAGACGTGGAGGTCACAGTAGCAAAACAAGATGGTTTTAATGCTACTAGGAAGAGTGGTGGAGGTCGCTGTGGAATAAAAAGACAACATCAATGCCCCGTGGAAGAGACATGGTGGTCACATTAGCTTAACAATACGGTTTTATTGCCCCTTGGAAGAGCTGTGGAGGTCACATTAGCTTTACAAGATGGTTTTAATGCCCCTTGGAAGAGTGCTGGAGGTTACAGAGGAATAACAAGACAAAATCACTGCCCCGTGGAAGAGACGTTGAGGTCACAGTAGCTTATCAAGATGGTTTTAATGCTACTTGGAAGAGTGGTGGAGATCACTGTGGAATAAAAAGACAATATCAGTGCCCCGTGGAAGAGACGTGGAGGTGACAGTAGCTTAACAATACGGTATTAAAGTCCCTTGGAAGAGCTGTGGAGTTCAGAATGGTTTTTCAAGATGGTTTTAATGCCCCTTGGAAGAGACATGGTGGTCACATTAGCTTTACAAGACTGTTTTAATGCCCTTTGGAGGAGTGGTGGAGGTCGCATTGGAATAAAAAGACAGTATCAATGCCCCGTGGAATAGACGTGGAGGTCACAGTAGCTTAACAAGACGGTTCTAATGCCCCTTGGAAGAGCTGTGCAGATCACAGTGGTTTAACAAGACGGATTTAATGCCCCTTGGATGAGACGTAGAGGCCACAATAGCTTAACAATTTAGTTCTAATGCCCCTTGGAAAGGTGATGAAGGTTACATTGGAATAAAAAGACAATATCAATGCCCTGTGGAAGAGACGTGGAGGTAACAGTAGCTTAACAAGACAGTTTAATGCCCCTTGGAAGAGTGTTGGAGGTTACAGAGAAATAAAAAGACAATATCAATGCCTTTTGGAAGAGTGGTGGATGTCACAGTGGAATAAAAAGACAATATCATTGCCACGTGGAAGAAACGTGGAGGTCACATTAGCTTAAAAAGATGGTTTCATTGCCCCTTGGAAGACTGGTGGAGGTCGCAGGCAATAAAAAGACAATATCAATGCCCCTTGGATGAACCGTGGAGGTCAAAGTAGCTTAACAATACGGTTTTATTTCCCCTTGGAAGAGTGGTGGAGGTTACAGTGGAATTTAAAGACAATAACAATGCCCCGTGGTAGAGAAGTGGAGGTTACAGTAACTTAACAAGATGGTTTCAATGCCGCTTGGTAGAGTGGTGGAGTTTGGAGTGGAATAAAAATACAACATCAATGCCCCTTGAAAGAGTCGTGGAGGTCGCAGTGGAATAAATAGACAATATCAATGCCCCTTGGAGGTGTGGTGGAGGTCGCAGTGGAATAAAAAGACGATATAAATGCCACTTGGAAGAAATGTGGAGGTCACAGTAGCTTAACAAGACGGTTTAAATGCCCCTTGGAAGAGTGGTGGATTTCGCAGTGGAATAAAAAGACAATATTAATGCCCCGTAGAAGAGACGTGGAGGTCACAGTAGCTTAACAAGACAGTTTTAATGCCTCTTCGAAGAGCTGTGGACTTCAGAGTGGTTTAACAAGACGGTTTGAATGCCCCTTGGAAGAGACGTGGATCTCAAAGAAGCTGAAAAAGACGGTATTAATGCCCCTTGGAAGAGTGGGCGTGATTACAGTGAAATAAAAAGACAATATCATTGCCCCGTGGAAGAGACGTGGAGGTCACAGTAGCTTAACAAAATGGTTTTAAAGCCTCTTGGAAGAGTGGTGAAGGTTGCAGTGGAATAAAAAGACAATATCAATGCCTCTTGGAAGAGTGGTGGAGGTCGTAGTGGAATAAAAAGACAATATCAATGCCCTGTGAAAGAGACGTGGAGGTCACAGTAGCATAACAAGATGGTTTTAATGCCCCTTGTAAGAGTGGTGGAGGTTGCTGTGGAATAAAAAGACAATATTAATGCCCCGCTGAAGAGACTTGGAGGTCACAGTAGCTTTACAAGACGGTTTTAATGCCCTTTGGAAGAGTGGTGGAGGTTACAGTGGAATAAAAAGACAATATCAATGCCCCAAGAAAGAGACGTGGAGATCACAGTAGCTTAACAAGATGGTTTCAATGCCCCTTGGAAGAGTGGTGGAGGTGACAGTGGAATAAAAAGACAATATCAATGCCCCTTGGTAGAGTGGTGGAGGTCGCAGTGGAATAAAAAGCCAATATCAATGCACCGTGGAAGAGACCTGGAGGTCACAGTAGCTTAACAAGATAGTTTTAATGCCCCTTGGAAGAGTGTTGGAGGTCGCAGGGAAGAAATAGACAAAATCAATGCCCCGTCGAAGAGACGTGGAGGTCAAATTAGCTTAACAATACGGTTGTGGTGGAGGTTACAGTGGAAAAAAAAGACACTCTCAATGCTCCGTGGAAGAGACGTGGAGGTCACAGTAGCTTAACAAGACGGTTTTAATGCCCCTTGGAAGAGTGGTGGAGGTCGCATTGGAATAAGAAGACGATATCAATGGCTCTTGTAAGAGACGTGGAGGACACAGTAGCTTAACAAGACGGTTTTAATGCCCCTTGGAAGAGTGGTGGAGATCGCAGTGGAATAAAAAGACAATATCAATCCCCCTTGGAAGAGTGGTGGAGGTCGCAGTGGAATAAAAAGACAATATCAATGCCCCGTGGAATAGACGTGGATGTCACAGTAGCTTAACAAGACGGTTTTAATGCCCCTTGGAAGAACTGTGGAGTTGAGAGTGGTTTAACAAGACGGTTTTAATGACCCTTGGATGAGACGTGGCGAACACAGTATCTTAACAACGAGGTTCTAATGCCCCTTGGAAAGGTGGTGAAGGTTAAAGTGGAATAAAAAGACAATATCAATGCCCCGGGGTAGAGACGTGGAAGTCAAATTAGCATAACAATACGGTTTTATTGCCCCTTGGAAGAGTGGTGGAGGTTACAGTGGAATAAAAAGACAACATCAATGCCCCGTGGTAGAGACGTGGAGGTCAAATTAGCATAACAATACGGTTTTATTGCCCCTTGGAAGAGTGGTGGAGCTTACAGTGGAAAAAAAAGACACTCTCAATGCTCCGTGGAAGAGACGTGGAGGTCACAGTAGCTTAACAAGACTGTTTTAATGCCCTTTGGAAGAGTGTTGGAGGTCGCAGTGGAATAAAAAGACGATATCAATGGCTCTTGGAAGAGATGTGGAGGACACAGTAGCTTAATTAGACAGTTTTAATGCCCCTTGGAAGAGTGGTGGATATCGCAATGGAATAAAAAGACAATATCAATGCCCCTTGGAAGAGTGGTGGAGGTCGCAGTGGAAAAAAAAGACAATATCAATACCCCGTGAAATAGACGTGGAGGTCACAGTAGCTTAACAAGACGTTTTTAATGCCCCTTGGATGAGCTGTGGAGTAAAGAGTGGTTTAACAAGACGGTTTTAATGCCCCTTGGATGAGACATGGAGGCCACAGTAGCTTAACAAGGTGGTTCTAATGCCCCTTGGAAAGGTGGTGAAGGTTAAATTGGAATAGAAAGACAATATCAATGCCCCGTGGAAGAGACATGGAGGTCACAGTAGCTTAACAAGACAGTTTTAATGCCCCTTGGAAGAGTGGTGGATGTCGCAGTGGAATTTAAAGACAATATCAATGCCCCTTGGAAGAAACGTGGAGGTCACAGTACCTTAAAAAGACGGTTTTATTGCCCCTTGGAAGAGTGGTGGAGGTCGCAGGGAATAAAACAACAATATCAATGCCCCTTGGAAGAGACGTGGAGATCAAAGTAGCTTAACAATATGGTTATATTGCCCTTTGGAAGAGTGGTAAAGGTTACAGTGGAATTTAAAGACAATATCAATGCCGCGTGGAAGAGACGTGGAGGTCACAGTAGCTTAACAAGACGGTTTTAATGCTTTTGGAAGAGTTGTGGAGTTCACAGTGGAATAAAAAGACAATATCAAGGCCCCTTGGAAGAGTGGTGGAGGTCGCAGTGGAAAAAAAAGACAATATCAATGCCCCTTGGAACAGTGGTGGAGCTCACAATGGAATAAAATGATGATATCAATGCCACTTGCAAGAGACGTGGAGGCCACAGTAGCTTAACAAGACAGTTTAAATGCTTGGAAGAGTGGTGGAGTACACAGTGGTTTACCAAGACGGTTTGAATTCCCCTTGGAAGAGATGTGGAGGTCACAGTATCTTAAAACGAAGGTTTTAATGCCCCTTGGAAGAGTGGTAGAGGTCGCAGTGGAATAAAAAGACAATATCAATGCCCCTTGGAAGAGTGGTGGAGGTCGCAGTGGAATAAAAGACAATATCAATGCCCCGGGGAAGAGACGTGGAGGTCACAGAAGCATAACAAGATGGTTTTAATGCCCCTTGTAAGAGTGGTGGAGCTCGCAGTGGATTAAAAAGACATCAATTCCCTGTGGAAGAGACGTGGAGGTCATTTTAGCTTTACAAGACGGTTTTAATGCCCCTTGGAAGAATGATGGAGTTCGCAGTGTAATAAAAAGACAATATCACGGCCCCTTAGAAGAGTGGTGGAGGTCGCAATGGAATAAAATGACAATATCAATGCCCATTGGAAGAGTTGTGGAGGTCACAGTGGAATAAAAAAAAATAAATGAATGCCCCTTCCATGAGACGTGGAGGTCACAGTAGCTTAACAAGACGGTTTAAATGCCCCTTGTAAGAGTTTTGGAGTTCGAAGTGGAATAAAAAGACAATATTAATGCCCTGTAGAAGAAACGTGGAGGTCACAGTAGCTTAACAAGTCAGTTTTACTCCCCCTTGGAAGAGCTGAGGAGTTCAGAGTGTTTTATCAAGACGGTTTGAAAGACCCTTGGAAGAGACGTGGAGGTCACAGTAGCTTAAAAAAATGGTATTAATGCCCCTTGTAAGAGTAGTGGAGGTTACAGTGAAATAAAAAGACAATATCAATGTCCCGTCGAAGAGAAGTGGAGGTCACAGTAGCTTAACAAAATGGTTTTATTGCCTCTTGGAAGAGTGCTGGAGGTTGCAGTGGAATAATAAGAAAATATCAATGCCTTTTGGAAGAGACGTGGAGGTCACAGTAACTTAACAAGACGGTTTTAATGCCCGTTGAAGGAGTGGTGGAGTTCGCAGTTTAATAAAACTACAATATCAAGGCCCCTTGGAAGAGTGGTGGAGGTTGCAGTGGAATAAAAAGACAATATCAATACCCCTTGAAAGATTGCTGGAGGTCGCAGTGGAATAAAAATACAATATCAATGCCCCTTGGAAGAGGCGTGGAGGTCACAGTAGCTTAACAAGACGGTTTAAATGCCCCTTGGAAAAGTGGTGGAGTTCAGAGTGGTTTTACAAGATGGTTTTATTGACCCTTGGAAGAGACGTGGAGGTCACATTACCTTTACAAGATGGTTTTAATGCCCCTTGGAAGAGTGATGGAGGTTACAGTGGAATAAAAAGACAAAATCAATGCCCCGTGGAAGAGACGTGGAGGTCAGAGTAGCTTAACAAGACGGTTTTAATGCCCATTGGAAGAGTAGTGGGGGTCGCTGTGGAATAAAAAGACAATATCAATGCCCCGTGGAAGAGACGTGGAGGTCACAGTAGCTTAACAAGATGGTTTTAATGCCCCTTGGAAGAGCTGTGGAGTACAGAGTGGTTTAACCAGATGGTTTTAATGCCCCTTGGAAGAGACGTGGAGGTAGCAGTAGCTTAACAAGACAGTTTTAATGCCTCTTGGAAGAGTGGTGGAGGTTACAGTGAAAAAAAAGACAATATCAATGCCCTGTGGAAGAGACGTGGAGGCCACAGTAGCTTAACAAGACACTTTTTAATGCCCCTTGGCAGACCTGTGGCATTCAGAGTGGTTTAACAAGAAGGATTTAATGCCCTTGGAAGAGACGTGAAGATGACAGTAGCTTAAAAAGACAGTTTTAATGCCCCTTGGAAGAGTGGTGGAGGTTACAGTGGAATAAAAATACAATATGAATGCCCCGTGGAAGAGACTTGGAGGTCACAGTAGCTTAAAAAGATGGCTTTACTGCCCCTTGGTGGAAGTCGCAGAGTAAGAAAAAGACAATATCAAAGTCACTTGGAAGAGTAGTGAAGGTCGCAGTGGAATAAAAAGACAATAACAATGCCCCTTGGAAGAGTGGTGGAGGTTGCAGTGGAATAAAAAGACAATATCAATGCCCCGTAGAAGGAACGTGGAGGTCACAGTAGCTTAACAAGACTATTTTAATGCCCCTTGGAAGAGTGGTGGAGGTCGCAGTGGTATAAAAAGACAATATCAATACCCCGTGGAACAGACGTGAAGGTCACAGTAGCATAACACGACTGTTTAAATGCCCTTGGAAGAACTGTGGAGTTCAGAGAGGTTTAACAAGACAGTTTCAATGCCCCTTGGAAGAGACGTGGAGGTCACAGTAGCTTAACAAGACGGTTTTAGTGGCAATTGGAAACGTGGTGTAGGTTACAGTGGGATAAAAAGACAATATCAATGCCCAGTGGAAGAAACGTGGAGGTCACAGTAGCATAACAAGACGTTTTAATGCCCCTTGGAAGAGCTGTGGAGTTCAGAGAGGTTTAGCAAGACGGTTTTAATGACCCTTGGAAGAGACGTGGAAGTCACAGTAGCTTAACAAGACGGTTTTAATGCCCGTTGGAAGAGTTGTGGGGGTCGCAGTGGAATAAAAAGACAATATCAATGTTCCTTGGAAGAGTGATGTTGGTCGCAGTGGAATAAAAAGACAATATCAATGCCCCGTGGAAGAAACGTGGAGGTAATAGTAGCTTAACAAGACAGTTTTAATGCCGCTTGGAAGATTGGTGGAGGTCGCAGTGGAATAAAAAGACAATATCAATGCACTGTGGAAGAGACGTTGTGGTCACAGTAGATTAACAATACAGGTTTAGTGCCCCTTAGAAGAGTGGTGGAGGTCGCAGTGGAGTAAAAAGACAATATCAATGCCCCGTGGAAGAGACGTGGACGTAGAAGTAGCTTAACAAGATGCTTTTAATGCCCCTTGGAAGAGTGGTGGAGGTCGCAGTGGAATAAAAAGCCAATATCAATGCCCCGTGGAAGAGACGTGGAGGTCAAAGTAGCTTAACAAGACGGTTTTAATGCCCCTTGGAAGAGCTGTGGAGTTCAGAGTGGTTTAACAAGACGTTTTTAATGCCCCTTGAATGAGACGGGGAGGCCACAGTAACTTAACAAGGTCGTTGTAATGCACGTTGGAAAGGTGGTGAGGGTTACAGTGGAAGAAAAAGACAATATCAATTCCCCGTGGAAGAGATGTGGAGGTCACAGTAGCTTATCAAGACAGTTTTAATGCCTCTTGGAAGAGTGTTGGAGGTTGCAGTGGAATAAAAAGTCAATATCAATGCACCTTGGAAGAGTGGTGGATGTCGCAGTGGAATAAAAAGAAAATATCTCTGCCCCGTGGAAGAAACGTGGAGGTCACAGTTGCTTAAAAAGAAGATTTTATTGCCCCTTGGAAGAGTGGTGTAGGTCGCAGGGAATAAAAAGAAAATATCAATGCCCCGTAGAAGAGACGTGGAGGTCACAGTAGCTTAAGAAGATGGTTTTAATGCCTCTTGGAAGAGTGATGGAGGTTACTGTGGGATAAAAATACAATATCAATGCCCCATGAAAATGGCATGGAGGTTACAGTAGCTTAACAAGATGGTTTTATTGCCCCTTGGAAGAGTGGTGAAGATCGCAGTGGAATAAAAAGACAATATCAATGTCCCTTGGAAGAGTGGTGGAGTTCGCAGTGGAATAAAAAGACAATATCAATGCCCCTCGGTAGAGTGGTGGAGGTCACAGTAGCTTATCAAGACGCTGTTAATGCCCCTTGGGAGAGTGGTGGAGGTCGCAGTGGAATAAAAGACAATATCAATGCCCCGTGGACCAGACATGGAGGTTAGAGTACCATAACAAGACTTTTATAATGCCCCTTGGAAGAGCTGTGGAGTTCAGAGAAGTTTAACAAGACGGTTTTAATGCCCCTTGGAAGAGACGTGGAGGTCACAGTAGCTTAACTAGACCATTTAAGTGCCCCTTGGAAACGTGGTGTGGGTTACAGTGGAATAAAAAGACAATATCAATGCCCCGTGGAACAGACGTGGAGGTCACAGTAGCATAACAAGACGGTTTTAATGCCCCTTGGAAGAGCTGTGGAGTTCAGAGAGGTTTAACAAGACGGTTTTAATGCCCTTGGAAGAGACATGGTGTTCACAGTCGCTTAACAAGATGTTCTTAGTGCCCCTTGGAAGAGTGGTGGAGTTCGCAGCGGAATAAAAAGACAATATTATTGCCCCACAGAAGAGACGTGGATGTCACAGTAGCTTAACAAGACAGCTTTAATGCCCCTTGGAAGAGCTGTGGAGTTCAGAGTGGTTTAACAAGATGGTTTGAATGCCCCTTGGATGAGTCGTGGAGCTCACAGTAGCTTAAAAAGACGGTATTAATACCCCTTGGAAGAGACGTGGAGGTCACAGTAGCTTAACAAGACAGTTTTAATGCCCCTTGGAAGAGTGGTGGAGTTTTTAGTGGTATAAAAAGACAATACTAATGCCCCGTAGACGAGACGTAGAGGTCACAGTAGCATAACAAGACAGTTTTAATGCCCCTTGGAAGAGCTGTGGAGTTCAGAGTGGTTTAACAAGACATTTTGAGTGCCCCTAGGAAGAGACGTGGAAGTCATTGTAGCTTAAAAAGACGGTTTTAATGCCCCTTGGAAGAGTGCTGGAGGTTACAGTGACATAAAAAGACAATATCAATGCCCCATGGAAGAGACGTGGAGGTCACAGTAGCTTAACAAAGTGGTTTTAATGCCCTTTGGAAGAGTGGTGGAAGTCGCAGTGGAATAAAATGACAATATCAATGCCCCGTGCAAGAGACGTGGAGGTCACAGTAGCTTAACAAGATGGTTTTAATGGCCCTTAGAAAAGTGGTGGAGGTTGCAGTGGAATAAAAAGACAATATTAATGCCCCTTGGAAGAGTGGTGGAGGTCGTATTGGACTAAAAATACAATATCAATTCCCCGTGGAAGAGACATGGAGGTCACAGAAGCTTAACAAAATGGTTTTCATGCCCCTTGGAAGAGTGGTGGAGGTAGCAGTGGAATAAAAAGACAAAATCAATGCCCTGTGGAAGAAACGTTTAGGTCAGGGTAGCTTAACAAGATGGTTTTAATGTCCATTGGAAGAGTAGTGGGGGTCGCTGTGGAATAAAAAGAAAATATCAATGCCCCGTGGAAGAGACGTGGAGGTCACAGTAGCTAAACAAGATGGTTTTAATGCCCCTTGGAAGAGACGTGGAGGTCACAGTAGCTTAACAAGACGGTTTTAATGCCCTTGGAAGAGTGGTGGAGGTCTCAGTGGAATAAAAAGACAATATCAATGGCCTGTGGAAGAGACGTGGAAGTCACATTAGCTTAACAAGACGGTTTTAATGCCCCTTGGAAGAGCTGTGGTTTTCAGAGTGGTTTAACAAGACGGTTTTAATGCCCCTTGGATGAGACGTGGAGGTCACAGTGGATTTGCAAGACGGTTTTATTGCCCCTTGGAAGAGTGGTGGAGGTTGCAGTGGAATAAAAAGACAATGTCATTGCCCCGTGGTAGAGACATGGAGGTCACAGTAGCTTAACAAGGCAGATTTAGTGCACCTTGGAAGAGTGGTGGAGGTCGCAGTGGCATAAAAAGACAATATCAATGCCCCATGGAAGAGACATGGAGGTCACAGTAGCTTAACAAGACGGTTTTAATGCCCCATGGAAGAGCTGTGAAGGTCACAGTAGCTTAACGAGACTGTTTTAATGGCGCTTGGAAGAGTGGTGGAGGGAACAGTGGAAAAAAATAACAACATCAATGCCCCGTGGATGAGACGTGGAGGACACAGTAGCTTAAGTTGACGCTTTTTGTACCCCTTGGAAGAGCTGTGCAGTTCAGAGTGGTTTAAGAAAATGGTTTTAATGCCCCTCAGAAGAGACATGGAGGTCACAGTAGCTTTACAAGACGGTTTTAATGCCCCTTGGAAGAGTGGTGGAGGTTACAGTGGAGTAAATAGACAATATCAATGAACCATGAAAGAGACGTGGCATTCACAGTAGCTTAGCAAGACGGTTTTAAAGCCCCTTGGAAGAGTGGTGGAAGTCGAAGTGGAATAAAAAAACAATATCAATGCCCCTTGGAAGAGTGGTGGAGGTCGCAGTGGAATAAAAAGACAATATCAATGCCCCATAAAAGAGACTTGGAGGTCACAGTAGCTTAACAAGACGGTTTTAATGCCCCTTGGAAGAGCTGTGAAGTTCAGAGTGGTTTAACAAGTTTTAATGCCCCTTGAAAGAGATGTGGAGGTCTCAGTAGCTTAACAAGACGGTTTTAATGCCCCTTGGAACAGTGGAGGAGGTTACAGTGGAATAAAAAGATAATATCAATGCCCATTGGAAGAGTGGTGGAGGTCGCAGTGGAATAAAAAGACAATGTCAATGCCCCGTGCAAGAGACGTAGAGGACACAGTAGCTTAACAAGATGGTTTTAAAGCCCCTTGGAAGAGTGGTGGAGGTCTCAGTGGAATAAAAAGACAATAACAATGCCCTGTAAGAGACGTGGAGGTCACAGTAGCTTAACAAGACGGTTTAAATGCCCCTTGGATGAGCTGTGGAGTTCAGAGTGGTTTATCAAGACGGTTTTAATGCCCCTTGATAGAGATGTGGAGGTCTCAGTAGCTTAACAAGATGGTTTTAATGCTTCTTGGAACAGTGGAGGAGGTAACAGTGGAATAAAAAGACAATATCAATGGCCCTTGGAAGAGTGGTGGAGGTCGTAGTGGAATAAAAAGACAATATCAATGCCCCGTGGAATAGACGTGGAAGTCATAGTAGCTTCACAAGATGGTTTTAATGCTACTAGGAAGAGTGGTGGAGGTCGCTGTGGAATAAAACGACAACATCAATGCCCCGTGGAAGAGACATGGTGGTCACATTAGCTTAACAATACGATTTTATTGCCCCTTGGAAGAACTGTGGAGTTTAGAGTGGTTTTACAAGATGGTTTTAATGCCCCTTGGAAGAGACGTGAAGTTCACATTAGCTTTACAAGACGGTTTTAATGCCCCTTGGAAGACTGCTGGAGTTTACAGAGGAATAAAAAGAAAAAATCACTGCCCCGTGGAAGAGACTATGACGTCACAGTAGCTTATTAAGACGGTTTTAATGCTACTTGGAAGAGTGGTGGAGATCACTGTGGAATAAAAAGACAATATCAATGCCCCGTGGAAGAGATGTGGAGGTGACAGTAGCTTAACATTACGATATTAATGCCCCTTGGAAGAACTGTGGCGTTCAGAGTGGTTTTTCAAGATGGTTTTAATGCCCCTTGGAAGAGACGTGGTGGTCACATTAGCTTTACAAGACGGTTTTAATGCCCCTTGGAAGAGTGGTGGAGGTCGCATTGGAATAAAAAGACAGTATCAATGCCAAGTGGAATAGACGTGGAGGTCACAGTAGCTTAACAAGACGGTTCTAATGCCCCTTGGAAGAGCTGTTGAGATCACAGTGGTTTAACAAGACGGATTTAATGCCCCTTGGATGAGACTTGGAGGCAACAGTAGCTTAACAATTCAGTTCTATTGCCCCTTGGAAAGGTGGTGAAGGTTACATTGGAATAAAAAGACAATATCAATGCCCCGTGGAAGAGACGTGGAGGTCACAGTAGCTTAACAAGACAGTTTAATGCCCCTTGGAAGAGTGTTGGAGGTTACAGTGGAATAAAAAGACAATATCAATGCCTTTTGGAAGAGTGGTGGATGTCGCAGTGGAATAAAAAGACAATATCATTGCCATGTGGAAGAAACGTGGAGGTCACATTAGCTTAAAAAGATGGTTTTATTGCCCCTTGGAAGAGTGCTGGAGGTCGCAGGCAATAAAAAGACAATATCAATGCCCCTTGGATGAACCGTGGAGGTCAAAGTAGCTTAACAATACGGTTTTATTTCCCCTTGGAAGAGTGGTGGAGGTTACAGTGGAAATTAAAGACAATATCAATGCCCCGTGGTGGAGACGTGGAGATCACAGTAGCTTAACAAGATGGTTTTAATGCCGCTTGGTTGAGTGGTGGAGTTTGGAGTGGAATAAAAATACAACATCAATGCCCCTTGGAAGAGTCGTGGAGGTCGCAGTGGAATAAAAAGACAATATCAATGCCCCTTGGAGGAGTGGTGGAGGTCGCAGTGGAATAAAAAGACGATATCAATGCCACTTGGAAGAGACGTGGAGGTCACATTAGCTTAACAAGATGGTTTAAATGCCCCTTGGAAGAGTGGTGGATTTCGCAGTGGAATAAAAAGACAATGTTAATGCCCCGTAGAAGAGACGTGGAAGTCACAGTAGCTTAACAAGAAAGTTTTAATGCCCCTTCGAAGAGCTGTGGAGTTCAGAGTGGTTTAACAAGAAGGTTTGAATGCCCCTTTGAAGAAACATGGAGGTCACAGTAGCTGAAAAAGACGGTATTAATGCCACTTGGAGGAGTGGGCGAGATTACAGTGAAATAAAAAGACAATATCATTGCCCCGTGGAAGAGACGTGGAGGTCACAGTAGCTTAACAAAATGGTTTTAAAGCCTCTTGGAAGAGTGGTGAAGGTTGCAGTGGAATAAAAAGACAATATCAATAGAGATGAGCGGTGTTCGACTAGAACTGTTCGCCAATCTCAAATTCGAGCTGTTTTGGGCGGTGTTCGAGTTGTTCGACGAACCCGAACGATTTGCAAAAAATTCGGCTGTTCGAGGTTATGTTCGATAACTGTTCGTGCACTAAAAGCGTGTCCTGCATGTCTGGCGCTATTTAGAGCACCAATCATGCAGGGATTGTCTGCCACTCACTGTAATGCCACAGCTATGGTGGTTGTGGCATTACAGTGATTGCCCAAATCGATGGGAACAGTGCTCACAGTGAAACATGAAAAGCCGGCAATTCATCAGCGGCATACACCGGTACCCGACAATTTAGAACCGAAAGAATAGAGCTTCACACATAGATTAGATAGATAGAAACATGTCAGTCACACATATAAGAAGCACAGTGACAGTGTTGCTTACTGTACTTGTCATTTAGTGTAAAGGATTTATTAAAAAAAATAATAGTGTTTTCATGCACTGTCTCTTTAAAAAAGCCGGCCGGCAATTCAGCATCTGTACCCGACAATTTATAACAGACAGAATAGAGCTTCACACATAGATTAGATAGATAGAAACATGTCAGTCACATATATATGAAGTACAGTGACAGTGTTGATTACTGTACTTGTCATTTAGTGTAAAGGATTTATTAAAAAAAATAATAGTGTTTTCATGCACCGTCTCTTTAAAAAAGCCAGCCGGCAATTCAGCATCTGTACCCAACAATTTAGAATAGAAGGAATAGAGAATCACACATAGATTAGGTAGATAGAAACATGTCAGTCACATATATATGAAGTACAGTGACAGTGTTGCTTGCTGTACTTGTCATTTAGTGTAAAGGATTTATTAAAAAAAAATAATAGTGTTTTCATGCACTGTCTCTTTAAAAAAGCCGGCCGGCAATTCAGCATCTGTACCCGACAATTTAGAATAGAAGGAATAGAGAATCACACATAGATTAGATAGATAGAAACATGTCAGTCACATATATATGAAGTACAGTGACAGTGTTGCTTACTGTACTTGTCATTTAGTGTAAAGGATTTATTTAAAAAAATATTAGTGTTTTCGTGCACCGTCTCTTTAAAAAAGCCGGCCGGCAATTCAGCATCTGTACCCGACAATTTAGAATAGAAGGAATAGAGAATCACACATAGATTAGATAGATAGAAACATGTCAGTCACATATATATGAAGTACAGTGACAGTGTTGATTACTGTACTTGTCATTTAGTGTTAAAATAAAGGATTTATTTAAAAAAAAATTGGCGTGGGGATCCCCATAATTATAGGCTCTAGCGGAGGTTAAGCAGACGGCTGGGGCAGATGTTTGAAGCCTGGGAAGGGGGTAATACCCACGGAGCTTCCCAGGCTACTAATATCAGCCCCCAGCGGAATACCTAGCCTTTACTAGCTATTAAAATGGGGACCCCCCCAAAAAATGACGTGGGGTCCCCCCTATTTTAATAGCTAGCAAAGGCTAGGCAGACAGCTGGGGGCTGATATTAATAGCCCAGGAAGGGTTCCATGAATATTGGCCCCCTCCCAGGCTAGAAACACCAGCCGTCAGCCGCCCCAGAAATGGCGCATCCTTAGGATGCGCCAATTCTGGCACTTAGCCTCGCTCTTCCCACTGCCCTGTAGCGGTGGCAGTGGGGTAATAGGGTTGGGGTTGATGTCAGCTTATAATGCCAGCTGACATAAAGCCCAGGTTAGTAATGGAGAGGCGTCTATAAGACACCCCCATTACTAACCCCATAGTGAAAGTTAAAAAAAAAACACAAACACCCAGAATAAAGTCCTTTAATTGAAATAAAGACACATTCCTTTATTGTTCTAAATTAAACCATACTTACCATCACACCCATTCCAGCTGAAGCCAACGATCTCCTGCAATAAAAGAAAAATAATAAAGCAACATAATCCTTACCTTTCCATGGTTCCCACGACAGCTTCAGCTCTGCTACATCGAGATAACAGGCTGGACCGCAGCAGAAAGCTGCCATCAAGCCTGTCATCCCGCAGACACTGAGAAGCGCAGGCATGCTTGCGCTCTGCAGTGTCTGGCTGTGACGGCATCCAGATGAGCTGAGGTCATGTCCAATGAACTCGGCGCCCCTCATGCAAGTCACTGACAGCGTGGGAAAATTCTCCTGCACTCAGCACTTCAGCGTGAGAATTCTCCCACGCTGTCAGTGACGTACATGAGGTCAGCTGAGTTCATTGGACATGAATGAGCTCACCTCATGCACGTCACTGACAGCGTGGGAGAATTCTCACGCTGTAGCGCTGAGTGCAGGAGAATTCTCCCACGCTGTCAGTGACGTGCATGAGGTGAGCTCATTCATGTCCAATGAACTCAGCTGACCTCATGTACGTCACTGACAGCGTGGGAGAATTCTCACGCTGAAGTGCTGAGTGCAGGAGAATTCTCCCACGCTGTCAGTGACGTGCATGAGGTGCGCCGAGTTCATTGGACATGAACTTGTCTCATCTTTATGCCGTCACAGCGAGACACTGAGGAGCGCAAGCATGCGTACTCTTCTCAGTGTCTGCGGGATGACAGGCTGGATGGCAGCTTTCTGCTGCGGTCCAGCCTGTCATCTCGATGTAGCAGAGCTGAAGCTGTCGTGGGAACCATGGAAAGGTAAGGATGATGTTGCTTTATTATTTTTCTTTTATTGCAGGAGATCGTTGGCTTCAGCTGGAATGGGCGTGATGGTAAGTATGGTTTAATTTAGAACAATAAAGAATTGTGTGTTTATTTCAATTAAAGGACTTTATTCTGGGTGTTTGTGTTTTTTTTTTAACTTTGACTATGGGGTTAGTAATGGGGGTGTCTTATAGACGCCTCTCCATTACTAACCTGGGCTTGATGTCAGCTGGCATTATAAGCTGACATCATCCCCAGCCCTATTACCCCACTGCCACCGCACCAGGGCAGCGTGGAAGAGCGAGGCTAAGTGCCAGAATTGGCGCATCCTATGGATGCGCCATTTCTGGGGCGGCTGACGGCTGGTGTTTCTAGCCTGGGAGGGGGCCAATATTCATGGCTCCCTTCCTGGGCTATTAATATCAGCCCCCAGCTGTCTGCCTAGCCTTTGCTAGCTATTAAATTAGGGGGGACCCCACGTCATTTTTTTTGGGGGGGTCCTCCATTTTAATAGCCAGTAAAGGCTAGGTATTCAGCTGGGGGCTGATATTAGTAGCCTGGGAAGCTCCGTGGGTATTACCCCCTTCCCAGGCTTCAAACATCTGCCCCAGCTGTCTGCTTAACCTCCGCTAGAGACTAAAATTATGGGGAACCCCACGCCAATTTTTTTTAATAATAAATCCTTTATTTTAATACTAAATGACAAGTACAGTAACCAACACTATCACTGTACTTATTATATATGTGACTGACATGTTTCTATCTATCTAATCTATGTGTGAAGCTCTATTCTGTCTGTTATAAATTGTCGGGTACAGATGCTGAATTGCCGGCCGGCTTTTTTAAAGAGACGGTGCATGAAAACACTATTATTTTTTTTGATAAATCCTTTACACTAAATGACAATTACAGTAAGCAACACTGTCACTGTACTTCATAAATATGTGGCTGACATGTTTCTATCTATCTAATCTATGTGTGATTCTCTATTCCTTCTATTCTAAATTGTCGGGTACAGATGCTGAATTGCCGGCCGGCTTTTTTAAAGAGACGGTGCATGAAAACACTATTATTTTTTTTAATAAATCCTTTGCAGTAAATGACAAGTACAGTAAGCAACACTGTCACTGTACTTATTATATATGTCACTGACATGTTTCTATCTATCTAATCAGGGCCGGCGTCAGCACCCGGCGCACCCGGGCAAATGCCGGGGCCCTGAGCAGGCAGAGGGGCCCACTGGCGGTCGCGCACCCCGCTGGGCTATGGGCGGAGGAGAGCGGTGTCTGCGCCCGCCCTTCTCCGCCGCTTGCTCAGGGCCCCGGCAGCCCGATACTTACCTCTCCCCGTGCCTCCGCAGATCAGCTGTCTTCCTGCTCTGCGCTCCCTGTGACGTCTCAGGTCAGAGGGCGCGGTGACGTCTTTACACCGCGCCCTCCCCTGAGCCGTCACAGGGAGTGCTGAGTGGGACAACGCCGACAACGCTGGAGTTCGGAGCCAGGCAGCGGGCAGCAGGCAGCGGGCAGCAGGCAGCAGGCAGCGGGCAGCAGGTAGCAGGTGAGGAGAAGGGAGGTGAGTATTTGATTTTTTTTTTTTTTTAATGTATGGAGGCATGGGGCAGTATAAAGAGGGGAGGGGGGGGGCATCCTGCATGGGGCATCCTGCATGGGGCATTATAAGGTGGGGAACAGCCTGCATGGGGCATTATAAAGAGGGGGGGATTCCTGCTTGGGGCATTATAATGAGGAGGGGTGACAGCCTGCATGGGGCAGTATAAAGAGGAGGGGTGACAGCCTGCATGGAGCATTATAAAGAGGAGGGGTGACAGCCTGCATGGGGCATTATAAAGAGGAGGGGTGACAGCCTGCATGGGGCAGTATAAAGAGGAGGGGTGACAGCCTGCATGGGGCATTATGTGGGGGGTAACAGCCTGCATGGAGCATTAAAAGGGGGGGGGGCCTGTATGGGGCATTATGTGGGGGGGAACAGCCTGCATGGAGCATTATAAGGGGGGGGGGGCAGCCTGTATGGGGCATTATGTGGGGGGTAACAGCCTGCATGGAGCATTAAAAGGGGGGGCCTGTATGGGGCATTATGTGGGGGGTAGCAGCCTGCATGGAGCATTATAAGGGGGGGGCAGCCTGTATGGGGCATTATGTGGGGGGTAACAGCCTGCATGGAGCATTAAAAGGGAGGGGCCTGTATGGGGCATTATGTGGGGGGTAACAGCCTGCATGGAGCATTATAAGGGGGGGACAGCCTGTATGGGGCATTATGTGGGGGGTAACAGCCTGCATGCAGCATTATATGGGGACCGGTATCCTGTATGGAGCGTTATATGGGGGCCAGTATCCTGTATGGAGCGTTATATGGGGGCCAGTATTCTGTATGGAGCCTTATATGGCGGCCAGTATTCCGTATGGAGCCTTATATGGAAGCCAGTATTCCGTATGGAGCCTTATATGAGGGCCAGTATTCCATATGGGGCCAGTATTCCGTATGGAGCCTTATATGGGGGCCAGTATTCCGTATGGAGCCTTATATGGGGGCCAGTATTCCGTATGGAGCCTTATATGGGGGCCAGTATTCCGTATGGAGCCTTATATGGGGGCCAGTATTCCGTATGGAGCCTTATATGGGGGCCAGTATTCCGTATGGGGCCTTATATGGGGGCCAGTATTCCGCATGGAGCCTTATATGGGGGCCAGTATTCCGCATGGAGCCTTATATGGGGGCCAGTATTCCGCATGGAGCCTTATATGGGGGTCAGTATTCCGCATGGAGCCTTATATGGGGGTCAGTATTCCGCATGGAGCCTTATATGGGGGTCAGTATTCCGCATGGAGCCTTATATGGGGGCCAGTATTCCGTATGGGGCCTTATATGGGGGCCAGTATTCCGTATGGGGCCTTATATGGGGGCCAGTATTCCGTATGGGGTCTTATATGGGGGCCAGTATTCCGTATGGGGTCTTATATGGGGGCCAGTATTCCGTATGGGGTCTTATATGGGGCCAGTATTCCGTATGGGGTCTTATATGGGGGCCAGTATTCCATATGGGGGCCAGTATTCCGTATGGGGCCTTATATGGGGGCCAGTATTCCATATGGGGGCCAGTATTCCATATGGGGCCTTATATGGGGGCCAGTATTCCGTATGGGGTCTTATATGGGGGCCAGTATTCCGTATGGGGTCTTATATGGGGCCAGTATTCCGTATGGGGCCTTATATGGGGGCCAGTATTCCGTATGGGGCCTTATATGGGGGCAAGTATTCCGTATGGGGCCTTATATGGGGACCAGTATTCCGTATGAAGCGTTATATGGGGGCCAGTATTCCGTATGGGCGTTATATGGGGACCAGTATTCCGTATGGAGCCTTATATGGGGGCCACTATTCTGTGTGGAGCGATTCACCGGTTTCTGAGCTATTGTGGAATTTACAATAGATATCACTCATGAAGTGAAATCTTTGCATTGTACTATATATATATATTTCTCCGCCGTATCTCTGCATCATGAATCGTGGTATGTGTTAAAGGGGCCCACTGAGACTCTTTCGCCCGGGGCCCAGAAAAACCTGGAGCCGGCCCTGTATCTAATCTATGTGTGAAGCTCTATCTTTCTGTTCTAAATTGTCGGGTACCGCTGCTGAATTGCCGGCCGGCTTTTTTAAAGAGACGGTGCATGAAAACACTATTATATTTTTTAATAAATCCTTTACACTAAATGACATGTACAGTAAGCAACACTGTCACTGTACTTCATATATATGTGACTGACATGTTTCTATCTATCTAATCTATGTGTGATGCTCTATTCCTTCATGTCTAAATTGTCGGGTACCGGTGTATGCCGCTGCTGAATTGCCGGCCGGCTTTTTTAAAGAAAGCGTCTTCTGAGCAGTTTGTGAGCTTTTGGACACCTTTGAAGGTGTTTTCTATGTGTTCCTATGTGTTTTTGTTTGCCTGCCATTGGTTTTAACGGTGTTCGACGGTGTTCTAAGGTGTTCGACGAACAGTCCGACGAACAGTTCCTCGAACATCCCGGTGTTCGACGAACCGAACCGAACCCGAACACTAAGGGGGTGGCTCAACACTAAATATCAATGCCCCTTGGAAGAGTGTTGGGGGTCGCAGGGAAGAAATAGACAAAATCAATGCCCCGTGGAAGAGACGTGGAGGTCAAATTAGCTTAACAATACGGTTTTATTGCCCCTTGGAAGAGTGGTGGAGGTTACAGTGGAAAAAATAGACACTATCAATGATCCGTGGAGAGACGTGGAGGTCACAGTAGCTTAACAAGACAGTTTTAATGCCCCTTGGAAGAGTGGTGGAGGTCGCAGTGGAATAAAAAGACGATATCAATGGTTCTTGGAAGAGACGTGGAGGACACAGTAGCTTAACAAGATAGTTTTAATGCCCCTTGGAAGAGTGGTGGAGATCGAAGTGGAATAAAAAGACAATATCAATCCCCCTTGGAAGAGTGGTGGAGGTCGCAGTGGAATAAAAATACAATATCAATGCCCCGTGGAATAGACGTGGATGTCACAGCAGCTTAACAAGACGGTTTTAATGCCCCTTGGAAGAACTGTGGAGTTGAGAGTGGTTTAACAAGACGGTTTTAATGCCCCTTGGATGAGACGTGGAGACCACAGTAGCTTAACAACGAGGTTCTAATGCCCCTTGTAAAGGTGGTGAAGGTTAAAGTGGAATAAAAAGACAATATCAATGCCCGGTGGAAGAGACGTGGAGGTCACAGTAGCTTAACAAGACGGTTTTAATGCCCCTTGGAAGAGTGTTGGAGGTTGCAATGGAATAAAAAGACGATATCAATGGCTCTTGGAAGAGACGTGGAGGACACAGTAGCTTAATTAGACAGTTTTAATGCCCCTTGGAAGAGTGGTAGATATCGTACTTGAATAAAAAGACAATATCAATGCCCCTTGGAAGAGTGGTGGAGGTCGCAGTGGAATAAAAAGACAATATCAATGCCCCGTGGAATAGACGTGGAGGTCACAGTAGCTTAACAAGACGTTTTTAATGTCCCTTGGATGAGCTGTGGAGTTCAGAGTGGTTTAACAAGACGGTTTTTATGCCCCTTGGATGAGACATGGAGGCCACAGTAGCTTAACAAGGTGGTTCTAATGCCCCTTGGAAAGGTGGTGAAGGTTAAAGTGGAATAGAAAGACAATATCAATGCCCCGTGGAAGAGACGTGGAGGTCACAGTAGCTTAACAAGACAGTTTTAATGCCCCTTGGAAGAGTGGTGGAGGTCGCAGGGAATAAAACGACAATATCAATGCCCCTTGGAAGAGACGTGGAGCTCAAAGTAGCTTAACAATATGGTTATATTTCCCTTTGGAAGAGTGGTAAAGGCTACAATGGAATTTAAAGACAATATTAATGCCGCGTGGAAGAGACATGGAGGTCACAGTAGCATAACAAGATGGTTTTAATGCCTTTTGGAAGAGTTGTGGTGTTCGCAGTGGAATAAAAACACAATATCAAGGCCCTTTGGAAGAGTGGTGGAGGTCGCAGTGGAAAAAAAAGACAATATCAATGCCCCTTGGAAGAGTGGTGGAGCTCACAGTGGAATAAAATGACGATATCAATGCCCCTTGCAAGAGACGTGGAGGTCACAGTAGCTTAACAAGACAGATTAAATTCCCCTTGGAAGAGTGGTGGAGTTCACAGTGGTTTACCAAGACGGTTTGAATGCCCCTTGGAAGAGACGTGGAGGTCACACTATCTTAAAACTACGGTTTTAATGCCCCTTGGAAGAGGTAGAGGTCGCAGTGGAATAAAAAGACAATATCAATGCCGCTTGGAAGAATGGTGGAGTTCGCAGTGGAATAAAAGACAATATCAATGCCTCGGGGAAGAGACGTGGAGGTCAAAGAAGCATAACAAGATGGTTTTAATGCCCCTTGCAAGAGTGGTGGAAGTCGCAGTGGATTAAAAAGACATCAATTCCCCGTGGAAGAGACGTGGAGGTCATTTTAGCTTTACAAGATGGTTTTAATGCCCCTTGGAAGAATGGTGGAGTTCGCAGTGTAATAAAAAGACAATATCACGGGGCCTTGGAAGAGTGGTGGAGGTCGCAATGGAATAAAATGACAATATCAATGCCCATTGGAAGAGTTGTGGAGGTCGCAGAGGAATAAAAAAAAATAAATGAATGCCCCTTGGATGAGACGTGGAGGTCACAGTAGCTTAACAAGACGGTTTAAATGCCACTTGGAAGAGTGTTGGAGTTCGAAACAAGACGGTTTAAATGCCCCTTGGAAGAGTGTTGGAGTTCGAAGTGGAATAAAAAGACAAAATTAATGCCCCGTAGAAGAAACGTGGAGGTGACAGTAGCTTAATAAGTCAGTTTTACTCCCCCTTGTAAGAGCTGAGGAGTTCAGAGTGGTTTAACAAGACGGTTTGAAAGCCCCTTGGAAGAGACGTGGAGGTCACAGTAGCTTAAAAAAACGGTATTAATGCCCCTTGGAAGAGTGGTGGAGGTTACAGTGAAATAAAAAGACAATATCAATGCCCCGTCGAAGAGAAGTGGAGGTCACAGTAGCTTAACGAAATGTTTTTTTTGCCCCTTGGAAGAGTGCTTGAGGTTGCAGTGGAATAAAAAGAAAATATCAATGCCCTTTGGAAGAGTGGTGGAGGTTGCAGTGGAATAAAAAGACGATATCAATGCCCTGTGGAAGAGACGTGGAGGTCACAGTAACTTAACAAGACGGTTTTAATGCCCGTTGAAGGAGTGGTGGAGTTCGCAGTTTAATAAAACGACAATATCAAGGCCCCTTGGAGGAGTGGTGGAGGTTGCAGTGGAATAAAAAGACAATATCAATACCCCTTGGAAGATTGCTGGAGGTCGCAGTGGAATAAAAAGACAATATCAATGCCCCTTGGAAGAGACGTGGAGGTCACAGTAGCTTAACAAGACGGCTTAAATGCCCCTTGGAAAAGTGGTGGAGTTCAGAGTGGTTTTACAAGATGGTTTTATTGACCCTTGGAAGAGACGTGGAGGTCACATTAGCTTTACAAGATGGTTTTAATGCCCCCTGGAGAGTGATGGAGGTTACAGTGGAATAAAAAGACAAAATCAATGCCCCGGGGAAGAGACGTGGAGATCTAAATAGCTTAAAAAGACAGTTGTAATGCCGCTTAAAAGAGTGGTGGAGTTCGCAGTGGATTAAAAAGACATCAATTCCCAGTGGAAGAGACGTGGAGGTCATTTTAGCTTTACAACATGGTTTTAATGCCCCTTGGAAGAATGGTGGATTTCGCAGTGGAATGAAAAGACAATATCAATGCCCCTTGGAAGAATGGTGGATTTCGAAGTGGAATGAAAAGACAATATCACGGCCCCTTGGAAGAGTGGTGGAGGTCGCAATGGAATAAAATGACAATATCAATGCCCATTGGAAGTGTTTTGGAGGTCGCAGTGGAATAAAAAAAAATAAATGAATGCCCCTTGGATGAGACGTGGAGGTCACAGTAGCTAAACAAGACGGTTTAAATGCCCTTTGGAAGAGTGTTGGAGTTCGAAGTGGAATAAAAAGACAATATTAATGCCCAGTAGAAGAAACGTGGAGGTCACAGTAGCTTAACAAGTCAGTTTTACTCCCCCTTGGAAGAGCTGTGGAGTTCAGAGTGGTTTAACAAGACGGTTTGAAAGCCCCTTGGAAGAGACGTGGAGGTTACAGTAGCTTAAAAAAACGGTATTAATGCCCTTGGAAGAGTGGTGGAGGTTACAGTGAAATAAAAAGACAATATCAATGCCCCGTGGAAGAGACGTTGAGGTCACAGTAACTTAACAAGACGGTTTTAATGCCCGTTGGAGGAGTGGTGGAGTTCGCAGTTTAATAAAGCAACAATATCAAGGCCCCTTGGAAGAGTGGTGGAGGTTGCAGTGGAATAAAAAGACAATATCAATACCCCTTGGAAGATTGCTGGAGGTCGCAGTGGAATAAAAAGACAATATCAATGCCCTTTCGAAGAGACGTGGAGGTCACAGTAGCTTAACAAGATGGTTTAAATGTCTCTTGGAAAAGTGGTAGAGTTCAGAATGGTTTTACAAGATGGTTTTATTGACCCTTGGAAGAGACGTGGAGGTAACATTAGCTTTACAAGATGGTTTTAATGCCCCTTGGAAGAGTGATGGAGGTTACAGTGGAATAAAAAGACAAAATCAATGCCCCGTGGAAGAGACATGGATTTCACAGCAGCTTAACAGGACGATTTTAATACTACTTGGAAGAGTGATGGAGGTCGCTGTGGAATAAAAAGACAATTTCAATGCCCCTTGGAAGAGACGTGGAGGTCACACTAGCTTAACAATACAGTTTTAATGCCCCTTGGAAGAGCTGTGGAGTTCAGATTGGTTTTACAAGATGGTTTTAATGCCTTTTGGAAGAGACGTGGTGGTCACATTAGCATTACAAGACGGTTTTACTGCTTCTTAGAGGAGTGGTGGAGGTTATAGTGGAATAAAAAGACAATATCAATGCCCCGGGGAAGAGACGTGGAGATCTAAATAGCTTAAAAAGACAGTTGTAATGCCCCTTAAAAGAGTGGTGGAGTTTGCAGTGGAATAAAAATACAATATCAATGCCCGGTGCAAGAGACGTGGAGGTCACAGTAGCTTAACAAGTTGGTTTTAATGGCCCTTAGAAAAGGGGTGGAGGTCGCAGTGGAATAAAAAGACAATATCAATGTTCCTTGGAAGAGTGGTGGAGGTCGCATTGGACTAAAAAGACAATATCAATGCCCCGTGGAAGAGATATGGAGGTCGCAGAAACTTAACAAAATGGTTTTCATGCCCCGTGGAAGAGTGGTGGAGGTAGCGGTGGAATAAAAAGACAAAATCAATGCCCCTTGGAAAAGACGTGGAGGTCACAGTAGCTTAACAAGACGGTTTTAATGCCCCTTGGAAGAGTAGTGGAGGTCGCTGTGGAATAAAAATACAATATCAATGCCCCGTGGAAAAGACGTGTAGGTCACAGTAGTTTAACAAAGCGGTTTTAATGCCCCTTGGAAGAATGGTGGAGGTCGCAGTGGAATAAAAAAACAATGTCAATGCCCCGTGTAAGAGACGTGGAGGTCACAGTAGCTTAACAAGATGGTTTTAATGGCCCTTAGAAAAGTTGTGGCGGTTGCAGTGGAATAAAAAGACAATATCAATGCCCCTTGGAAGAGTGGTGGAGGTCGTATTGGACTAAAAAGACAATATTAATTCCCCGTATCCCCGTAGAAGAGACATGGAGGTCACAGAAACTTAACAAAATGGTTTTCATGCCCCGTGGAAGAGTGGTGGAGGTAGCAGTGGAATAAAAAGACAAAATCAATGCCCCGTGGAAGAGACGTGGAGGTCACAGTAGCTTAACAAGATGGTTTTAATGCCCCTTGGAAGAGCTGTGGAGTACAGAGCGGTTTAACAAGATGGTTTTAATGCCCCTTGGAAGAGACGTGGAGGTAGCAGTAGCTTAACAAGACAGTTTTAATGCCTCTTGGAAGAGTGGTGGAGGTTACAGTGAAAAAAAAAGACAATATCAATGCCCTGTGGAAAAGACGTGGAGGCCACAGTAGCTTAACAAGACACTTTTTAATGCCCCTTGGCAGAGCTGTGGCATTCAGAGTAGTTTAACAAGAAGGATTTAATGCCCCTTGGAAGAGACGTGAAGATGACAGTAGCTTAACAAGACAGTTTTAATGCCCATTGGAAGAGTGGTGGAGGTTACAGTGGAATAAAAAGACAATATGAATGCCCCGTGGAAGAGACTTAGAGGTCACAGTAGCTTAAAAAGATGGCTTTATTGCCCCTTGGTGGAGGTCGCAGAGTAATAAAAAGACAATATCAAAGTCCCTTGGAAGAGTAGTGGAGGTCGCAGTGGAATAAAAAGACAATAACAATGCCCCTTGGAAGAGTGGTGGAGGTTGCAGTGGAATAAAAAGACAATATCAATGCCCCATAGAATGGACGTGGAGGTCACAGTAGCGTAACAAGACTATTTTAATGCCCCTTGGAAGAGTGGTGGAGGTCGCAGTGGTATAAGAAGACAATATCAATACCCAGTGGAACAGACGTGAAGGTCACAGTAGCATAACAAGACTGTCTTAATGCCCCTTGGAAGAACTGTGGAGTTCAGAGAGGTTTAACAAGACAGTTTTAATGCCCCTTGGAAGAGACGTGGAGGTCACAGTAGCTTAACAAGACGGTTTTAGTGCCAATTGGAATCGTGGTGTAGGTTACATTGGAATAAAAAGACAATATCAATGTTCCTTGGAAGAGTGATGTTGGTTGCAGTGGAATAAAAAGACAATATCAATGCCCCGTGGAAGAGACGTGGAGGTAATAGTAGCTTAACAAGACAGTTTTATTGCCGCTTGGAAGATTGGTGGAGGTCGCAGTGGAATAAAAAGACAATATCAATGCCCCTTGGAAAAGACGTGGAAGTCACAGTAGCTTAACAAGACGGTTTTAATGCCCCTTGGAAGAGTCGTGGAGGTCGCTGTGGAATAAAAATACAATACCAATGCCCTGTGGAAGAGACGTGGAGGTCACAGTAGTTTAACAAAGCGGTTTTAATGCCCCTTGGAAGAGTGGTGGAGGTCGCAGTGGAATAAAAAAACAATATCAATGCCCCGTGGAAGAGACGTGGAGGTCACAGTAGCTTAACAAGATGGTTTTAATGGCCCTTAGAAAAGTTGTGGCGGTTGCAGTGGAATAAAAAGACAATATCAATGCCCCTTGGAAGAGTGGTGGAGGTCGTATTGGACTAAAAAGACAATATCAATTCCCCGTAGAAGAGACATGGAGGTCACAGAAATTTAACAAAATGGTTTTCATGCCCCGTGGAAGAGTGGTGGAGGTAGCAGTGGAATAAAAAGACAAAATCAATGCCCCGTGGAAGAGACGTGGAGGTCAGAGTAGCTTAACAAGACGGTTTTAATGCCCATTGGAAGAGTAGTGAGGGTCGCTGTGGAATAAAAAGACAATATCAATGCCCCGTGGAAGAGACGTGGAGGTCACAGTAGCTTAACAAGATGGTTTTAATGCCCCTTGGAAGAGCTGTGGAGCACAGAGTGGTTTAACAAGATGGTTTTAATGCCCCTTGGAAGAGACGTGGAGGTAGCAGTAGCTTAACAAGACAGTTTTAATGCCTCTTGGAAGAGTGGTGGAGGTTACAATGAAAAAAAAAAGACAATATCAATGCCCTGTGGAAAAGACGTGGAGGCCACAGTAGCTTAAGAAGTCACTTTTTAATGCCCCTTGGCAGAGCTGTGGCATTCAGAGTGGTTTAACAAGAAGGATTTAATGCCCCTTGGAAGAGACGTGAAGATGACAGTAGCTTAACAAGACAGTTTTAATGCCCCTTGGAAGAGTGGTGGAGGATACAGTGGAATAAAAAGACAATATCAATGCCCCGTAGAAGGGACGTGGAGGTCACAGTATCTTAACAAGACTATTTTAAAGCCCCTTGGAAGAGTGGTGGAGGTCGCAGTGGTATAAGAAGACAATATCAATACCCAGTGGAACAGACATGAAGGTCACAGTAGCATAACAAGACTGTTTTAAGGCCCCTTGGAAGAACTGTGTAGTTCAGAGAGGTTTAACAAGACAGTTTTAATGCCCCTTGGAAGAGACATTGTGGTCACAGTAGCTTAACAATACAGTTTTAGTGCTCCTTAGAAGAGTGGTGGAGGTCGCAGTGGAGTAAAAAGAGAATATCAATGCCCCGTGCAAGAGACGTGGACGTAGAAGTAGCTTAACACAATGGTTTTAATGCCCCTTGGAAGAGTGGTGTAGGTCGCAGTGGAATAAAAAGCCAATATTAATGCCCCGTGGAAGAGACGTGGAGGTCAAAGTAGCTTAACAAGACGGTTTTAATACACCTTGGAAGAGCTGTGAAGTTCAGAGTGGTTTATAAAGACGGTATTAATGATCCTTGGATGAGACGTGGCGGTCACAGTAGCTTAAAAAGAGAGTTTTAATGCCCATTGGAAAAGTGGTGGAGGTTACAGTGGAATAAAAAGACAATTTCAATGCCCCGTGGAAGAGATGTCGAGGTCACAGTAGCTTAACAACACAGTTTTAATGCCCCTTGGAAGAGTGGTGGAGATCGCATTGGATTAAAAAGTCAATATAAATGCCCCGTGGAATATACGTGGAGGTCACAGTAGCTTAACAAGACGGTTTTAATGCCCCTTGGAAGAGCTGTGGAGTTCAGAGTGGTTTAACAAGATGATTTTAATTCCCCTTGGATGAGACGGGGAGGCCACAGTAACTTAACAAGGCAGTTCTAATGCACGTTGGAAAGGTGGTGAAGGTTACAGTGGAATAAAAAGACAATATCAACGCCCCGTGGAAGAGATGTGGAGGTCACAGTAGCTTATCAAGACAGTTTTACTGCCCCTTGGAAGAGTGTTGGAGGTTGCAGTGGAATAAAAAGACAATATCAATGCACCTTGGAAGAGTGGTGGATGTCGCAGTGGAATAAAAAGAAAATATCTCTGCCCCGTGGAAGAAACGTGGAGGTCACAGTTGCTTAAAAAGAAAATTTTATTGCCCCTTGGAAGAGTGGTGTAGGTCGCAGGGAATAAAAAGACAATATCAATGCCCCGTAGAAGAGACATGGAGGTCACAGTAGCTTAACAAGATGGTTTTAATGCCCCTTGGAAGAGTGGTGGAGGTCGCAGTTGAATAAAAAGACAATATCAATGCCTCGTGGAAGAGACGTGGAGGTCACAGTAGCTTAACAAGTCGGTTTTAATGCCCCTTCGAAGAGTGGTGGTGGTCGCAGTGGAATAAAAAGACAATATCAATGCCCCTTGAAATAGTGGTGGAGGTCGCAGTGGAATAAAAAGACAATATCAATGCCCCGTGGAAGAGATGTAGAAGTCACAGTAGCTTAAGAAGATGGTTTTAATGCCCCTTGGAAGAGTGGTGGAGGTTACTGTGGGATAAAAAGACAATATCAATGCCCCGTGGAAATGGCGTGGAGGTCACAGTAGCTTAACAAGATGGTTTTATTGCCCCTTGGAAGAGTGTCACGGGTGTGTCGCCACAAAGATCGTCACGATTACACAGCCTGACTTCTCGCAGCTGAGTTTTTGGTGCTTTGTGTTTTTCGGCAGTGAGGGAGTTAACTCTCTCTCTCTCTGTGCTAGACGAGGTCCAGCCTCGCCCAGCTGCAATCAATGCTGCTGTAGTGGGACTCCTTCAAATGCCTGCCGGTCTGTTAGGGAAGTGTCGGTGAAAGCATTTCATGCAGACTAACAGAGCGGATCGTGGTATTTGGAGTTTCAGAGCTAAGTGTATTTGGAGTGTTTTTTTCCCTTCCTCACTTTATCATTTATCTCCTTTCCCGTTGGTGTTCCCTCTGTTGTAGTTGTGTAGTTTTTGTATGCAAGGTGGTTTTGGTTTTACCCTTGTACTGTCTCGTTCGTCTAAGTACTGAGTGTGGGCATATTAATACCTGTCCCCTTTTGTTGTGATCAGGGGTCCTTCTCAGGACTAGATTACTTAGGTGCAGGGATCCTCAGGAGGTAGGGGTTACGCTGGCGGCCTGGACCTCTGTACCTTTAACAGTACCTCCAGGTAGAGGGATTAGTCAGGGCCCCAGCTTAGGGTCAGCTTAGGCCCCCTACCTCCAGTACACAGAGACAGCGTGACATTTTCACCGACCACTTAGATTTTCTCCAGCTACCATGGATCCAGTAGCCGGTCTAGCTCGGCAGTTGCAGAGTTTGTCCATGGAGCTGGCGGACGTTAGGTCCAAGGTTTTGTATCCTCAGGAGCAAGCCGGTCCAGAACCTAAAGTAGCTCTCCCTGACAGGTTCACTGGGGGGCGGGACAAGTTTTTTGTTTTCCGGGAGGCATGCAAGTTGTACTTTCGGCTGCGGCCTCGGTCATCGGGGAGTGAAGAACAAAGGGTGGGAATTGTCATCTCGCTCCTACAAGGGGACCCACAATCTTGGGCGTTCTCTCTTCCCCCGGGCTCCCCGGCTCTCCAGTCAGTGGATAGGTTTTTTGCTGCTCTGGGTCTTGTATATGATGACCCGGATCGGATCTCCCTTGCTGAATCTAAGTTACGTAGGATCCAGCTGGAAGATCGTCCGGCGGAGGAATTCTGTTCGGAGTTCCGTAGGTGGGCCACTGACACCCAATGGAATGACCCGGCTCTTAGGAGCCAGTTTTGTCAAGGTTTATCCGACAAATTACAGGATGTGTTGGCACAGTATGACTCTCCCGCGTCACTGGAAGCCGCTATGGCCCTTGCTATTCGCATTGACAGATGGCTTCGGGAGAGGTGCGGGATAACTCCACCCCCTGTGATGACTCCACCTCCTACAAGGTCCCCTCATATGGTGGTTCCCCTGGTCAGTCCAGAGGAGCCTATGCAATTAGGAGGGACATCATTTCGGGGGAGGGGACTGGTGGTGTGCCATAAGACAGGAAGGTGTTTCTTCTGCGGGAGAAAGGGACATTTTATTGGGGGGTGTCCATCCCGTCCCTTGCAGAGTGAAGAGTCGTCAGAAAACTGTTGATCCCAGGTTGTGTGGTGGACGGCAATCTGGGAGTAGGTATTTCGTCCCTAGGTTCGTCTCAGTTTCTCGTTCCGGCGGAGGTGGTGGTGGGTACGAGAACTGAGAGGATATCTGTTCTTCTGGATAGTGGGGCCGGGGCTAATCTGGTGGACGCTCGGTTTGCCCGGGTTCAAGGTATGCGATTGAGTGAGTTGGCTAAACCCATCCCCATATTCTCGATCGATGCCAGGCCTCTCGGTTAGGGAAGTTTTTTGCAAGCTGTGCATAACGTAAAACTTCAAGTGGGGGCGATACATAAAGAACTGTTGTCTTGCTACGTGTTGGAGGGTCTTCCCACTCCTATAGTGTTGGGCCTTCCTTGGTTAACTAAGCATAACTCGGTTATTAATTGGCAATCCGGAGAGATAAGCCAATGGAGTAAATTCTGTAATAAAAACTGCATGAATACGGTCATCGGTGCGGTTACTCCTAGGGTCTTACCTCCATTTCTGGCGGACTTTGAGGATGTATTCTCGGAGAAAGGGTGTCAGGAACTACCTCCTCATCGCGAGTATGACTGTTCTGTAAAACTGCTCCCTGAGGCCAAGTTACCTAAAGCTAGGTTGTATAACCTTTCTGGTCCTGAGAGGCAGGCCATGAAGGATTATATTTCAGAAAGTCTGGCTAAGGGGCATATTAGACCTTCATCTTCACCGGTGGCCGCGGGGTTCTTCTTTGTTAAGAAGAAAGATGGAGGCCTATGCCCTTGCCTGGATTTCCGTGAACTTAATCGGATTATGGTCCGAGATCCGTATCCGCTCCCACTTATTCCCGATCTCTTTAATCAGATCGTGGGCGCCAAATGGTTCTCTAAGTTGGATCTCAGGGGGGCGTACAATCTGCTTAGGATGAAGGAGGGGGATGAGTGGAAGACGGCGTTTAACACTCCGGAGGGGCATTATGAGAACCTTGTCATGCCATTCGGTCTGACTAATGCCCCGGCGGTGTTCCAACACTTTGTTAATGACATTTTTCGCCGCCTGGTGGGACAGTTTGTTGTCATATATCTGGATGATATCTTAATTTACTCGCCGGATCTGGTGTCTCATCAGGAGCACGTTAGGCAGGTGTTACAGATCTTGCGGGATAATAAACTGTATGCCAAATGGGAAAAGTGTGTGTTCGCCGTACAGGAACTCCAGTTTTTAGGCTTCCTGGTTTCAGCGTCCGGTTTTCGTATGGACCCTGGGAAAGTGCGGGCAGTTCTTGAGTGGGATCGGCCAGAGAATCTTAAGGCACTACAACGTTTCCTGGGGTTTGCTAATTATTACCGGAAGTTCATGCGTAATTTCTCGTCCATGGTTTAGCCTCTCACAGACATGACTAAAAAGGGGACGGATTTTTCTAGGTGGTCTGACAAGGCTTGTCAAGCATTCTCCTCCTTGAAAAAATGTTTTTCCTCAGCACCCATACTCATTCAACCTGATGCGTCACAGCCATTCATTGTAGAGGTAGACGCTTCCGAGGTAGGGGTGGGAGCAGTATTGTCACAAGGTTCGTCCCCTGGTAAGTGGCATCCGTGCGCCTTTTTCTCTAAAAAATTGTCGTCCGCTGAGAGGAATTACGATGTCGGCAATAGGGAACTCTTGGCCATTAAGTTAGCTTTTGAGGAGTGGCGCCATTTTTTAGAGGGGGCAGTCCATCCGGTCACCGTCATCACCGATCACAAGAACCTGCTTTATCTGGAGTCCGCGAAACGTCTGAATCCCAGACAAGCTAGGTGGTCATTGTTTTTTACCAGGTTTAATTTTGTCGTTACATATCGTCCTGGGTCAAAAAATGTAAAGGCGGATGCCTTATCTCGTAGTTTCCCTGGGGCCGGGAATACGGACGACCCGATTCCTATCCTTCAGGAGGGGGTGGTGGTTTCGGCAGTATGCTCTGAGCTTGAGGAGGAGGTATTGGAGGCTCAGGGGGACGCCCCTGTTGGACCTCCGGGGAGACTGTTTGTTCCAGATCAGTTGCGACAAAAGGTGATCGAGGCACACCATAACTCAGCTTTAGCAGGACACCCAGGGAGTAAAGCAACTGTGGATCTCCTCTCGCGTCGGTTTTGGTGGCCTAACTTACATAAGGAGGTGGTAACTTTTGTCGCGTCCTGTGGGGTTTGTGCGCGCTCTAAGACCTCACATACCCGTCCGTCTGGGGCCCTCTTACCTTTGAAGATCCCGGAGCGTCCTTGGACTCATCTGTCTATGGACTTTATTACGGACCTCCCTCCGTCTTCAGGTAAAACGGTCATACTCGCTGTAGTGGACAGGTTCAGCAAGATGGCACATTTTATCGCTCTTCCTGCTCTTCCTAATGCTAAAACTCTTGCGCAGGTGTTCATTGGGGAGATTGTGAGGCTTCACGGGGTACCCTCCGAGGTGGTGTCAGATCGGGGGTCTCAGTTTGTGTCCAAATTCTGGAAGGCGTTTTGTACATGGCGGGGGATGCATTTATCGTTCTCATCGGCTTTTCATCCTCAGACCAATGGTCAGACGGAACGTATGAACCAGAGCTTGGAGACATATCTCCGGTGTTTTGTGTCAGAGAACCAGGAGGACTGGGCTTCTTTCTTACCTCTGGCAGAGTTTGCTCTTAATAATAGGCGGAGCGAGTCCACTGGTAAGTCCCCGTTTTTTGGGGCATATGGTTTTCACCCCCAGTTTTGTACTTTCAGTAGGGGGTCTCTTCGGGGGTTCCTGAGGAGGAACGATTTTCTTCAACACTCGCTTCAGTATGGAGAGGGGTGCTGAAGAATCTGAATACTATGGGGAACCGATACAAACGTATGGCTGATAGGAGGAGAGTGTCTGGTCCGGACCTAAGTGTGAACGATCGGGTATGGTTGTCTACCAGGAATATAAAACTTAAGGTTCCCTCCTGGAAACTGGGTCCCAGGTTCATCGGGCCGTACAGGATCAGTTCTATAATTAATCCGGTGGCATTCCGTCTTGACCTCCCCCCTACGTTTAAAATTCACAACGTGTTCCACAGATCATTGCTTAAGAGGTATGTGGTGCCGGTGGTACCGTCACCTTTACCTCCCCCTCCAGTGGTGGTCAATGGTAACTTGGAGTTCCAGGTATCGAGGGTCATCGATTCACGCTTTAATCGCCAGTCCCTTCAGTACCTGGTTCATTGGAAGGGGTATGGTCCTGAGGAGAGGATGTGGGTTCCTGCGTCGGATATTAACGCAGACCGATTAGTTCGGGCCTTCCACACGACTCACCCGGATAAACCTGGCCCTGAGGGTCCGGAGGCCCCTAGTAGAAGGAGGGGTACTGTCACGGGTGTGTCGCCACGAAGATCCTCACGATTACACAGCCTGACTTCTCGCAGCTGAGTTTTTGGTGCTTTGTGTTTTTCGGCAGTGAGGGAGTTAACTCTCTCTCTGTGCTAGACAAGGTCCAGCCTCGCCCAGCTGCAATCAATGCTGCTGTAGTGGGACTCCTTCAAATGCCTGCCGGTCTGTTAGGGAAGTGTCGGTGAAAGCATTTCATGCAGACTAACAGAGCGGATCGTGGTATTTGGAGTTTCAGAGCTAAGTGTATTTGGAGTGTTTTTTTCCCTTCCTCACTTTAACATTTATCTCCTTTCCCGTTGGTGTTCCCTCTGTTGTAGTTGTGTAGTTTTTGTATGCAAGGTGGTTTTGGTTTTACCGTTGTACTGTCTCGTTCGTCTAAGTACTGAGTGTGGGCATATTATTACCTGTCCCCTTTTGTTGTGATCAGGGGTCCTTCTCAGGACTAGATTACTTAGGTGCAGGGATCCTCAGGAGGTAGGGGTTACGCTGGCGGCCTGGACCTCTGTACCTTTAACAGTACCTCCAGGTAGAGGGATTAGTCAGGGCCCCAGCTTAGGGTCAGCTTAGGCCCCCTACCTCCAGTACACAGAGACAGCGTGACAAAGAAAGGTGAAGGTCGCAGTGGAATAAAAAGACAATATCAATGTCCCTTGGAAGAGTGGTGGAGTTCGCAGTGGAATAAAAAGACAATATCAATGCCCCTTGGTAGAGTGGTGGAGGTCGCAGTGGAATAAAAAGACAATATTAATGCCCCGTGGAAGGGACGTGGAGGTCACAGTAGCTTATCAAGACGCTTTTAATGCCCCTTGGGAGAGTGGTGGAGGTCGCAGTGGAATAAAAAGACAATATCAATGCCCCGTAAAAGAGACGTGGAGGTTACAATAGGTTAACAAGACGGTTTTAATGCCCCTTGGAAGGGCTGCGGAGTTCAGAGTGGTTTAACAAGATGGTTTTAATGCCCCTTGATAGAGATGTGAAGGTCTCAGTAGCTTAACAAGATGGTTTTAATGCCCCTTGGAACAGTGGAGGAGGTTACAGTGGAATAAAAAGACAATATCAATGCCCCTTGGAAGAGTGGTGGAGGTCGCAGTGGAATAAAAAGACAATGTCAATGCCCCGTGAAAGAGACGTGGAGGACACAGTAGCTTAACAAGATGGTTTTAATGCCCCTTGGAAGAGTGGTGGAGGTCTAAGTGGAATAAAAAGACAATAACAATGCCCTGTAAGAGACATGGAGGTCACAGTAGCTTAACAAGACGGTTTAAATGCCCATTGGAAGAGCTGTGGAGTTCAGAGTGGTTTAACAAGACAGTTTTAATGCCCCTTGATAGAGATGTGGAGGTCTCAGTAGCTTAACAAGATGGTTTTAATGCTCCTTGGAACAGTGGAGGAGGTTACAGTGGAATAAAAAGACAATATCAATGCCCTTTGGAAGAGTGGTGGAGGTCGTAGTGGAATAAAAAGACAATATCAGTTCCCCCTGTGGAATAGACGTGGAGGTCACAATAGCAAAACAAGACAGTTTTAATGCTACTAGGAAGAGTGGTGGAGGTCGCTGTGGAATAAAAAGACAACATCAATGCCCCGTGGAAGAGACATGGAGGTCACATTAGCTTTACAAGACTGTTTTAATGCCCCTTGGAAGAGTGCTGGAGGTTACAGAGGAATAAAAAGACAAAATCACTGCCCCGTGGAAGAGACGTTGAGGTCACAGTAGCTTATCAAGACGGTTTTAATGCTACATGGAAGAGTGGTGGAGATCACTGTGGAATAAAAAGACAATATCAATGCCCCGTGGAAGAGACGTGGAGGTGACAGTAGCTTAACAATACGGTATTAATGCCCCTTGGAAGAGCTGTGGAGTTCAGAGTGGTTTTTCAAGATGGTTTTAATGCCCCTTGGAAGAGACACGGTGGTCACATTAGCTTTACAAGACGGTTTTAATGCCCCTTGGAAGAGTGGAGGAGGTCGCATTGGAATAAAAAGACAGTATCAATGCCCCATTGAATAGACGTGGAGGTCACAGTAGCTTAACAAGACGGTTCTAATGCCCCTTGGAAGAGCTGTGGAGATCACAGTGGTTTAACAAGACGGATTTAATGCCCCTTGGATGAGACTTGGAGGCCACAGTAGCTTAACAATTTAGTTCTAATGCCCTTTGGAAAGGTGGTGAAGGTTACATTGGAATAAAAAGACAATATCAATGCCCCGTGGAAGAGACGTGGAGGTCACAGTAGCTTAGCAAGACAGTTTAATGCCCCTTGGAAGAGTGTTGGAGGTTAAAGTGGAATAAAAAGACAATATCAATGCCTTTTGGAAGAGTGGTGGATGTCGCAGTGGAATAAAAAGACAATATCATTGCCATGTGGAAGAAACGTGGAAGTCACATTAGCTTAAAAAGATGGTTTTATTGCCCCTTGGAAGAGTGCTGGAGGTCGCAGGCAATAAAAAGACAATATCAATGCCCCTTGGATGAACCGTGGAGGTCAAAGTAGCTTAACAATACGGTTTTATTTCCCCTTGGAAGAGTGGTGGAGGTTACAGTGGAAATTAAAGACAATATCAATGCCCCGTGGTAGAGATGTGGAGATCACAGTAGCTTAACAAGATGGTTTTAATGCCGCTTGCTAGAGTGGTGGAGTTTGGAGTGGAATAAAAATACAACATCAATGCCCCTTGGAAGAGTCGTGGAGGTCGCAGTGGAATAAAAAGACAATATCAATGCCCCTTGGAGGAGTGGTGGAGGTCGCAGTGGAATAAAAAGACGATATCAATGCCACTTGGAAGAGACGTGGAGGTCACATTAGCTTAACAAGATGGTTTAAATGCCCCTTGTAAGAGTGGTGGATTTTGCAGTGGAATAAAAAGACAATGTTAATGCCCTGTAGAAGAGACGTGGAAGTCACAGTAGCTTAACAAGAAAGTTTTAATGCCCCTTCGAAGAGCTGTGGAGTTCAGAGTGGTTTAACAAGAAGGTTTGAATGCCCCTTTGAAGAGACATGGAGGTCACAGTAGCTGAAAAACACGGTATTAATGCCACTTGGAGGAGTGGGCGAGATTACAGTGAAATAAAAAGACAATATCATTGCCCCGTGGAAGAGACGTGGAGGTCACAGTAGCTTAACAAAATGGTTTTAAAGCCTCTTGGAAGAGTGGTGAAGGTTGCAGTGGAATAAAAAGACAATATCAAGAGCCCTTGGAAGAGTGTTGGGGGTCGCAGGGAAGAAATAGACAAAATCAATGCCCCATGGAAGAGACGTGGAGGTCAAATTAGCTTAACAATACGGTTCTATTGCCCCTTGGAAGAGTGGTGGAGGTTACAGTGGAAAAAATAGACACTATCAATGATCCGTGGAGAGACGTGGAGGTCACAGTAGCTTAACAAGACAGTTTTAATGCCCCTTGGAAGAGTGGTGGAGGTCGCAGTGGAATAAAAAGATGATATCAATGGTTCTTGGAAGAGACGTGGAGGACACAGTAGCTTAACAAGATAGTTTTAATGCCCCTTGAAAGAGTGGTGGAGATCGCAGTGGAATAAAAAGACAATATCAATCCCCCTTGGAAGAGTGGTGGAGGTCGCAGTGGAATAAAAATACAATATCAATGCTCCGTGGAATAGACGTGGATGTCACAGTAGCTTAACAAGACGGTTTTAATGCCCCTTGGAAGAACTGTGGAGTTGAGAGTGGTTTAACAAGATGGTTTTAATGCCCCTTGGATGAGACGTGGAGACCACAGTAGCTTAACAACGAGGTTCTCATGCCCCTTGGAAAGGTGATGAAGGTTAAAGTGGAATAAAAAGACAATATCAATGCCCTGTGGAAGAGACGTGGAGGTCACTGTAGCTTAACAAGACGGTTTTAATGCCCCTTGGAAGAGTGTTGGAGGTCGCAGTGGAATAAAAAGACGATATCAATGGCTCTTGGAAGAGACGTGGAGGACACAGTAGCTTAATTAGACAGTTTTAATGCCCCTTGGAAGAGTGGTAGATATCGCACTTGAATAAAAAGACAATATCAATGCCCCTTGGAAGAGTGGTGGAGGTCGCAGTGGAATAAAAAGACAATATCAATGCCCCATGGAATAGACGTGGAGGTCACAGTACCTTAACAAGACGTTTTTAATGCCCCTTGGATGAGCTGTGGAGTTCAGAGTGGTTTAACAAGATGGTTTTTATGCCCCTTGGATGAGACATGGAGGCCACAGTAGCTTAACAAGGTGGTTCTAATGCCCCTTGGAAAGGTGGTGAAGGTTAAAGTGGAATAGAAAGACAATATCAATGCCCCGTGGAAGAGACGTGGAGGTCACAGTAGCTTAACAAGACAGTTTTAATGCCCCTTGGAAGAGTGGTGGATGTCGCAGTGGAATATAAAGACAATATCAATGCCCCGAGGAACAAACGTGGAGGTCACAATACCTTAAAAAGACGGTTTTATTGCCCCTTGGAAGAGTGGTGGAGGTCGCAGGGAATAAAACGACAATATCAATGCCCCTTGGAAGAGACGTGGAGCTCAAAGTAGCTTAACAATATGGTTATATTGCCCTTTGGAAGAGTGGTAAAGGTTACAATGGAATTTAAAGACAATATTAATGCCGCGTGGAAGAGACATGGAGGTCACAGTAGCATAACAAGATGGTTTTAATGCCTTTTGGAAGAGTTGTGGAGTTTGCAGTGGAATAAAAACACATTATCAAGGCCCTTTGGAAGAGTGGTGGAGGTCGCAGTGGAAAAAAAAGACAATATAAATGCCCCTTGGTAGAGTGGTGGAGCTCACAGTGGAATAAAATGACGATATCAATGCCCCTTGCAAGAGACGTGGAGGTCACAGTAGCTTAACAAGACAGTTTAAATTCCCGTTGGAAGAGTGGTGGAGTTCACAGTGGTTTACCAAGACGGTTTGAATGCCCCTTGGAAGAGACGTGGAGGTCACAGTATCTTAAAATGACGGTTTTAATGCCCCTTGGAAGAGTGGTAGAGGTCGCAGTGGAATAAAAAGACAATATCAATGCCGCTTGGAAGAATGGTGGAGGTCGCAGTGGAATAAAAGACAATATCAATGCCTCGGGGAAGAGACGTGGAGGTCAAAGAAGCATAACAAGATGGTTTTAATGCCCCTTGTAAGAGTGGTGGAAGTCGCAGTGGATTAAAAAGACATCAATTCCCCGTGGAAGAGACGTGGAGGTCATTTTAGCTTTACAAGATGGTTTTAATGCCCCTTGGAAGAATGGTGGAGTTCGCAGTGTAATAAAAAGACAATATCACGGCCCCTTGGAAGAGTGGTGGAGGTCGCAATGGAATAAAAAAAAATAAATGAATGCCCCTTGGATGAGACGTGGAGGTCACAGTAGCTTAACAAGACAGTTTAAATACCCCTTGGAAGAGTGTTGGAGTTTGAAACAAGACGGTTTAAATGCCCCTTGGAAGAGTGTTGGAGTTCGAAGTGGAATAAAAAGACAATATTAATGCCCCGTAGAAGAAACGTGGAGGTGACAGTAGCTTAATAAGTCAGTTTTACTCCCCCTTGGAAGAGCTGAGGAGTTCAGAGTGGTTTAACAAGACGGTTTGAAAGCCCCTTGGAAGAGACGTGGAGGTCACAGTAGCTTAAAAAAACGGTATTAATGCCCCTTGGAAGAGTGGTGGAGGTTACAGTGAAATAAAAAGACAATATCAATGCCCCGTCGAAGAGAAGTGGAGGTCACAGTAGCTTAACAAAATGTTTTTTTTGCCCCTTGGAAGAGTGCTGGAGGTTGCAGTGGAATAAAAAGAAAATATCAATGCCCTTTGGAGAGTGGTGGAGGTTGCAGTGGAATAAAAAGACGATATCAATGCCCCGTGGAAGAGACGTGGAGGTCACAGTAACTTAACAAGACGGTTTTAATGCCCTTTGAAGGAGTGGTGGAGTTCGCAGTTTAATAAAACGACAATATCAAGGCCCCTTGGAGGAGTGGTGGAGGTTGCAGTGGAATAAAAAGACAATATCAATACCCCGTGGAAGATTGCTGGAGGTCGCAGTGGAATAAAAAGACAATATCAATGCCCCTTGGAAGAGACGTGGAGGTCACAGTAGCTTAACAAGACGGTTTTAATGCCCCTTGGAAGAGTGTTGGAGGTCGCAGTGGAATAAAAAGACGATATCAATGGCTCTTGGAAGAGACGTGGAGGACACAGTAGCTTAATTAGACAGTTTTAATGCCCCTTGGAAGAGTGGTAGATATCGCACTTGAATAAAAAGACAATATCAATGCCCCTTGGAAGAGTGGTGGAGGTCGCAGTGGAATAAAAAGACAATATCAATGCCCCATGGAATAGACGTGGAGGTCACAGTACCTTAACAAGACGTTTTTAATGCCCCTTGGATGAGCTGTGGAGTTCAGAGTGGTTTAACAAGATGGTTTTTATGCCCCTTGGATGAGACATGGAGGCCACAGTAGCTTAACAAGGTGGTTCTAATGCCCCTTGGAAAGGTGGTGAAGGTTAAAGTGGAATAGAAAGACAATATCAATGCCCCGTGGAAGAGACGTGGAGGTCACAGTAGCTTAACAAGACAGTTTTAATGCCCCTTGGAAGAGTGGTGGATGTCGCAGTGGAATATAAAGACAATATCAATGCCCCGAGGAACAAACGTGGAGGTCACAATACCTTAAAAAGACGGTTTTATTGCCCCTTGGAAGAGTGGTGGAGGTCGCAGGGAATAAAACGACAATATCAATGCCCCTTGGAAGAGACGTGGAGCTCAAAGTAGCTTAACAATATGGTTATATTGCCCTTTGGAAGAGTGGTAAAGGTTACAATGGAATTTAAAGACAATATTAATGCCGCGTGGAAGAGACATGGAGGTCACAGTAGCATAACAAGATGGTTTTAATGCCTTTTGGAAGAGTTGTGGAGTTTGCAGTGGAATAAAAACACATTATCAAGGCCCTTTGGAAGAGTGGTGGAGGTCGCAGTGGAAAAAAAAGACAATATAAATGCCCCTTGGTAGAGTGGTGGAGCTCACAGTGGAATAAAATGACGATATCAATGCCCCTTGCAAGAGACGTGGAGGTCACAGTAGCTTAACAAGACAGTTTAAATTCCCCTTGGAAGAGTGGTGGAGTTCACAGTGGTTTACCAAGACGGTTTGAATGCCCCTTGGAAGAGACGTGGAGGTCACAGTATCTTAAAATGACGGTTTTAATGCCCCTTGGAAGAGTGGTAGAGGTCGCAGTGGAATAAAAAGACAATATCAATGCCCCTTGGAAGAGACGTGGAGGTCACAGTAGCTTAACAAGATGGTTTAAATGCTCCTTGGAAATGTGGTGGAGTTCAGAGTGGTTTTACAAGATGGTTTTATTGACCCTTGGAAAAGACGTGGAGGTTACATTAGCTTTACAAGATGGTTTTAAAGCCCCCTGGAAGAGTGATGGAGGTTACAGTGGAATAAAAAGACAAAATCAATGCCCCGGGGAAGAGACGTGGAGATCTAAATAGCTTAAAAAGACAATTGTAATGCCGCTTAAAAGAGTGGTGGATTTCGCAGTGGAATGAAAAGACAATATCAATGCCCCTTGGAAGAATGGTGGATTTCGAAGTGGAATGAAAAGACAATATCACGGCCCCTTGGAAGAGTGGTGGAGGTCGCAATGGAATAAAATGACAATATCAATGTCCATTGGAAGTGTTGTGGAGGTCGCAGTGGAATAAAAAAAAATAAATGAATGCACCTTGGATGAGACGTGGAGGTCACAGTAGCTAAACAAGACGGTTTAAATGCCCTTTGGAAGAGTGTTGGAGTTCGAAGTGGAATAAAAAGACAATATTAATGCCCCGTAGAAGAAACGTGGAGGTCACAGTAGCTTAACAAGTCAGATTTACTCCCCCTTGGAAGAGCTGTGGAGTTCAGAGTGGTTTAACAAGACGGTTTGAAAGCCCCTTGGAAGAGACGTGGAGGTTACAGTAGCTTAAAAAAACGGTATTAATGCCCCTTGGAAGAGTGGTGGAGGTTACAGTGAAATAAAAAGACAATATCAATGCCCCGTGGAAGAGACGTTGAGGTCACAGTAACTTAACAAGACGGTTTTAATGCCCGTTGGAGGAGTGGTGGAGTTCGCAGTTTAATAAAACAACAATATCAAGGCCCCTTGGAAGAGTGCTAGAGGTTGCAGTGGAATAAAAAGACAATATCAATACCCCTTGGAAGATTGCTGGAGGTCGCAGTGGAATAAAAAGACAATATCAATGCCCCTTCGAAGAGACGTGGAGGTCACAGTAGCTTAACAAGACGGTTTAAATGTCTCTTGGAAAAGTGGTGGAGTTCAGAGTGGTTTTACAAGATGGTTTTATTGACCCTTGGAAGAGACGTGGAGGCCACATTAGCTTTACAAGATGGTTTTAATGCCCCTTGGAAAAGTGATGGAGGTTACAGTGGAATAAAAAGACAAAATCAATGCCCCGTGGAAGAGACGTGGATTTCACAGCAGCTTAACAGGACGATTTTAATACTACTTGGAAGAGTGGTGGAGGTCGCTGTGGAATAAAAAGACAATTTCAATGCCCCTTGGAAGAGACGTGGAGGTCACACTACCTTAACAGTACAGTTTTAATGCCCCTTGGAAGAGCTGTGGAGTTCAGATTGATTTTACAAGATGGTTTTAATGCCTTTTGGAAGAGACGTGGTGGTCACATTAGCATTACAAGATGGTTTTACTGCACCTTAGAAGAGTGGTGGAGGTTACAGTGGAATAAAAAGACAATATCAATGCCCCGGGGAAGAGACGTGGAGATCTAAATAGCTTAAAAAGACAGTTGTAATGCCCCTTAAAAGAGTGGTGGAGTTTGCAGTGGAATAAAAATACAATATCAATGCCCGGTGCAAGAGACGTGGAGGTCACAGTAGCTTAACAAGTTGGTTTTAATGGCCCTTAGAAAAGGGGTGGAGGTCGCAGTGGAATAAAAAGACAATATCAATGTTCCTTGGAAGAGTGGTGGAGGTCGCATTCGAATAAAAAGACAAAATCAATGCCCCTTGGAAAAGACGTGGAGGTCACAGTAGCTTAACAAGACGGTTTTAATGCCCCTTGGAAGAGTAGTGGAGGTCGCTGTGGAATAAAAATACAATATCAATGCCCCGTGGAAAAGACGTGTAGGTCACAGTAGTTTAACAAAGCGGTTTTAATGCCCCTTGGAAGAGTGGTGGAGGTCACAGTGGAATAAAAAAACAATATCAATGTCCCGTGTAAGAGACGTGGAGGTCACAGTAGCTTAACAAGATGGTTTTAATGGCCCTTAGAAAAGTTGTGGCGGTTGCAGTGGAATAAAAAGACAATAATAATGCCCCTTGGATGAGTGGTGGAGGTCGTATTGGACTAAAAAGACAATATCAATTCCCCGTAGAAGAGACATGGAGGTCACAGAAACTTAACAAAATGGTTTTCATGCCCCGTGGAAGAGTGGTGGAGGTAGCAGTGGAATAAAAAGACAAAATTAATGCCCCGTGGAAGAGACGTGGAGGTTACAGTAGCTTAACAAGATGGTTTTAATGCACCTTGGAAGAGCTGTGGAGTACAGAGCGGTTTAACAAGATGGTTTTAAAGCCCTTTGGAAGAGACGTGGAGGTAGCAGTAGCTTAACAAGACAGTTTTCATGCCTCTTGTAAGAGTGGTGGAGGTTACAGTGAAAAAAAAAGACAATATCAATGCCCTGTGGAAAAGACGTGGAGGTCACAGTAGCTTAACAAGACACTTTTTAATGCCCCTTGGCAGAGCTGTGGCATTCAGAGTGGTTTAACAAGAAGGATTTAATGCCCCTTTGAAGAGACGTGAAGATGACAGTAGCTTAACAAGACAGTTTTAATGCCCCTTGGAAGAGTGGTGGAGGTTACAGTGGAATAAAAAGACAATATGAATGCCCCGTGGAAGAGACTTGGAGGTCACAGTAGCTTAAAAAGATGGCTTTATTGCCCCTTGGTGGAGGTCGCAGAGTAATAAAAAGACAATATCAAAGTCCCTTGGAAGAGTAGTGGAGGTCGCAGTGGAATAAAAAAACAATAACAATGCCCCTTGGAAGAGTGGTGGAGGTTGCAGTGGAATAAAAAGACAATATCAATGCCCCGTAGAAGGGACGTGGAGGTCACAGTAGCGTAACAAGACTATTTTAATGCCCCTTGGAAGAGTGGTGGAGGTAGCAGTGGTATAAGAAGACAATATCAATACCCAGTGGAACAGCCATGAAGGTCTCAGTAGCATAACAAGACTGTTTTAATGCCCCTTGGAAGAACTGTGGAGTTCAGAGAGGTTTAACAAGACAGTTTTAATGCCACTTGGAAGAGACGTGGAGGTCACAGTAGCTTAACAAGACGGTTTTAGTGCCAATTGGAATCGTGGTGTAGGTTACATTGGAATAAAAAGACAATATCAATGCCCATTGGAAGAAATGTGGAGGTCACAGTAGCATAACAAGACAGTTTTAATGCCCCTTGGAAGAGCTGTGGAGTTCAGAGAGGTTTAACAAGGCGGTTTTAATGCCCCTTGGAAGAGACGTGGAAGTCACAGTAGCTTAACAAGATGGTTTTAATGCCCGTTGGAAGAGTTGTGGGGGTCGCAGTGGAATAAAAAGACAATATCAATGTTACTTGGAAGAGTGATGTTGGTTGCAGTGGAATAAAAAGACAATATCAATGCCCCGTGGAAGAGACGTGGGGGTAATAGTAGCTTAACAAGACAGTTTTAATGCCGCTTGGAAGATGGGTGGAGGTCGCAGTGGAATAAGAAGACAATATCAATGCCCCTTGGAAAAGACGTGGAGGTCACAGTAGCTTAACAAGACGGTTTTAATGCCCCTTGGAAGAGTCGTGGAGGTCGCTGTGGAATAAAAATACAATATCAATGCCCCGTGGAAGAGACGTGGAGGTCACAGTAGTTTAACAAAGCGGTTTTAATGCCCCTTGGAAGAGTGGTGGATGTCGCAGTGGAATAAAAAAACAATATCAATGCCCCGTGTAAGAGACGTGGAGGTCACAGTAGCTTAACAAGATGGTTTTAATGGCCCTTAGAAAAGTTGTGGCGGTTGCAGTGGAATAAAAAGACAATATCAATGCCCCTTGGAAGAGTGGTGGAGATCGTATTGGACTAAAAAGACAATATCAATTCCCCGTAGAAGAGACATGGAGGTCACAGAAATTTAACAAAATGGTTTTCATGCCCCGTGGAAGAGTGGTGGAGGTAGCAGTGGAATAAAAAGACAAAATCAATGCCCCGTGGAAGAGACGTGGAGGTCAGAGTCGCTTAACAAGACGGTTTTAATGCCCATTGGAAGAGTAGTGGGGGTCGCTGTGGAATAAAAAGACAATATCAATGCCCCGTGGAAGAGACGTGGAGGTCACAGTAGCTTAACAAGATGGTTTTAATGCCCCTTGGAAAAGCTGTGGAGCACAGAGTGGTTTAACAAGATGGTTTTAATGCCCCTTGGAAGAGACGTGGAGGTAGCAGTAGCTTAACAAGACAGTTTTAATGCCTCTTGGAAGAGTGGTGGAGGTTACAGTGAAAAAAAAAGACAATATCAATGCCCTGTGGAAAAGACATGGAGGCCACAGTAGCTTAACAAGACACTTTTTAATGCCCCTTGGCAGAGCTGTGGCATTCAGAGTGGTTTAACAAGAAGGATTTAATGCCCCTTGGAAGAGACGTGAAGATGACAGTAGCTTAACAAGACAGTTTTAATGCCCTTGGTGGAGGATACAGTGGAATAAAAAGACAATATCAATGCCCCGTAGAAGGGACGTGGAGGTCACAGTATCTTAACAAGGCTATTTTAAAGCCCCTTGGAAGAGTGGTGGAGGTCGCAGTGGTATAAGAAGACAATATCAATACCCAGTGGAACAGACATGAAGGTCACAGTAGCATAACAAGACTGTTTTAATGCCCCTTGGAAGAACTGTGTAGTTCAGAGAGGTTTAACAAGACAGTTTTAATGCCCCTTGGAAGAGGCATGGAGGTCACAGTAGCTTAACAAGACGGTTTTAGTGCCAATTGGAATCGTGGTGTAGGTTACATTGGAATAAAAAGACAATATCAATGCCCAGTGGAAGAAACGTGGAGGTCACAGTAGCTTTATAAGACTGTTTTAATGCCCCTTGGAAGAGCTGTGGAGTTGAGAGAGGTTTAACAAGACGGTTTTAATGCCCCTTGGAAGAGACGTGGAAGTCACAGTAGCTTAACAAGACGGTTTTAATGCCCGTTGGAAGAGCTGTGGGGGTCGCAGTGGAATAAAAAGACAATATCAATGTTCCTTGGAAGAGTGATGTTGGTCGCAGTGGAATAAAAAGACAATATCAATGCCCCGTGGAAGAGACGTGGAGGTAATAGTAGCTTAACAAGACTGTTTTAATGCCACTTGGAAGATTGGTGGAGGTCGCAGTGGAATAAAAAGACAATATCAATGCCCTGTGGAAGAGACATTGTGGTCACAGTAGCTTAACAATACAGGTTTAGTGCCCCTTAGAAGAGTGGTGGAGGTTGCAGTGGAGTAAAAAGAGAATATCAATGCCCCGTGCAAGAGACGTGAACGTAGAAGTAGCTTAACAAGATGGTTTTAATGCCCCTTGGAAGAGTGGTGGAGGTCGCAGTGGAATAAAAAGCCAATATTAATGCCCCGTGGAAGAGACGTGGAGGTCAAAGTAGCTTAACAAGATGGTTTTAATATACCTTGGAAGAGCTGTGAAGTTCAGAGTGGTTTATAAAGACGGTATTAATGATCCTTGGATGAGACGTGGCGGTCACAGTAGCTTAAAAAGAGAGTTTTAATGCCCATTGGAAAAGTGGTGGAGGTTACAGTGGAAGAAAAAGACAATTTCAATGCCCCGTGGAAGAGATGTCGAGGTCACAGTAGCTTAACAACACAGTTTTAATGCCCCTTGGAAGAGTGGTGGAGATCGCATTGGATTAAAAAGTCAATATAAATGCCCCGTGGAATATACGTGGAGGTCACAGTAGCTTAACAAGACGGTTTTAATGCCCCTTGGAAGAGCTGTGGAGTTCAGATTGGTTTAACAAGACGGTTTTAATTCCCCTTGGATGAGACGGGGAGGCCACAGTAGCTTAACAAGGCAGTTCTAATGCACGTTGGAAAGGTGGTGAAGGTTACATTGGAATAAAAAGATAATATCAACGCCCCGTGGAAGAGATGTGGCGGTCACAGTAGCTTATCAAGACAGTTTTAATGCCCCTTGGAAGAGTGTTGGAGGTTGCAGTGGAATAAAAAGACAATATCAATGCACCTTGGAAGAGTGGTGGATGTCGCAGTGGAATAAAAAGAAAATATCTCTGCCCCGTGGAAGAAACGTGGAGGTCACAGTTGCTTAAAAAGAAAATTTTATTGCCCCTTGGAAGAGTGGTGTAGGTCGCAGGGAATAAAAAGACAATATCAGTGCCCCGTAGAAGAGACGTGGAGGTCACAGTAGCTTAACAAGACGGTTTTAATGCCCCTTGGAAGAGTGGTGGAGGTCGCAGTGGAATAAAAAGACAATATCAATGCCCCGTGGAAGAGACGTGGAGGTCACAGTAGTTTAACAAGTCGGTTTTAATGCACCTTCGAAGAGTGGTGGTGGTCGCAGTGGAATAAAAAGACAATATCAATGCCCCTTGGAAGAGTGGTGGAGGTCGCAGTGGAATAAAAAGACAATATCAACGCCCCGTGGAAGAGACGTGGAGGTCACAGTAGCTTAACAAAATGGTTTTAATGTCCCTTCGAAGAGTAGTGGTGGTCGCAGTGGAATAAAAAGACAATATCAATGCCCCTTGGAAGAGACGTGGAGGTCACAGTAGCTTTACAAGATGGTTTTTATGCCCCTTGGAAGAGTGGTGGAGGTTACAGTGTAATAAAAAGACAATATCAATGCCCCGTGGAAGAGACGTGGAGATCACAGTAGCTTAACAAAACGGTTTCAATGCCCCTTGGAAGAGTGGTGGAGATCGCAGTGGAATATAAAGATAATATCAATGCCCCTTGGAAGAGTGGTGGAGATCACAGTGGAAAAAAGACAATATCAATGCCCCGTGGAAGAGATGTCGTGGTCACAGCAGCTTAACAATACAGTTTTAATACCCTTTTGAAGAGTGATGGAGGTCGCAGTGGAATAAAAAGACAATATCAATGCCCCGTGGAAGAGACCTGGATGTCACAGTAGCTTAACAAGACGGTTTTAATGCCCCTTCGAAGAGTTATGGTGGTCGCAGTGGAATAAAAAGACAATATCAATGCCCCTTGGAAGAGTGGTGGAGGTCGCAGTGGAATAAAATGACAATATCAATGCCCCGTGGAAGAGACGTAGAGGTCACAGTAGCTTAAGAAGATGGTTTTAATGCCCATTGGAAAAGTGGTGGAGGTAGCAGTGGAATAAAAAGACAAAATCAATGCCCCTTGGATGAGACGTGGGGGCCACAGTAGCTTAACAAGGCGGTTCTAATGCCCCTTGGAAGAGTGGTGGAGGTCGCAGTGGAATAAAAATACAATATCAATGCCCCGTGGAAGAGACGTGGAGGTCACAGTAGCTTAACAAGACGGTTTTAATGCCCCTTCGAAGAGTGGTGGTGATCGCAGTGGAATAAAAAGACAATATCAATGCCCCTTGGAAGAGTGGTGGAGGTAGCAGTGGAATAAAAAGACAATATCTATGCCCCGTGGAAGAGACATGGAGGTCACAGTAGCTTTACAAAACAGTTTTAATGCCCCTTGGAAGAGTGGTGGAGGTTACAGTGGAATAAAAAGACAATATCAATTCCCTGTGGAAGAGAAGTGTAGATCACAGTAGCTTAACAAAATGGTTTTAATGCCCCTTCGAAGAGTAGTGGTGGTCGCAGTGGAATAAAAAGACAATATCATTGCCCCTTGGAAGAGACGTGGAGGTCACAGTAGCTTTACAAGATGGTTTTAATGCCCCTTGGAAGAGTGGTGGAGGTTACAGTGTAATAAAAAGACAATATCAATGCCCCGTGGAAGAGACGTGGAGATCACAGTAGCTTAACAAGACGGTTTCAATGCCCCTTGGAAGAGTGGTGGAGATCGCAGTGGAATATAAAGATAATATGAATGCCCCTTGGAAGAGTGGTGGAGATCACAGTGGAAAAAAGACAATATCAATGCCCCGTGGAAGAGATGTCGTGGTCACAGCAGCTTAACAATACAGTTTTAATACCCCTTTGAAGAGTGATGGAGGTCGCAGTGGAATAAAAAGACAATATCAATGCCCCGTGGAAGAGACCTGGATGTCACAGTAGCTTAACAAGACGGTTTTAATGCCCCTTCGAAGAGTTATGGTGGTCGCAGTGGAATAAAAAGACAATATCAATGCACCTTGGAAGAGTGGTGGAGGTCGCAGTGGAATAAAATGACAATATCAATGCCCCGTGGAAGAGACGTAGAGGTCACAGTAGCTTAAGAAGATGGTTTTAATGCCCATTGGAAAAGTGGTGGAGGTAGCAGTGGAATAAAAAGACAAAATCAATGCCCCTTGGATGAGACGTGGGGGCCACAGTAGCTTAACAAGGCGGTTCTAATGCCCCTTGGAAGAGTGGTGGAGGTCGCAGTGGAATAAAAATACAATATCAATGCCCCGTGGAAGAGACGTGGAGGTCACAGTAGCTTAACAAGACGGTTTTAATGCCCCTTCGAAGAGTGGTGGTGGTAGCAGTGGAATAAAAAGACAATATCAATACCCCTTGGAAGAGTGGTGGAGGTAGCAGTGGAATAAAAAGACAATATCTATGCCCCGTGGAAGAGACATGGAGGTCACAGTAGCTTTACAAAACAGTTTTAATGCCCCTTGGAAGAGTGGTGGAGGTTACAGTGGAATAAAAAGACAATATCAAGTCCCCGTGGAAGAGAAGTGTAGATCACAGTAGCTTAACAAAATGATTTCAATGTCCCTTGGAAGAGTGGTGGAGATCGCAGTGGAATATAAAGATAATATCAATGCCCCTTGGAAGACTGGTGGAGATCACAGTGGAAAAAAGACAATATCAATGCCCCGTGGAAGAGACGTGGTGGTCACAGCAACTTAACAATACTGTTTTAATGCCCCTTTGAAGAGTGATGGAGGTCGAAGTGGTATAAAAAGACATTATCATTGCCCCGTGGAAGAGACGTCGAGGTCAAAGTAGCTTAATAACATGGCTTTACTGCCCATTGGAAGAGGTGTGGAATTCAGAGTGGTTTAACAAGATGGTGGTAATGCCCCTTGGAAGAGACATGGAGGTCACAGTAGCTTAACAAGACGGTTTTAATGTCCCTTGGATGAGTGGTGTAAGTCGCAGTGGAAAAAAAAGACAATATCAATGCCCAGTTGAAGAGACGTGGAGGTCACAGTAGCTTAACAAAACAGTTTTAATGCCCTTTGAAAGAGTGGTGGAGGTCGCAGTGGAATAAAAAGACAATATCAATGCCCCGTGGAAAAGACTTGGAGGGTCACAGCAGCTTAACAAGACGGTTTTAATGCCCCTTGGAAGAGTGGTGGAGGTTGCAGTGGAATAAAAAGACAATATTAATGCCCCGTGGAAGAGACATGGAGGTCACAGTAGCTTAACAAGACGGTTTTAATGCCCCTTGGAAATGTGGTGGAGTACAGAGTGGTTTAAAAAGAAAGTTTTAATGCCCCTTGGCAGAGAAGTGGAGGTCGCAGCAGCTAAACAAGATGGTTTTAATGCCCCTTGGAAGAGTGGTGGAGGTCGCAGTGGAATAAAAAGACAATATCAATGCCCCGTGGAAGAGACGTGGAGGTCACAGTAGCTTAACCAGACAAATTTAATGCCCCTTGGAAGAGTGGTGGAGGACGCAGTGGAATGAAAAGACAATATCAATATCCCGTTTAAGAGACATGGAGGTAACAGTAGCATAAAAAGACGGTTTTAATGCCCCTTGGAAGAGCTGTGGAGTTCAGAGAGGTTTAAAAAGATGGCTTTAATGTCCCTTGGAAGAGACATGGAGGTCACAGTAGCTTAACAAGACAGTTTTCGTGCCCCTTGGAAAAGTGGTGGAGGTTACATTGGACTAAAAAGACATTACCAGTGCCCCATGGAAGAGACATGGAGGTCACAGTAGCTTAACAAGACGGTTTTATTTCCAACTTGTAAGAGTGGTGGACGTCGCAGTGGAATAAAAATACAATATCATTGCCGCGTGGAAGAGACGTGGAGGTCACAGTAGATTATCAAGACGGATTTAATGCCCCTTGGCAGAACTGTGGAGTTCAGAGTGGTTTAACAAGACGGTTTTAATGCCCCTTGGAAAAGAGGTGAAGGTCACAGTAGCTTAACAAGACGGTTTTAATGCCCCTTGGAAGAGTGGTGGAGGTCTTAGTGGAATAAAAAGACATTATCAATGCCCCTTGGAAGATTGGTGGAGGTCACAGTGGAATAAAAAGACAATATCAATACCCCGTGGAAGAGACGTGGAGATCACAGTAGCTTAACAAGAAGGTTTAATGCCCCTTGGGAGAGTGGTGGAGGTTACAGTGGAATATAAAGACAATATCAATTCCCCGTAAAAGAGACGTGGAAGTCAAAGTAGCTTAATAAGACGGATTTAATGCCCCTTGGAAGAGCTGTGGAGTTCAGAGTGGTTTAACAAGACGGTTTTAATTCCCCTTGGAAGAGACGTGGAGGTCACAGTAGCTTAAGAGGAAAGGTTTAATGCCCCTTGGAAGAGTGGTGGAGGTTACAGTGGAATATAAAGACAATATTAATGCCCAGTGGAAGAGAAGAGGAGGTCACAGTAGCGTAACAAGACGATTTTAATGCCTCTTGGAAGAGTGGTGGTGGTTCGCAGTATAATAAAATGACAATATCAATGCCCCTTGGAAGAGTGGTGGAGGTCGTAGTGGAATAAAAAGACAATATCAATGCCCAGTGGAAGAGACGTGAAGGTCACAGTAGCTTAACAAGACGATTTTAATGCCCCTTGGAAGAGTGGTGGAGGTTACAGCGGAATGAAAAGACAATATCAATGCCCCGTGGAAGAGACGAGGAGGTCACAGTGGCTTAACAAGACAGTTTTATTGCCCCTTGGAAGAGTGGTTGTGATTGCAGTGGAATATAAAGACAATATCATTGCCGCGTGGAAGACACATGGAGGTCACAGTAGATTATCAAGACGGTTTTAATGCACCTTGGCAGAGCTGTGGAGTTCAGAGTGGTTTAACAAGACGATTTTAATGTCCCTTGGAAGAGATGTTAAGGTCACAGTAGCTTTACAAGACGATTTTAATGCCCCTTGGAAGAGTGGTGGAGGTTACAGTGGAATAAAAACACTACATCAATGCCCAGTAGAAGAGACGTGGAGGTCACAATAGGTTAACCAGATAATTTTAATGCCCCTTGGCAGAGGGCAGAGCTGTGGAGTTCAGAGTGGCTTAACAAGACGATTTTAATGCCCCTTGGAAGAGACATGAAGGTAACTGTAGCTTAACAAGACGGTTTTAATGCCCCTTGGAAGAGTGGTGGAGGTTACAATGGAATAAAAAGACAATATCAATGTCCCATTGAAGAGACGTGAAGGTCATAGTAGCGTAGCAAGACGGTTTTAAAGCCCTTTGGAAGAGTCGTGGAGGTTACAGTGGAATAAAAAGACAATATCAATGCCCCATGGAAGAGACGTGGAGGTCACAGTAGCTTAACAAGACTGTTTTAATGTACCTTGGAAGAGTGGTGGAGATCGCAGTGGAATATAAAGATAATATGAATGCCCCTTGGAAGAGTGGTGGAGATCACAATGGAAAAAAGACAATATCAATGCCCCGTGGAAGAAATGTGGTGGTCACAGCAGCTTAACAATACGGTTTTAATACCCCTTTGAAGAGTGATGGAGGTCGCAGTGGAATAAAAAGACAATGTCAATGCCCCGTGGAAGAGACGTGGATGTCACAGTAGCTTAACAAGACGGTTTTAATGCCCCTTCGATGAGTGGTGGTGGTCACAGTGGAATAAAAAGACAATATCAATGCCCCTTGGAAAAGTGGTGAAGGTCGCAGTGGAATAAAAAGACAATATCAATGCCCAGTGGAAGAGACGTGAAGGTCACATTAACTTAACAAGACGGTTTTAATGCCCCTTGGAAGAGTGGTGGAGGTTACAGCGGAATAAAAAGACAATATCAATGCCCCGAGGAAGAGACGCGGAGGTCACAGTGGCTTAACAAGACAGTTTTATTGCCCCTTTGAAGAGTGGTTGTGATCTCAGTGGAATAAAAAGAAAATATCATTGCCACGTAGAAGAGACATGGAGGTCACAGTAGATTATCAAGACGGTTTTAATGCACCTTGGCAGAGCTGTGGAGTTCAGAGTGGTTTAACAAGACGATTTTAATGTCCCTTGGAAGAGATGTGAAGGTCACAGTAGCTTTACAAGATGATTTTAATGCCCCTTGGAAGAGTGGTGGAGGTTACAGTGGAATAAAAACACTACATCAATGCGTAGTGGAAGAGACGTGGAGGTCACATTAGGTTAACCAGATAATTTTAATGCCCCTTGGCAGAGGACAGAGCTGTGGAGTTCAGAGTGGCTTAACAAGACGGTTTTAATGCCCCCTGGAAGAGACGTGAAGGTAACTGTAGCTTAACAAGACGGTTTTAATGCCCCTTGGAAAAGTGGTGGAGGTTACAATGGAATAAAAAGACAATATCAATGCCCCGTGGAATAGACGTGGAGGTCACAGAAGCTTAGCAAGATGTTTTTTTTGCCCCTTGGAAGAGTAGTGGAGGTCGCAATGGAAAAAAAAGAAAATATCAATCACCCTTGGAGGAGTGGTGGAGGTCGCAGTGGAATTAAAAGACAATATCAATGCCAAGTGGAAGAGACGTGGAGGTCACAGTAGCTTTACAAGACGGTTTTAATGCCCCTTGGAAGAGTGGTGGAGGTTACAGTGGAATAAAAAGACAATATCAATGCCCCGTGGAAGAGACGTGGAGATCACAGTAGCTTAACAAGACGGTTTCAATGTCCCTTGGAAGAGTGGTGGAGATCGCAGTGGAATATAAAGATAATATCAATGCCCCTTGGAAGAGTGGTGGAGATCACAGTGGAAAAAAGACAATATCAATGCCCCGTGGAAGAGATGTGGTGGTCACAGCAGCTTAACAATACGGTTTTAATACCCCTTTGAAGAGTGATGGAGGTCGCAGTGGAATAAAAAGACAATATCAATGCCCCGTGGAAGAGACGTGGATGTCACAGTAGCTTAACAAGACCGTTTTAATGCCCCTTCGAAGAGTGGTGGTGGTCGCAGTGGAATAAAAAGACAATATCAATGCCCCTTGGAAGAGTGGTTGAGGTCGCAGTGGAATAAAATGTCAATATCAATGGCCCATGAAAGAGACGTAGAGGTCACAGTAGCTTAACAAGGCGGTTTTAATGCCCCTTGGAAGAGTGGTGGATGTAGCAGTGGAATAAAAAGACAATGTCAATGCCCATTGGAAAAGTGGTGGAGGTAGCAGTGGAATAAAAAGACAAAATCAATGCCCCTTGGATGAGACGTGGAGGCCACAGTAGCTTAACAAGGCGGTTTTAATGCCCCTTGGAAGAGTGGTGGAGGTCGCAGTGGAATAAAAAGACAATATCAATGCCCCGTGGAAGAGACGTGGAGGTCACAGTAGCTTAACAAGACGGTTTTAATGCCCCTTCGAAGAGTGGTGGTGGTCGCAGTGGAATAAAAATAAAATATCACTGCCACTTGGAAGAGTGGTGGATGTAGCAGTGGAATAAAAAGACAATATCAATGCCCCGTGGAAGAGACATGGAGGTCACAGTAGCTTTACAAAATGGTTTTAATGCCCCTTGGAAGAGTGGTGGAGGTTACAGTGGAATAAAAAGACAATATCAATGCCCCGTGGAAGAGACGTGGAGATCACAGTAGCTTAACAAGACGGTTTCAATGTCCCTTGGAAGAGTGGTGGAGATCGCAATGGAATATAAAGATAATATCAATGCCCCTTGGAAGAGTGGTGGAGATCACAGTGGAAAAAAGACAATATCAATGCCCCGTGGAAGAGACGTGGTGGTCACAGCACCTTAACAATATGGTTTTCATGCCCCTTTGAAGAGTGATGGAGGTCGAAGAGGAATAAAAAGACATTATCATTGCCCCGTGGAAGAGACGTCGAGGTCAAAGTAGCTTAATACCATGGTTTTACAGCCCCTTGGAAGAGCTGTGGAATTCAGAGTGGTTTAACAAGACGGTGTTAATGCCCCTTGGAGGAGACATGGATGTCACAGTAGGTTAACAAGACGGTTTTAATGCCCCTTGGAAGAGTGGTGGAGGTCGCAGTGGAAAAAAAAGACAATATCAATGCCCAGTTGAAGAGACGTGGAGGTCACAGTAGCTTAACAAAACAGTTTTAATGCCCTTTGAAAGAGTGGTGGAGGTCGCAGTGGAATAAAAAGACAATATCAATGCCCCGTGGAAAAGACTTGGAGGTCACAATAGCTTAACAAGACGGTTTTAATGCACCTTGGAAGAGAGGTGGAGGTTGCAGTGGAATAAAAAGACAATATTAATGCCCCGTGGAAAAGACGTGGAGGTCACAGTAGCTTAACAAGACGGTTGTAATACCCCTTGGAAATGTGGTGGAGTACAGAGTGGTTTAACAAGAAAGTTTTAATGCCCCTTCGCAGAGAAGTGGAGGTCACAGTAGCTTAACATGATGGTTTTAATGCCCCTTGGAAGAGTTGTGGAGGTCGCAGTGGAATAAAAAGACAATATCCATGCCCCGTGGAAGAGACGTGGAGGTCACAGTAACTTAACAAGACAAATTTAATGCCGCTTGGAAGAGTGGTGGAGGACGCAGTGGAATGAAAAGACAATATTAATTTCCCGTGGAAGAGACATGAAGGTAACAGTAGCATAATAAGACGGTTTTAATGCCCCTTGGAAGAGCTGTTGTGTTCAGAGAGGTTTAAAAAGATGGTTTTAATGTCCCTTGGAAGAGACATGGAGGTCACAGTAGCTTAACAAGATGGTTTTTCTGCCCCTTGGAAAAAGTGGTGGAGGTTACATTGGAATAAAAAGACATTATCAGTGCCCCATGGAAGAGACATGGAGGTCACAGGAGCTTAAAAAGACGGTTTTATTTCCAACTTGTAAGAGTGGTGGACGTAGCAGTGGAATAAAAATACAATATCATTGCCGCGTGGAAGAGACGTGGAGGTCACAGAAGATTATCAAGACGGATTTAATGCCCCTTGGCAGAACTGTGGAGTTCAGAGTGGTTTAACAAGACGGTTTTAATGCCCCTTGGAAAAGAGGTGAAGGTCACAGTAGCTTAACAAGATGGTTTTAATGCCCCTTGGAAGAGTGGTGGAGGTCTTAGTGGAAGAAAAAGACATTATCAATGCCCCTTGGAAGATTGGTGGAGGTCACAGTGGAATAAAAAGACAATATCAATACCCTGTGGAAGAGACGTGGAGATCACAGTAGCTTAACAAGATGGTTTTAATGCCCCTTGGAAGAGCTGTGGAGTACAGAGTGATTTAACAAGATGGTTTTAATGCCCCTTGGAAGAGTGGTGGAGGTTACAGTGGAATATAAAGACAATATCAATTCCCCGTAAAAGAGACGTGGAGGTCAAAGTAGCTTAATAAAAAGGTTTTAATGCCCCTTGGAAGAGCTGTGGAGTTCAGAGTGGTTTAGCAAGACGGTTTTAATTCCCCCTGGAAGAGACGTGGAGGTCACAGTAGTTTAACAAGAAGGTTTAATGCCCCTTGGAAGAGTGGTGGAGGTTACAGTGGAATATAAAGACAATATTAATGCCCAGTGGAAGAGAAGAGGAGGTCACAGTAGCGTAACAAGACGATTTTAATGCCTCTTGGAAGAGTGGTGGTGGTTCGCAGTATAATAAAATGACAATATCAATGCCGCTTGGAAGAGTGATGGAGGTCGCAGTGGAATAAAAAGACAATATCAATGCCCAGTGGATGAGACGTGAAGGTCACAGTAGCTTAACAAGACGGTTTTAATTCCCCTTGGAAGAGGGGTGGAGGTTACAGCGGAATAAAAAGACAATATCAATGCCCCGTGGAAGAGACGTGGAGGTCACAGTGGCTTAACAAGACAGTTTTATTGCACCTTGGAAGAGTGGTTGTGATCGCAGTGGAATAAAAAGACAATATCATTGCCGTGTGGAAGAGACATTCAGGTCACAGTAGATTATCAAGACGGTTTTAATGCACCTTGGCAGAGCTGTGGAGTTCAGAGTGGTTTAACAAGATGATTTTAATGTCCCTTGGAAGAGATGTGAAGGTCATAGTAGCTTTACAAGACGATTTTAATGCCCCTTGGAAGAGTGGTGGAGGTTACAGTGGAATAAAAACACTATATCAATGCCCAGTGGAAGAGGCGTGGAGGTCACATTAGGTTAACCAGATAATTTTAATGCCCCTTGGCAAAGGGCAGAGCTGTGGTGTTCAGAGTGGCTTAACAAGACGGTTTTAATGCCCCTTGGAAGAGACGTGAAGGTAACTGTAGCTTAACAAGACGGTTTTAATGCCCCTTGGAAGAGTGGTGGAGGATACAATGGAATAAAAAGACAATATCAATGACCCGTGGAATAGACGTGGAGGTCACAGTAGCTTAGCAAGATGTTTTTTTTGCCCCTTGGAAGAGTAGAGGAGGTCGCAATGGAAAAAAAAAGAAACTATCAATCACCCTTGGAGGAGTGGTGGAGGTCGCAGTGGAATAAAAACACAATATCAGTGCCCCGTGGAAGAGACGTGAAGGTCATGGTAGCGTAACAAGACGGTTTTAAAGCCCTTTGGAAGAGTCGTGGAGTTTACAGTGGAATAAGAAGACAATATCAATGCCCCGTGGAAGAGAGGTTGAGGTCACAGTAGCTTAACAAGACGGTTTTATTGCCCACTTGTAAGAGTGGTGGAAGTCACAGTTAAATAAAAAGACAATATCATTGCCGCGTGGAAGAGAGGTGGAGGTCACAGTAGATTATCAAGACGGTTTTAATGCCCCTTGGCAGAACTGTGGAGTTCGGAGTGGTTTAACAAGACGGTTTTAATGCCCCTTGGAAGAAATGTGAAATTCACAGTAGCTTAACAAGATGGTTTTAATGCCCCTTGGAAGAGTGGTGGAGGTTACAGTGGAATAAAAAGACAATATCAATGCCCCGTGGAAAAGACGTGGAGATCACAGTAGCTTAAAAAGATGATATTAATGCCCCTTGTAAGAGCTGTGGAGTTTAGAGTGGTTTAACAAGATGGTTTAAATGCCCCTTGGAAGACACGTGGATGTCACAGTAGTTAAAAAGATGATTTTAATACTCCTTGGAAGAGTGGTGAAGGTCTCAGTGGATTAAAAAGACAATATCAATGCCCCGTAGAAGAGACGTGGAGGGCACAGTATCTTAACAAGATGGTTTTAATGCCCCTTGGAAGAGCTGTGGAGTACAGAGTGGTTTAACAATATGGTTTTAATGCCCCTTGGAAGAGTGGTGGAGGTCGTAGTGTAATAAAAAGACAATATCAATGTCCCTTGGAAGACTGGTGGAGGTTGCAGTGGAATAAAAAGACAATATCAATATCCCGTGGAAGAGATGTGGAGATCACAGTAGATTAACAAGACAGTTTTATTGCCCCTTGGAAGAGTGGTGGAAGTCGCAGTGGAATAAAAAGACAATATCAATGCCCCGTGGAAGGGACGTGGAGGTCAAAGTAGCTTAATAAGACGGTTTTAAAGCCCCTTGGAAGAGCTCTGGAGTTCAAAGTGGTGTAACAAGATGGTTTTAATGCCCCTTGGAAGAGACGTGGTGGTCACTGTAGCCTAATAAGACGGTTTTAATGCCCCTTGTAAGAGCAGTGGAGTTCAGAGTGGTTAAATAAGACAGTTTAAATGCCCCTTGGAAGAGACGTGGATGTCACAGTGGCTTAAAAAGATGATTTTAATACTGCTTGGAACAGTGGTGAAGGTCTCAGTGGAATAAAAAGACAATATCAATGCCCCGTGGAAGAGACATGGAGGGCACAGTATCTTAACAAGACGGTTTTAATGCCCCTTGGAAGAGCTGTGGAGAACAGAGTGGTTTAACAAGACGGTTTTAATGCCCCTTGGAAGAGTGGTGGATGTCGTAGTGTAATAAAAAGACAATATCAATGTCCCTTGGAAGACTGGTGGAGGTTGCAGTGGAATAAAAAGACAATATCAATATCCCGTGGAAGAGATGTGGAGATCACAGTAGATTAACAAGACAGTTTTATTGCCCCTTGGAAGAGTGGTGGAAGTCGCAGTGGAATAAAAAGACAATATCAATGCCCCGTGGAAGGGACGTGGAGGTCAAAGTAGCTTAATAAGACAGTTTTAATGCCCCTAGGAAGAGCTTTGGAGTTCAGAGTAGTGTAACAAGACGGTTTTAATGCCCCTTGGAAGAGACGTGGAGGTCACAGTAGCCTAACAAGACGGCTTTAATGCCCCTTGTAAGAGCAGTGGAGTTTAGAGTGGTTTAACAAGACGGTTTAAATGTCCCTTGGAAGGGACGTGGAGGGCACAGTATCTTAACAAGACGGTTTTAATGCCCCTTGGAAGAAAGGTGAAAGTCACAGTAGCTTAACAAGATGGTTTTAATGCCCCTTGGAAGAGTGGTGAAGGTTACAGTGGAATAAAAAGACAATATCAATGTCCCCGTGGAAGAGACGTGGAGAACACAGTAGCTTAAAAAGATGATTTTAATACTCCTTGGAAGAGTGGTGAAGGTCTCAGTGGAATAAAAAGACAATATCAATGCCCTGTGGAAGAGACGTGGAGGGCACAGTATCTTAACAAGACGGTTTTAATGCCCCTTGTAAGAGCTGTGGAGTTCAGAGTGGTTTAACAAGATGGTTTAAATGCCCCTTGGAAGAGACGTGGATGTCACAGTAGTTAAAAAGATGATTTTAATACTCCTTGGAAGAGTGGTGAAGGTCTCAGTGGATTAAAAAGACAATATCAATGCCCCGTAGAAGAGACGTGGAGGGCACAGTATCTTAACAAGATGGTTTTAATGCCCCTTGGAAGAGCTGTGGAGTACAGAGTGGTTTAACTAGATGGTTTTAATGCCCCTTGGAAGTGTGGTGGAGGTCGTAGTGGAATAAAAAGACAATATCAATGCCCCTTGGAAGACTGGTGGAGGTTGCAGTGGAATAAAAAGACAATATCAATATCCCGTGGAAGAGATGTGGAGATCACAGTAGATTAACAAGACAGTTTTAATGCCCCTTGGAAGAGTGGTGGAAGTCGCAGTGGAAGAAAAAGACAATATCAATGCCCCGTGGAAGGGACGTGGAGGTCAAAGTAGCTTAATAAGACGGTTTTAAAGCCCCTTGGAAGAGCTCTGGAGTTCAAAGTGGTGTAACAAGATGGTTTTAATGCCCCTTGGAAGAGATGTGGAGGTCACTGTAGCCTAATAAGACGGTTTTAATGCCCCTTGTAAGAGCAGTGGAGTTCAGAGTGGTTAAACAAGACAGTTTAGATGCCCCTTGGAAGAGACGTGGATGTCACAGTAGCTTAAAAAGATGATTTTAATACTCCTTGGAACAGTGGTGAAGGTCTCAGTGGAATAAAAAGACAATATCAATGCCCCGTGGAAGAGACATGGAGGGCACAGTATCTTAACAAGACGGTTTTAATGCCCCTTGGAAGAGCTGTGGAGAACAGAGTCGTTTAACAAGACGGTTTTAATGCCCCTTGGAAGAGTGGTGGAGGTCGTAGTGGAATAAAAAGACAATATCAATGCCTCTTGGAAGACTGGTGGAGGTTGCAGTGGAAAAAAAAGACAATATCAATGCCCCGTGGAAGAGACGTGGAGGTCACAGTAGCTTAGCAATATGGTTTCATTGCCCCTTGGAAGAGTGGTGAAGGTCGCAGTGTAATAAAAACACTACATCAATGCCCAGTGGAAGAGACGTGGAGGTCACATTAGGTTAACCAGATAATTTTAATGCCCCTTGGCAGAGAGCAGAGCTGTGGAGTTCAGAGTGGCTTAGCAAGACGGTTTAATGCCCCTTGGAAGAGACGTGAAGGTAACTGTAGCTTAACAAGACGGTTTTAATGCCCCTTGGAAGAGTGGTGGAGGATACAATGGAATAAAAAGACAATATCAATGCGCCGTGGAATAGACGTGGAGGTCACAGTAGCTTAGCAAGATGTTTTTTTTGCCCCTTGGAAGAGTAGTGGAGGTCGCAATGGAAAAAAAAGAAAACATCAATCGCCCTTGGAGGAGTGGTGGAGGGCGCAGTGGAATAAAAACACAATATCAATGCCCCGTTGAAGAGACGTGAAGGTCATAGTAGCGTAACAAGACGGTTTTAAAGTCCTTTGGAAGAGTGGTGGAGTTCGCAGTGGAATAAAAAGACAATATCAATGCCCCGTGCAAGAGACGTGGAGGTCACAGTAGCTTAACAAGATAGTTTTAATGGCCCTTAGAAAAGTGGTGGACGTTGCAGTGGAATAAAAAGACAATATCAATGCCACTTGGAAGAGTGGTGGAGGTCGTATTGGACTAAAAAGACAATATCAATTCCCCGTGAAAGAGACATGGCGGTCACAGAAGCTTAACAAAATGGTTTTCATGCCCCTTGGAAGAGTGGTGGAGGTAGCAGTGGAATAAAAAGACAAAATCAATGCCCTGTGGAAGAGACGTTTAGGTCAGAGTAGCTTAACAAGACGGTTTTAATGCCCATTGGAAGAGTAGTGGGGGTCGCTGTGGAAAAAAAAGACAATATTAATGCCCCGTGGAAGAGAAGTGGAGTTCACAGTATCTTAACAAGATGGTTTTAATGCCCCTTGGAAGAGCTGTGGAGTACAGAGTGGTTTAACAAGATGGTTGTAATGCCCCTTGGAAGAGACGTGGAGGTAGCAGTAGCTTAACAAGACAGTTTTAATGCCTCTTGGAAGAGTGCTGGAGGCTACAGTGAAAAAAAAAAGACAATATCAATGCCCTGTGGAAGAGACATGGAGGCCACAGTAGCTTAACAAGACACTTTTTAATGCCCCTTGGCAGAGCTGTGTCATTCAGAGTGGTTTAACAAGAAGGATTTAATGCCCCTTGGAAGAGACGTGAAGATCACAGTAGCTTAAAAAGACAGTTTTAATGCCCCTTGGAAGAGTGGTGGAGGTTACAGTGGAATAAAAAGACAATATGAATGCCCCGTGGAAGAGACATAGAGGTCACAGTAGCTTAACAAGACGATTTTCATGACCCCTTGGAAGAGTAGTGGAGGTCGCAATGGAAAAAAAAGAAAACATCATTCGCCCTTGGAGGAGTGGTGGAGGGCGCAGTGGAATAAAAACACAATATCAATGCCCCGTGGAAGAGACGTGAAGGTCATAGTAGCGTAACAAGACGGTTTTAAAGCCCTTTGGAAGAGTGGTGGAGTTCGCAGTGGAATAAAAAGACAATATCAATGCCCCGTGCAAGAGACGTGGAGGTCACAGTAGTTTAACAAGATAGTTTTAATGGCCCTTAGAAAAGTGGTGGAGGTTGCAGTGGAATAAAAAGACAATATCAATGCCACTTGGAAGAGTGGTGGAGGTCGTATTGGACTAAAAAGACAATATCAATTCCCCGTGAAAGAGACATGGAGGTCACAGAAGCTTAACAAAATGGTTTTCATGCCCCTTGGAAGAGTGGTGGAGGTAGCAGTGGAATAAAAAGACAAAATCAATGCCCTGTGGAAGAGACGTTTAGGTCAGAGTAGCTTAACAAGACGGTTTTAATGCCCCTTGGAAGAGTGGTGGAGGTTACAGTGGAATAAAAAGACAATATGAATGCCCCGTGGAAGAGACATAGAGGTCACAGTAGCTTAACAAGACGATTTTCATGCCCCTTCGAAGAGTGGTGGTGGTCGAAGTGGAATAAAAAGTCAATATCAATTCCCCTTGGAAGAGTGGTGTAGGTCGCAGTGGGATAAAAAGACAATATCAATGCCCCGTGGAAGAGACGTAGAGGTCACAGTAGTTAAGAAGATGGTTTTAATGCCCATTGGAAAAGTGGTGGAGGTAGCAGTGGAATAAAAAGACAAAATCAATGCCCCTTGGATGAGACGTGGAGGCCACAGTAGCTTAACAAGATGGTTCTAATGACCCTTGGAAGAGAGGTGGAGGTCGCAGTGGAATAAAAAGAAAATATCAATGCCCCGTGGAAGAGACGTGGAGGTCACAGTAGCTTAACAAAACGGTTTTAATGCCCCTTCGAAGAGTGGTGGTGGTCGCAGTGGAATAAAAAGACAATATCAATGCCCCTTGGAAGAGTGGTGGAGGTCGCAGTGGAATTAAAAGACATTATCAATGCCAAGTGGAAGAGACGTGGAGGTCACAGTAGCTTTACAAGACGGTTTTAATGCCCCTTGGAAGAGTGGTGGAGGTTACAGTGGAATAAAAAGACAATATCAATGCCCCGTGGAAGAGACGTGGAGATCACAGTAGCTTAACAAGACGGTTTCAATGTCCCTTGGAAGAGTGGTGGAGATCGCAGTGGAATATAAAGATAATATCAATGCCCCTTGGAAGAGTGGTGGAGATCACAGTGCAAAAAAGACAATATCAATGCCCCGTGGAAGAGACGTGGATGTCACAGTAGCTTAACAAGACCGTTTTAATGCCCCTTTGAAGAGTGGTGGTGGTCGCAGTGGAATAAAAAGACAATATCAATGCCCCTTGGAAGGGTGGTGGAGGTCGCAGTGGAATAAAATGTCAATATCAATGGCACATGGAAGAGACGTAGAGGTCACAGTAGCTTAAGAAGATGGTTTTAATGCCCATTGGAAAAGTGATGGAGGTAGCAGTGGAATAAAAAGACAAAATCAATGCCCCTTGGATGAGACGTGGAGGCCACAGTAGCTTAACAAGGCGGTTTTAATGCCCCTTGGAAGAGTGGTGGAGGTCGCAGTGGAATAAAAAGACAATATCAATGCCCCGTGGAAGAGACGTGGAGGTCACAGTAGCTTAACAAGACGGTTTTAATGCCCCTTCGAAGAGTGGTGGTGGTCGCAGTGGAATAAAAAGAAAATATCAATGCCACTTGGAAGAGTGGTGGATGTAGCAGTGGAATAAAAAGACAATATCAATGCCCCGTGGAAGAGACATGGAGGTCACAGTAGCTTTACAAAATGGTTTTAATGCCCCTTGGAAGAGTGGTGGAGGTTACAGTGGAATAAAAAGACAATATCAATGCCCCGTGGAAGAGACGTGGAGATCACAGTAGCTTAACAAGACGGTTTCAATGTCCCTTGGAAGAGTGGTGGAGATTGAAATGGAATATAAAGATAATATCAATGCCCCTTGGAAGAGTGGTGGAGATCACAGTGGAAAAAAGACAATATCAATGCCCCGTGGAAGAGACGTGGTGGTCACAGCACCTTAACAATACGGTTTTAATGCCCCTTTGAAGAGTGATGGAGGTCGAAGAGGAATAAAAAGACATTATCATTGCCCCGTGGAAGAGACATCGAGGTCAAAGTAGCTTAATAACATGGTTTTACAGCCCTTTGGAAGAGCTGTGGAATTCAGAGTGGTTTAACAAGACGGTGTTAATGCCCCTTGGAGGAGACATGGATGTCACAGTAGGTTAACAAGACGGTTTTAATGCCCCTTGGAAGAGTGGTGGAGGTCGCAGTGGAAAAAAAAGACAATATCAATGCTCAGTTGAAGAGACGTGGAGGTCACAGTAGCTTAACAAAACAGTTTTAATGCCCTTTGAAAGAGTGGTGGAGGTCGCAGTGGAATAAAAAGACAATATCAATGCCCCGTGGAAAAGACTTGGAGGTCACAATAGCTTAACAAGACGGTTTTAATGCCCCTTGGGAGAGTGGTGGAGGTTGCAGTGGAATAAAAAGACAATATTAATGCCCCGTGGAAAAGACGTGGAGGTCACAGTAGCTTAACAAGACGGTTGTAATGCCCCTTGGAAATGTGGTGGAGTACAGAGTGGTTTAACAAGAAAGTTTTAATGCCCCTTCGCAGAGAAGTGGAGGTCACAGTAGCTTAACATGATGGTTTTAATGCCCCTTGGAAGAGTTGTGGAGGTCACAGTGGAATAAAAAGACAATATCCATGCCCCGTGGAAGAGACGTGGAGGTCACAGTAACTTAACAAGACAAATTTAATGCCGCTTGGAAGAGTGGTGGAGGACGCAGTGGAATGAAAAGACAATATCAATTTCCCGTGGAAGAGACATGAAGGTAACAGTAGCATAATAAGACGGTTTTAATGCCCCTTGGAAGAGCTGTTGTGTTCAGAGAGGTTTAAAAAGATGGTTTTAATGTCCCTTGGAAGAGACATGGAGGTCACAGTAGCTTAACAAGACGGTTTTTCTGCCCCTTGGAAAAGTGGTGGAGGTTACATTGGAATAAAAAGACATTATCAGTGCCCCATGGAAGAGACATGGAGGTCACAGGAGCTTAAAAAGACGGATTTATTTCCACCTTGTAAGAGTGGTGGACGTAGCAGTGGAATAAAAATACAATATCATTGCCGCGTGGAAGAGACGTGGAGGTCACAGTAGATTATCAAGACGGATTTAATGCCCCTTGGCAGAACTGTGGAGTTCAGAGTGGTTTAACAAGACGGTTTTAATGCCCCTTGGAAAAGAGGTGAAGGTCACAGTAGCTTAACAAGATGGTTTTAATGCCCCTTGGAAGAGTGGTGGAGGTCTTAGTGGAATAAAAAGACATTATCAATGCCCCTTGGAAGATTGGTGGAGGTCACAGTGAAATAAAAAGACAATATCAATACCCCGTGGAAGAGACGTGGAGATCACAGTAGCTTAACAAGAAGGTTTAATGCCCCTTGGAAGAGTGGTGGAGGTTACAGTGGAATATAAAGACAATATCAATTCCCCGTAAAAGAGACGTGGAGGTCAAAGCAGCTTAATAAGAAGGTTTTAATGCCCCTTGGAAGAGCTGTGGAGTTCAGAGTGGTTTAACAAGACGGTTTTAATTCCCCTTGGAAGAGACGTGGAGGTCACAGTAGCTTAACAAGAAGGTTTAATGCCCCTTGGAAGAGTGGTGGAGGTTACAGTGGAATATAAAGACAATATTAATGCCCAGTGGAAGAGAAGAGGAGGTCACAGTAGCGTAACAAGACGATTTTAATGCCTCTTGGAAGAGTGATGGTGGTTCGCAGTATAATAAAATGACAATATCAATGCCCCTTGGAAGAGTGATGGAGGTCGCAGTGGAATAAAAAGACAATATCAATGCCCAGTGGATGAGACGTGAAGGTCACCGTAGCTTAACAAGACGGTTTTAATTCCCCTTGGAAGAGTGGTGGAGGTTACAGCGGAATAAAAAGACAATATCAATGCCCCGTGGAAGAGACGTGGAGGTCACAGTGGCTTAACAAGACAGTTTTATTGCACCTTGGAAGAGTGGTTGTGATCGCAGTGGAATAAAAAGACAATATCATTGCCGTGTGGAAGAGACATTCAGGTCACAGTAGATTATCAAGACGGTTTTAATGCACCTTGGCAGAGCTGTGGAGTTCAGAGTGGTTTAACAAGACGATTTTAATGTCCCTTGGAAGAGATGTGAAGGTCATATTAGCTTTACAAGACGATTTTAATGCCCCTTGGAAGAGTGGTGGAGGTTACAGTGGAATAAAAACACTATATCAATGCCCAGTGGAAGAGGCGTGGTGGTCACATTAGGTTAACCAGATAATTTTAATGCCCCTTGGCAGAGGGCAGAGCTGTGGTGTTCAGAGTGGCTTAACAAGACGGTTTTAATGTTCCTTGGAAGAGATGTGAAGGTAACTGTAGCTTAACAAGACGGTTTTAATGCCCCTTGGAAGAGTGGTGGAGGATACAATGGAATAAAAAGACAATATCAATGCCCTGTGGAATAGACGTGGAGGTCACAGTAGCTTAGCAAGATGTTTTTTTTGCCCCTTGGAAGAGTAGTGGAGGTCGCAATGGAAAAAAAAGAAACTAGCAATCACCCTTGGAGGAGTAGTGGAGGTCGCAGTGGAATAAAAACACAGTATCAATGCCCCGTGAAAGAGACGTGAAGGTCATGGTAGCGTAACAAGACGGTTTTAAAGCCCTTTGGAAGAGTCGTGGAGTTTACAGTGGAATAAGAAGACAATATCAATGCCCCGTGGAAGAGACGTGGAGGTCACAGTAGCTTAACAAGACGGTTTTATTGCCCACTTGTAAGAGTGGTGGAAGTCACAGTTAAATAAAAAGACAATATCATTGCCGCGTGGAAGAGAGGTGGAGGTCACAGTAGATTATCAAGACGGTTTTAATGCCCCTTGGCAGAACTGTGGAGTTCGGAGTGGTTTAACAAGACGGTTTTAATGCCCCTTGGAAGAAATGTGAAAGTCACAGTAGCTTAACAAGATGGTTTTAATGCCCCTTGGAAGAGTGGTGGAGGTTACAGTGGAATAAAAAGACAATATCAATGCCCCGTGGAAGAGACGTGGAGATCACAGTAGCTTAAAAAGATGATATTAATGCCCCTTGTAAGAGCTGTGGAGTTCAGAGTGGTTTAACAAGACGGTTTAAATGCCCCGTGGAAGAGACGTGGAGGGCACAGTATCTTAACAAGATGGTTTTAATGCCCCTTGGAAGAGCTGTGGAGTACAGAGTGGTTTAACAAGATGGTTTTAATGCCCGTTGGAAGAGTGGTGAAGGTCGTAGTGGAATAAAAAGACAATATCAATGTCCCTTGGAAGACTGGTGGAGGTTGCAGTGGAATAAAAAGACAATATCAATATCCCGTGGAAGAGATGTGGAGATCACAGTAGATTAACAAGACAGTTTTAATGCCCCTTGGAAGAGTGGTGGAAGTCGCAGTGGAATAAAAAGACAATATCAATGCCCCGTGGAAGAGACGTGGAGGTCACAGTAGCTTAACCAAACAGTTTTAATGCCCTTTGGAAGAGTGGTGGTGGTCGCAGTGGAATAAAAAGACAATATCAGTGGCCCGGAAAAGAGACGTGGAGGTCACAGTAGCTTAACAAGATGGTTTTAATGCCCCTTGCAAGAGCTGTGGAGTTCAGAGAGGTCTAAAAAGATGGTTTTAATGTCCCTTAGAAGAGATGTGGAGGTCACAGAAGCTTAACAAGACGGTTTTTGTGCCCCTTGGAAAAGTGGTGGAGGTTACATTGGAGTAAAAAGACATTATCAGTGCCCCGTGGGAGAGACGTGGAGGTCACAGTAGCTTAACAAGACAGTTTAAATGTCTCTTGGAAGAGTGGTGAAGGTCGCAGTGCAATAAAAGACAATATAAATGCCCCGAGGAAGAGACGTAGAGGTCACAGTAGCTTAACAAGACAATTTTAATGCCACTTGGAAGAGTGGTGGAGGTCGCAGTGGAATAGAAAAACAATATCAATGCCCCTTGGAAATGTGGTGGAGTTCGCAGTGGAATAAAAAGACAATATCAATGCCCCGTGGAAGAGACGTGGAGGTCAGAGAAGCTTAACAAGATGGTGTTAATGACCCTTGGAAGAGTGGTGGAGGTCGCAGTGTAATAAAAAGACAATATCAATGGCCCGTAAAAGAGACGTGGAGGTCACAGTAGCTTAACAAGATGGTTTTAATGCCCCTTGGAAGAGCTGTGGAGTTCAGAGAGGTCTAAAAAGATGGTTTTAATGTCCCTTGGAAGAGATGTGGAGGTCACAGTAGCTTAAAAAGACGGTTTTTGTGTCCCTTGGAAAAGAGGTGGAGGTTACATTGGAATACAAAGACATTATCAGTGCCCCGTGGGAGAGACGTGGAGGTCACAGTAGCTTAACAAGACTGTTTTAATGCCTTTTGGAAGAGTGGTGAAGGTCGCAGTGCAATAAAAGACAATATCAATGCCCCGTGGAAAAAACGTAGAGGTCACAGTAGCTTAACAAGATGGTTTTAATGCCCCTTGGAATAGTGGTGGAGGTCGCAGTGGAATAAAAAGACAATATCAATGCCCCGTGGAAGAGACTTGGAGATCACAGTAGCTTAACAAGATGGTTTTAATGCCCCTTGGAATAGTGGTGGAGGTCGCAGTGGAATAAAAAAACAATATCAATGCCCCTTGGAAATGTGGTGGAGTTCGCAGTGAAATAAAAAGACAATATCAATGCCCTGTGGAAGAATGGTGGAGATCACAGTGGAAAAAAAACAATATCAATGCCCCGTGGAAGAGATGTGGTGGTCACAGCAGCTTAACAATACGGTTTTAATGCCCCTTTGAAGAGGGATGGAGGTCGCAGTGGAATAAAAAGACAATTTCATTGCCCCGTGGAAGAGATGTTGAGGTCACAGTGCCTTTACAAGAAGGCTTTAATGTCCATTGGAAGAGTGGTGGAGGATATAGTGGAATAAAAAGAAAATATCAATGCCCCGTGGAAGAGACGTGGAGGTCACAGGAGCTTAACAATACAGTTTTAATGTCCCTTTGAAGAGCGATGGAGGTCGCAGTGGAATAAAAAGACAATTTCATTGCCCGGTGGAAGAGATGTTGAGGTCACAGTACCTTTACAAGACGGTTTTAATGTCCATTGGAAGAGTGATGGAGGATATAGTGGAATAAAAAGAAAATATCAATGCCCAGTGGAAGAGACGTGGAGGTCACAGGAGCTTAACAATACAGTTTTAATGCCCCTTGGAAGAGTGGTGGAGGTTGCAGTGGAATAAAAAGAAAATATCAATGCCCGTGGAAGAGACGTGGAGGTCAGAGTAGCTTAACAAGACGGTTTTAATGCCCCTTGGAACAGTGGTGGAGGTCGCAGTGGAATAAAAAGAAAATATAAATGCCCAATGGAAGAGACGTGGAGGACACAGTAGCTTAACAATGCGGTTTTAATGCCCATTGGAAGAGTGGTGGAGGTCGCTGTGGAATAAAAAGACAATATCAATGCCCAGTGGAAGAGACGTGGAGGTCACAGTAGCTTAACAAGATGGTTTTAATGCCCCTTGGAAGAGTGGTGGAGGTTACAGTGGAATATAAAGACAATATCAATGCCCAGTGTAAGAGACGTGGAGGTCACATTAGCGTGACAAGACGGTTTTAATGCCCCTTGGAAAAGAGGTGGAGGTACGCAGTGGAATAAAAAGACAATATCAATGCCCCGTGGAATAGACGTGGAGGTCACATTAGGTTAACCAGATGGTTTTTATGCCCCTTGGCAGAGCTGTGGAGTTCAGAGTGGTTTAACAAGACAGATTTAATGCCCCTTGGAAGAGACGTGAAGGTCATTGTAGCTTAACAAGACGGTTTTAATGCCCCTTGGAAAAGTGGTGGAGGTTACAGTGGAATATAAAGACAATATCAATGCCTTGTGGAAGAGACGTGGAGGTCACAGTAGCTTAACAAGACGGTTTTATTGCCCCTTGTTAGAGTGGTGGAGGTTGAAGTGGAAAAAAAAGAAAATATCAATGCCCCTTGGAGGAGTGGTGGAGGTCGCAGTGGAATAAAAAGACAATATCAATGCCCTGTGAAAGAGACGTGGAGGTCACAGTAGCTTAACAAGATGACTTTAATGCCCCTTGGAAGAGCTGTGAAGTTCAGAGAGGTCTAAAAAGATGGTTTTAATGTCCCTTGGAAGAGATGTGGAGGTCACAGTAGCTTAACAAGACGGTTTTTGTGCCCCTTGGAAAAGTGGTGGAGGTTACATTGGAAGGAAAAGACATTATCAGTGCCCCGTGGAGAGACGTGGAGGTCACAGTAGCTTAATAAGACTGTTTTAATGCCTCTTGGAAGAGTGGTGAAGGTGGCAGTGCAATAAAAGACAATATCAATGCCCCGTGGAAAAGACGTAGAGGTCACAGTAGCTTAACAAGATGGTTTTAATGCCCCTTGGAATAGTGGTGGAGGTCACAGTGGAATAAAAAGACAATATCAATGCCCCGTGGAAGAGACTTGGAGATAACATTAGCTAAACAAGACAATTTAAATGCCCCTTGGAATAGTGGTGGAGGTCGCAGTGGAATAAAAAAACAATATCAATGCCCCTTGGAAATGTGGTGGAGTTCACAGTGGAATAAAAAGACAATATCAATGCCCCGTGGAAGAGACATGGAGGTCAGAGAAGCTTAACAAGACGGTTTTAATGCCCACTGGAAGAGTGGTGGAGGTCGTAGTGGAATAAAAAGACAATATCAATGCCCCGTGGAAGGGACTTGGAGATCACAGTAGATTAACAAGACGGTTTCAATGCCCCTTGGAAGAGTCATGGAGGTCGCATTGAAATAAAAAGACAATATCAAAGCCACTTGGAAGAATGGTGGAGGTCGCAATGGAATAAAATGACAATATCAATGCCCCCGTGGAAGAGACGTGGAGGTCAAAGGAGCTTAACAATACAGTTTTAATGCCCCTTTGAAGAGAGATGGAGGTCGCAGTGGAATAAAAAGACAATTTCATTGCCCCGTGGAAGAGACGTTGAGGTCACAGTATCTTTACAAGACGGTTTTAATGTCCATTGGAAGAGTGGTGGAGGATATAGTGGAATAAAAAGAAAATATCAATGCACAGTGGAAGAGACGTGGAGGTCACAGGAGCTTAACAATACAGTTTTAATGCCCCTTGGAAGAGTGGTGGAGGTTGCAGTGGAATAAAAAGAAAATATCAATGCCCGTGGAAGAGACGTGGAGGTCAGAGTAGCTTAACAAGATGGTTTTAATGCCCCTTGGAACAGTGGTGGAGGTCGCAGTGGAATAAAAAGAAAATATAAATGCCCAGTGGAAGAGACGTGGAGGACACAGTAGCTTAACAATGCGGTTTTAATGCCCATTGGAAGAGTGGTGGAGGTCGCTGTGGAATAAAAAGACAATATCAATGCCCGGTGCAAGAGACGTGGAGGTCACAGTAGCTTAACAAGATGGTTTTAATGCCCCTTGGAAGAGTGGTGGAGGTCACTGTGGAATAAAAAGACAATATTAATGCCCCGTGGAAGAGATGTGGAGGACACAGTAGCTTAAAATGCGTTTTTAATGCCCCTTGAAAGATCTGTGGAGTTCAGAGTGCTTTAAGAAGATGGTTTTAAAGCCCTTTGGAAGAGACATGGAGGTCACAGTAGCTTAAAAAGACGGTTTTAATGCCCCTTGGAAGTGTGGTGGAGGTCGCTGTGGAATAAAACGACAATATCAATGCCCCGTGGAAGAGTGGTGGAGGTCACAGTGGAATAAAATGACAATATCATTGCCCCGTGGAAGAGACGTGGAGGTCAAAGTAGCTTAGCAAGATGGTTTTAATGCCCCTTGGAAGTGTGGTGGAGGTCGCAGTGGAATAAATCGACAATATCAATGCCCCGTGGAAGAGCGGTGGAGGTCGTAGTGGCATAAAATGACAATATCAATGCCCCGTGGAAGAGACGTGGAGGTCACAGTAGCTTAACAAGACAGTTTTATTGCCCCTTAGAAGAGTGGTGGAGGTTGCAGTGGAATAAAAAGACATTATCATTGCCCGTGGAAGAGACCTTGAGGTCATAGTAACTTAACAAGACGGTTTTAATGCCCCTAGGAAGAGTGGTGGAGGTCGCAGTGGAATAAAGAGACAATATCAATGCCCCGTGGAAGAGACGTGGAAGTCACAGTAGCTTAACAAGATGGTTTTAATGCCCCTTGGAAGAGTGGTGGAGGTCGCAGTGGAATAAAAAGACAAAATAAATGCCCCGTGGAAGAAACGTGGAGGTCACAGTAGCTTAACAAGACTGTTTAAATGCCCCTTGAAAGAGTGGTGGAGGTTGCAGTGGAATAAAAAAAAATATATATCAATGCCCGTGGAAGAGACATGGAGGTCACAGTAACTTAGCAATAATGTTTTAATGCCCATTGGAAGAGCTGTGGAGTTCAGAGTGGTTTAACAGTTCTTTTTTAATGCCCCTTGGAATAGACGTGGAGGTCACAGTAACTTAACAAGATGGTTTTAATGCCCCTTGGAAGAGTGGTGGAGGTTACAGTGGAATAAAAAGACAATATGAATGTCCCCGTGGAAGAGACGTGGCGGTCAGAGTAGCTTAACAAGACGGTTTTAATGCCCCTTGGAACAGTGGTGGAGGTCGCAGTGGAATAAAAAGACATTATCAATGCCCAGTGGAAGAGACGTGGAGGACACAGTAGCTTAACAATGTGGTTTTAATGCCCATTGGAAGTGTGATGGAGGTCGCAGTGGAATAAAAAGACAATATCAATGCCGCGTAGAAGAGAAGTGTAGGTCACAGTAGCTTAACAAGACGGTTTAAATGCCCCTTGAAAGAGTAGTGGAGGTTGCAGTGGAATAAAAAAAATATATGAATGCCCGTGGAAGAGACATGGATGTCACAGTAACTTAACAAGACTATTTTAATGCCCATTGGAAGAGCTGTGGAGTTCAGAGTGGTTTAACAATTCAGTTTTAATGTCCCTTGGAAGAGTGGTGGAGGTTACAGTGGAATAAAAAGACAATATCAATGTCTCCGTGGAAGAGACATGGAGGTCAGAGCAGCTTAACAAGATGGTTTTAATGCCCCTTGGAAGAGTGGTGGAGATTGCAGTGGAATAAAAAGACAATATCAATGCCCCTTGGAAGAGTGGTGGAGGTCGTAGTGGAATAAAAAGACAATATCAATGTCCCCATGGAAGAGACCTGGAGGTCAGAGTAGCTTAACAAGACGGTTTTAATGCCTCTTGGAACAGTGGTGGAGGTCGCAGTGGAATAAAAAGAAAACATAAATGCCCAGTGGAAGAGACGTGGAGGACACAGTAGCTTAACAATGTGGTTTTAATGCCCATTGGAAGAGTGGTGGAGGTTGCTGTGGAATAAAAAGACAATATCAGTGCCCTGTGGAAGAGATGTGGAGGTCACAGTAGCTTAACAAGATGGATTTAATGCCCCTTGGAAGAGTGGTGGAGGTCGCTGTGGAATAAAAAGACAATATTAATGCCCCGTGGAAGAGATGTGGAGGACACAGTAGCTTAAAATGCGGTTCTAATGCCCCGTGGAAGATCTGTGGAGTTCAGAGTGCTTTAACAAGTTGGTTTTAATGCCCTTTGGAAGAGACGTGGAGATCAGAGTAGCTTAAAAAGACGGTTTTAATGCCCCTTGGAAAAGTGGTGGAGGTTACAGTGGAATAAAAAGACAATATCAATGCCCCTTGGAAGAGTGGTGGAGGTCGCAGTGGAATAAAATGACAATATCAATGCACCGTGGAAGAGACGTGGAGGTCACAGCAGCTTAACAAGACGGTTTTATTGCCCCTTGGAAGAGTGGTGGCTGTCGCAGTGGAATAAAAAGACAATATCATTGCCCGTGGAAGAGACCTTGAGGTCATAGTAGCTTAACAAGACGGTTTTAATGCCCCTTGCAAGAGTGGTGGAGGTCGCAGTGGAATAAAAAGACAATATCAATGCTCCGGGGAAGAGACATGGAGATCACAGTAGCTTAACAGGGACGGTTTTAATGCCCCTTGGAAGAGCTGTGGAGTTCAGAGTGGTTCAACAAGACGGTTTTAATTCCCCTTGAAAGAGACGTGGAGGTCACAGTAGCTTAAAAAGACGGTTTTAATGCGCCTTGGTAGAGTGCTGGAGGTTACAGTGGAATAAAAAGACAATATCAATGCCCCATGGAAGAGACTTGGAGATCACAGTAGCTTTACAAGACGGTTTTAATGCCCCTTGGAAGAGCGGTGGAGGTCGCAGTGGAATACAAAGACAATATAAATTCCCCTTGGAAGAGTGGTGGAGGTCGCAGTGGAATTAAAAGACAAAATCAATGCCCCTTGGAAGAGTGGTGGAGGTCGCAGTTTATTAAAAAGACAATATCAATGCCCAGTGGAAGAGACGTGGAGGTCACAGTCGTTTAACAAACAGATTTAATGCCCTGTGGAAGAGTGGTGGTGGTCGCAGTGGAATAAAAAATAATATCAATGCCCCTTGGAAGAGTGGTGGAGGTCGCAGTGGAATAAAGAGACAATATCAATGCCCTGTGGAAGAGACGTGGATGTCACAGTAGCTTAAGAAGATGGTTTTAATGCCTCTTGGAAGAGTGGTGGAGGTCGCAGTGGAATAAAAAGACAAAATAAATGCCCCGTGGAAGAAACGTGGAGGTCACTGAAGCTTAACAAGATGGTTTTAATGCCCCTTGGAAGAGTGGTGGAGGGCGCAGTTTGCAATTGAGATTACTCTTTTCTTCAGAGCACCCGAATAGACCAGTGAGCGATCCCTCTCTTTTTTCTATTAATCATTTTTGGGATCCCGCTCCTGGAGCATTGCAGCAGGTACGTGTTCACACTATTAGAAGTTTGACAGCCTTTTTTCTGACCATGTGTCCCTTCCATTCAGTCACAGGTGGTTTTAACTAGCTCTACCAGCCCATACATTGTAGGTTAAAAGCCCAAGCAGAGACATATTGTCCATACAGGCTTACAGCCCAAGAGTGGCATATCCAGTGGTAGCGTAGCGTAGTTTCCCATCATACGAAGGTGACCTTGTCGTGGTTGATGGACACACATAAATTGGCCAAATTATGCGCAAAAAACCTTCATTTTTCAAAGTGACATTAGTCTAGATACAATATTTCTTATATATTCATGTATGGAGTGCCGAAGTTCTTTTTGCAATTGAGATTACTCTTTTCTTCGGAGCACCCGAATAGACCAGTGAGCGACCCCTCTCTTTTTTCTATTAATCATTTTTGGGATCCCGCTCCTGGAGCATTGCAGCAGGTACGTGTTCACACTATTAGAAGTTTGACAGCCTTTTTTCTGACCATGTGTCCCTCCCATTCAGTCACAGGTGGTTTTAACTAGCTCTACCAGCCCATACATTGTAGGTTAAAAGCCCAAGCAGAGACATATTGTCCATACAGGCTTACAGCCCAAGAGTGGCATATCCAGTGGTAGCGTAGCGTAGTTTCCCATCATACGAAGGTGACCTTGTCGTGGTTGATGGGCACACATAAATTGGCCAAATTATGCGCAAAAAACCTTCATTTTTCAAAGTGACATTAGTCTAGATACAATATTTCTTATATATTCATGTATGGAGTGCCGAAGTTCTTTTTGCAATTGAGATTACTCTTTTCTTCAGAGCACCCGAATAGACCAGTGAGCGACCCCTCTCTTTTTTCTATTAATCATTCTTGGGATCCCGCTCCTGGAGCATTGCAGCAGGTACGTGTTCACACTATTAGAAGTTTGACAGCCTTTTTTCTGACCATGTGTCCCTCCCATTCAGTCACAGGTGGTTTTAACTAGCTCTACCAGCCCATACATTGTAGATTAAAAGCCCAAGCAGAGACATATTGTCCATACAGGCTTACAGCCCAAGAGTGGCATATCCAGTGGTAGCGTAGCGTAGTTTCCCATCATACGAAGGTGACCTTGTCGTGGTTGATGGGCACACATAAATTGGCCAAATTATGCGCAAAAAACCTTCATTTTTCAAAGTGACATTAGTCTAGATACAATATTTCTTATATATTCATGTATGGAGTGCCGAAGTTCTTTTTGCAATTGAGATTACTCTTTTCTTCAGAGCACCCGAATAGACCAGTGAGCGACCCCTCTCTTTTTTCTATTAATCATTTTTGGGATCCCGCTCCTGGAGCATTGCAGCAGGTACGTGTTCACACTATTAGAAGTTTGACAGCCTTTTTTCTGACCATGTGTCCCTCCCATTCAGTCACAGGTGGTTTTAACTAGCTCTACCAGCCCATACATTGTAGGTTAAAAGCCCAAGCAGAGACATATTGTCCATACAGGCTTACAGCCCAAGAGTGGCATATCCAGTGGTAGCGTAGCGTAGTTTCCCATCATACGAAGGTGACCTTGTCGTGGTTGATGGGCACACATAAATTGGCCAAATTATGCGCAAAAAAACTTCATTTTTCAAAGTGACATTAGTCTAGATACAATATATCTTATATATTCATGTATGGAGTGCCGAAGTTCTTTTTGCAATTGAATTTTTTCTCAGTAATGCTGAAAATTAATGTTAATACGCAGTTTGAGTGTACAGCGGGGCGGGGGGAGGGGCAGGGGATGGATCTCTGCAGGAATAATGAAGATCTCCATTTTTTTTTCTCTTTCCCGCATTTACAGTAGGGAGGTGCAATCTGTCAGCCTATCAGCAGAGCACACATTGATCGAACTGCTTTTTTTCACACAAGCAAGGGCATGTGTCATTGGCAGTGTATGTCACATGTCCTTGCCCTATAAGACCCAGCCATTTTCCCCGTCGCCACCATTTTCTCACTGCTGCAGCTGCGTGTTAGACGGCACAGCTGTTGCTGTGTGCGCTAAACCTTGTTAATTTCAAGCCAATTTTCGCACAAATCTACAGATAGCTTGGGAGTAGGGAATAGTTTTGATTGCAGTCCTTTTAAGGACTAGGTTACAGCATTTCCTACGACTTTTATCAGGCAGGTCTGTGCTCTTAAATAGATAGGTTGGGAGTAAAGACTAATTGTAATTGCAGTCCTTTTCAGGACTAAGTTACATCAGTTCCTATCAGTTTTTGCCAGTCAGGTGTGTGCCAGTACTGTGCAAGTTTTTTTCACAGCATTTTGCTAAATCTAGCAAAGCAAATCCTTTCTGGCCTATTGCAGAGTGTGTTAGTCAGTGGAGTAGCCTATCTGTGTTGCAAGCTACACCACCTGTGTATAGAATACCAATTTTTTTAATGCACCTAGTGAAGTAAAACCTTTTGGGCATAGCATCATTCTATTAGTCCATCTATACTAACCTCCACCAGGTTGCAAATTCAATATAATTTTTTTCTGCATCTAGCTCTGAAAAAATATTTGGGCTTCTAGCACTGTGTGGGACTTGGTCTATTAGTCCATCTTTACTAACCTCCACCAGGTTGCAAATTAAAAATATTTTTTATCTGCATCTAGCTCTGAAAAAATATTTGGGCTTCTAGCAGTGTGTGGGACTTAGTCTATTAGTCCATCTATACTGACCTCCATCAGGTTGCAAATTCAATATAATTTTTTTCTGCATCTAGCTCTGAAAAAATATTTGGGCTTCTAGCAGTGTGTGGGAGTTGTTCTATTAGTCCATCTATACTGACCTCCATCAGGTTGCAAATTGAATATAATTTTTATCTGCATCTAGCTCTGAAAAAATATTTGGGCTTCTAGCAGTTTGTGGGACTTGGTCTATTAGTCCATCTATACTGACCTCCACCAGCTTGCAAATTAAATATAATTTTTATCTGCATCTAGCTCTGAAAAAATATTTGGGCTTCTAGCAGTGTGTGGGACTTGGTCTATTAGTCCATCTATACTGACCTCCATCAGGGTGCAAATTCAATATAATTTTTTTCTGCATCTAGCTTTGAAAAAATATTTCGGCATCTAGCAGTGTGTGGGACTTAGTCTATTAGTCCATCTATACTGACCTCCATCAGGGTGCAAATTCAATATAATTTTTTTCTGCATCTAGCTCTGAAAAAATATTTCAGATTCTAGCAGTGTGTGGGACTTGTTCTATTAGTGTTAGAACTCTCCTGTTAGGTTTTTTCTAGTTTGCTGGTGACATGACCATTTTTGCCTATTTAATCCGGCTCCACCCTCCTGGCCTTGCTGGACTTCATTGTAATTTCTACTCTTGAGCTAGCTTGGTACTCTGTTACCTTTCTCTGTCAGTTTTGCTAGGTCTTCGGACCTCTATGTTCTATGTTGTTTGTTTGTCCTATTTCTGCTACAATTTCTGCTAGGAGGTGTCCATCTTTCTCCCAGTCCCTAGTTCTTGTAGGGATCCCTTCCCTCACATCTATAGGTCTTGGTTCAGACTAGCCGAGGACTTTAGCGGGTCTGATCGCAGGATCAGGTTCCCCGTTACATCGTAGGGATCCAGCTTAGTTCTATTGTAGGGACAGATCTCCTGTCTTTCCTTAGTGCTTGTAGCAGATCATAACAGTAAGTCCAGCCCAAAAAAATTTCTCTAAGGAAAGGCCCCCAGTTTCCATCATGGTCTCGGTTCAGGATTTGGCTCAACGCCTGCAGGGACTCTCTCTGGAGGTGGCCGAGCTCCAACAACACATGAGTAGCTGCCTTGGAGCACATTTTGTAGAGCCAAAGGTACGTCTGCCTGATCTATTTTTTGGTGAACAACAAGATTTTTTTACTTTAAAAATGCTTGTTTATTGTATTTTCGTTTAAGACCCAGATCCTCTAGTGATGAATCACAGCGCATAGGGTTCATAATGTCACTTTTGCGCAAAGAACCTCAGGGATGGGCCTTTTCTATCCAACTTAGTGATCCGTGCTTTAGATCAGTGGATAGTTTTTTTTCTGCTTTGGGGTTGTTGTATGATGATCCTGATCGTGTCTCATCTGCTGAGTCTGAATTAAGACGTTTGAGACAGGGATCAGGTAATGTGGAAAATTATTGTACTCACTTCCGTCGGTGGTCTGCTCAGGTGGAGTGGAACGATTCAGCTTTGAAAAGCTCATTTCTTGCGGGGCTAGGTGAAAGGGTTAAGGATCTGCTGATTGCTTATCCTTCACCTGGAAACTTGCAGGAGGCAATGCAATTAGCTATACGGGTGGACAGGAGACTGCGTGCTAGGGTTAATAAGAGTAAATCCTCTGCCATGTCAGCTCCGAGTCTTGAGAGGGTCTGTACTGACATTGGTGAGCCGATGGAGATTGGGGCGATGTCACCCCGCTCTCAGGAAAAAGACCGCAGATTTTCTGAAGGTTTGTGCTTTTATTGCGGAAAATCTGATCATTTCATTAAGAACTGTGTGCTTCGTATGAACAAAGTAAAAAAAAAAGGTCAGTTACGCTCGTATAGCCTGTTTAAATACTAAGGGTGTACTTCTTTCTGCTACTATCACTGCTCAAGAAGAATTAATTGAATTTCGGGTATTTGTGGATTGTGGTTCTACTCTGAATGTGATTGATGGGGGATTCCTGGAAAAACTTAAATTAAAACCCAAACCTTTGTCATCCCCTATTGCTGTGGTTTCTGTCGATGGCTCTCCCTTAAAGAGTGTTACTCACAAGGTCTGTGAATTTCCCCTCACTATTAATGGTATTCACCAAGAGAATTTGGATTTGGTAGTATTAAATAATTTGCCTTCTCCAGTAGTGTTGGGGTTACCCTGGTTAAAATTGCACAATCCTGTACTGGATTGGTCTACCAATGAAATTAAGTCCTGGAGCCCTAAGTGTTATGACAAGTGTTGTAACGGGCGCATTGCTGCTGTGGATAAAGGGGAATTACCTGTACCTATTCAGGATTTTTGGAAAGTTTTTTCTGAGAAGGAATTGCAAATTTTGCCTCCCCATAGAGACTATGATTGTACCATTGAATTTGTCCCTGGAGCGACTCTTCCTAAAAGTCGTTTATTTAATCTTACTATTCCTGAGAGAAAGGCTTTGGAGGAATACATACAGACAAGCTTGGCCACCGGTCACATTAGGCCTTCCAAGTCTCCTGTGGCTGTTGGATTTTTTTTTGTTAAAAAAAAAGGACGACGGTTTACTTCCTTGTCTGGACTTTCGTGAGATTAATAAAATTACTGTACGCAATCCCTACCCACTGCCATTGATTCCTGATTTGTTTAACCAGTTAGTGGGGGCCAAGTGGTTCTCTAAAATTGATCTCCGGGGGGCATACAATTTGTTGCGCATGAAGGAGGGTGATGACTGGAAGACTGCTTTTAACACTCCTGTGGGTCATTTTGAGAATCTGGTTATGCCTTTTGGTCTTACCAATGCTCCAGCATTTTTTCAGAATCTTATTAATGACATCCTTAGACCTTTGATCAGCAAAAATGTGGTTGTGTATTTGGATGACATTTTGATTTATTCGCCGGATCTGGAGTCTCATTGGCAGAGCGTACGTGAGGTTTTACAGTTATTAATGGACAATTCGCTTTTTGCTAAGCTAGAGAAATGTGAGTTCGCTGTACAGAGGATTAGTTTTTTGGGCTACATTATCTCCAGTGAAGGTTTTGAGATGAATCCGGTTAAAGTTCAAGCTGTGCAGGAATGGCCTAGGCCTATTGGTTTGAAATCGATACAGAGGTTTTTGGGTTTCGCCAATTATTACAGAAAATTCATAAAAAAAATTTCTATTATTGTCAAACCACTGACTGATCTCACCAGGAAAGGTGCTAATGCGGTTCAGTGGACTTCTGAGGCCATTGAAGCTTTTGTGTTTCTAAAGGAGAGGTTCACCTCTGCTCCCATCCTTATGCAGCCTGATTTGACTAAGCCGTTTTTGGCTGAGGTTGATGCTTCTTCTGTGGGGGTCGATGCGGTGTTGTCTCAGGAAAACAAGGATGGAGTACATCCCTGTGCCTTTTTTTCAAAAAAATTTTCTGAGACTGAACTTAATTACGATATTGGTAATCGGGAATTGCTGGCGATTAAACTCGCATTTGAACACTGGCGTCATCTCTTGGAAGGTGCTGAATTTCCCATTCAGGTTTTCACTGATCATAAAAATCTGATCTATCTTGATGCTGCCAAGCGCTTGAATGCCCGTCAGGCTAGGTGGGCACTTTTTTTCTCGCGGTTTAATTTTTCCATTACTTACAACCCGGGTACCAAGAATGTTAAAGCTGATGCTTTGTCTCGCAGCTTTTCTCCCATGGTCGGTGCTGAGGAGGAGGAGGAGAGCATTTTACAAGAAGGTGTTGTGATTGCTGCTTTGGACTCCGTTTTGGAGGATGAGATTCTTAAAGCTCAGGAGAATGCCCCATCTAACACTCCCCATGGGAGGTTGTTTGTGCCTAGACCTTTAGGAGAGATTTGTTTGTTGAGTGTCATGAGTCTCGGTTGGCAGGTCATCCAGGAATTTCTGAAACCAAGAGACTTGTGGGTCGCAGTTTTTCGTGGCCTGGATGGCAGAAGGAAGTCATTAAGTGGGTGCGTCAATGTTCTGTGTGTGCTAGATCTAAGTCTTCGCATGCTCCTGCTGCGGGGCTGCTTTGCCCTCTGGAGGTTCCTAGTGCACCTTGGACACATCTGGCTATGATCTTTATTACTGACCTTCCCCCCTCTGAGGGTTTCACTGTCATCTGGGTGGTCATGGACCGTTTTAGCAAGATGTGTCACTTGGTTCCCTTCATCAAACTGCCCTGCGCTAAGACACTCGCTAAGGCCTTTGTCAAGGAAATTGTCAGACTACATGGCGTTCCTACTGACATTGTTTCTGATAGGGGACCTCAGTTCGTGGCTCGTTTTTGGCGTGCCTTTTGTGACAGGTTGGGAGTTCATTTGTCGTTTTCATCCGGATATCATCCTGAGTCCAATGGCCAGACAGAAAGGAAGAACCAGGATGTTGAGCAGTTCTTGCGTTGTTTTGTGGCAGACAATTAAGAGGGGTGGTCTGAGTTTCTTCCGCTTGCTGAATTTGCTCTTAACAACCATACATCCTCTTCTGCTGGGTGTTCGCCTTTTTTTTGTTGTTCTGGGAGACATCCGTCTTTTGGGTCATTCTCCAAATTGGTATCGGCTGTGCCTGAGGAGGAGAGTTTTTCTGGTGATTTGGAGAGAGTTTGGACGGATGTGCATAGTAATCTTCAGGAGGCTAACAAAAAATCTAAGAGGTACTTTGATAGGAAATGGCAAGAGGTTTTGTTTGCTGTTGGTGACATGGTTTGGTTGTCCTCTAAGAATCTGCGATTGAGAATTCCTTCTAAAAAATTGGGTCCCAAGTTCGTAGGGCCCTTTAAGGTGCTTCAGATAGTTAACCAATCTGCTGTTAGGTTGGAGGTTCCTACCTCCTGGAAGATTAATCCGGTATTTCATGTTTCTCTGTTGAAAAGAGCTGATGTATCGGATGGTGATGCCTCTGCCACTGTTCCTCCGGTGGTGGAGGACGGGGAATATGAAATTTCCCGCATCCTAAATTCTAGATGGTATAGAGGGAGTTTGCAGTATCTCGTCGCTTGGAAGGGTTTCGGACCCGAGGATAACTCATGGGTGAGGGCGGATGATGTTTCTGCTTCCAGACTTGTCAGAGCGTTTCATAGGAGGTTTCCTGATAAGCCCGGGCCTAGGGGATCCGGGGGATCCTCTTAGAAGAGGGGGTACTGTTAGAACTCTCCTGTTAGTTTTTTTTTAGTTTGCTAGTCACATGACCATTTTTGCCTATTTAATCCGGCTCCGCCCTCCTGGCCTTGCTGGACTTCATTGTAATTTCTACTCTTGAGCTAGCTTGGTACTCTGTTACCTTTCTCTGTCAGTTTTGCTAGGTCTTCGGACCTCTATGTTCTATGTTGTTTGTTTGTCCTATTTCTGCTACAATTTCTGCTAGGAGGTGTCCATCTTTCTCCCAGTCTCTAGTTCTTGTAGGGATCCCTTCCCTCACATCTATAGATCTTCGTTCAGACTGGCCGAGGACTTTAGCGGGTCTGATCACAGGATCAGGTTCCCCGTTACATCGTAGGGATCCAGCTTAGTTCCATTGTAGGGACAGATCTCCTGTCTTTCCTTAGTGCTTGTAGCAGATCATAACAATTAGTCCATCTATACTGACCTCCATCAGGGTGCAAATTCAATATAATTTTTTTCTGCATCTAGCTCTGAAAAAATATTTTGGCTTCTAGCAGTGTGTGGGACTTGGTCTATTAGTCCATCTATACTAACCTCCACCAGGTTGCAAATTAAAAATAATTTTTTTCTGCATCTAGCTCTGAAAAAATATTTGGGCTTCTAGCAGTGTGTGGGACTTGGTCTATTAGTCCATCTATACTAACCTCCACCAGGTTGCAAATTAAAAATAATTTTTTTCTGCATCTAGCTCTGAAAAAATATTTCGGCTTCTAGCAGTGTGTGGTACTCATTGTATTAGGCCATCTATACTGACCTCCACCAGCTTTGAAATTAATAATAATTTTTAGCTGCATCTAGCCCTGAAAATAATTTTTCTTCCCAATAGTGGTAGCAATAGAAATATGGGGCGCGCCTGGCTAACAAAAATATACGCTTCATAACAAAAAACACCAGCCTAGAGCATTGCATTAATAAGATGGCCTCATCGTCTCTCCCAGTACTAGGCCTACTTCGCTGGCTAGCATTCCTGTGCCTAAAATACAATGTATGGGTCCACGCTAGCCACTATGCTGAGGGGTGTAAAGCTGCTGCTAATGCTTTATAACAATTCAATTGGCAGATTTTCACAGAGCTCTTCCCCAACGCCCACCCATTGGGCAGCAGTTGCCCACCCTCCCTATGGGATCTAGTGGCTAATAGTTGATGCCATTAATCAGAGCGTCAGTTGCCCCGTCGACGTGGCAAGCATACGGTAAGGCATGGGAAGAGTGGACACGACTAGTAGCAGGCAGACGGGTTGACCAATGTGAACAAGCCAGATCACAAGTCACCATAGAGTTTCTCCACCAGCTAATGATGAGGGGCATATCAGGGGCGTCAGCGCAGCGGTGTCTGACCGGAGTAGCATTTCACTTCCAACTACTGAATTGGGGAGATGTGACAAAGATTCATCATCAGACAATCCATAAAAGGGTGGAAAAGGCGTCAGCCAAGTCAGGAGTGTAGACGTCCCGTCCCGTGTCACTAAAACTGATTTCTCACATCATATCCCTAACACCATTAACATGACACTCACAATTTGAAGCAACACTACTGTCTACTGCATTTGTGATCGCCTTCTTCGGGGCGCTATGCATAAGCGAATTAGTCCCTCAATCCAAAATTACCACCAGTGGAGGCTTATTACACCAGGACGTAGTCATAGCCAATAATGCAATACGTCTACGCATACGCCAATCGAAAACGGTTCCAGCGGGCAGGGGTACTTGGGTACTTCTACAACCCACAAACGGTACACTGAGTCGGGTAACAATAGTAAAAACATATATAACCATCAGATCACAAAGTAATTTATTCCTATCACACATTGATGGAACGCCATTATCAAAATACCAGTTTCAAGCTATATTTAATAAATGCATAACATCGGCAGGGAACTACCCCAAAGATTATGGCACACACTCATTCCGCATAGGCGCGGCCACGGAAGCAGCAAGAGCAGGACTGTCAGAAACGGAAGTTCAGAGGATAGGGATATGGCGATCCACGTGTTTGGCGAGATACATAAGACCGGACTTGTTATCCTAACGTGGTTTGTTTCTTTTACAGGTGACGCTAAGCCAACAGTGTGGGTGATAGGCCACTCGTATATATATTTGGCAGAAAAAACGGCGAAAGTCCGCCCAGGCGGGAGGAAATTAGAGTTTCATAACACATATTTCAACTGGAGAGGTATTAGAGGCCTGCTATGGCCACAGGTACTAATGGAGGTAATCAAGGTAGGGAGAGAGGCAAGAGGTCTGGTCATCTTAGTTATACAGGCCCGGGGAAACAACCTAGGTCATCACAAGAGCGCATAACTAATGGCAATAATGAAAGTAGACACTGAGCGCTTCAGAGAATTTTTCACAAAACTAGCTATAGTATGGTCAGAGATTGTGCCGATAGCGGTATGGCAAGGTGCGCAAGACATCACGGCCATCGAACGGACAAGGCGGGTAATAAATATTCGGATGGCAAAATTTAGAAGAGACAGAGACAGTGTAGTGATACGACACCGACAACTGGAGGTAGATAAAGCAGGTCTCATACGGCCCGATGGTGTTCACTTAATGGATATTGGACTGGACATATTCCTGTCAGGACTAAAGGACGGAGTGGAACAAGCGTTAGGAGTGATAGGTGGGGGTCAGAGTCCTGCATACGAGTACGCAGGATCCTCCGTGGCCTGGAAATAGAAAGGACAAGTTGGAGAGTTACACTTGTTGGCCAACTTGCTGGAGTGGAGACCCAGGGCATGCTGCAACAAGCTGAATTATTTTAGAAATAAAATTCCTTTCTAATGGAATGAGTATAAAGAGTTAATAAAGCTGTGACCGATCCTCACCCATCCAGTTGTAAGAATTACATTATTGTATTGTCAAGGAAAGGGTGGTGGTAGGGGGCCTGAGCGTCTGGGTTTGTTTGGGGGTCCCCACAGTCTGCCTAGGCTAGATGTATTTAAAAATTCTTATTAGATACACAGGCGGTGCAGCTTGCTTCGCAGCTTGGCTACTACGCCCAAAGTATTGCCTAGGCTAGATGCAGTTAAAAATTCTACGCTGACTAGCAGACACTGAAGCTTTGGAGCAGACCTCTGAGTAAACAGCTCTTCAGACTCAACCATCTGTGTTACCCCAAGCCATAGTGTATGTAGTTTCTTACAGTTAAAAGGGGGGGGGGAGCGACCCAACTCACCTGGAATTGACGATGACAACGTCACGTAAGACACAGCAAGGGGACTCCAAAAAGAGTCTCCATTTTTTCACAAAATTGTGGCACAGACACCACTTAACCCTAGAACGCATACCTGGGGCCTCGCAGGCCCGCCCTGTTAGTTGTTTTCTATTTTCTGCAAGATTCTTTTAGTTAGAATTTTGAAACTCTAGGTATTCTTCATGTATATAGTTGTTTGTCATTTGACTTTGAGTTATTCCATGTTATTTGCACACGGGCCTAAAAGGTCCCAGGTACGTGAAAGTGTAGATTTTTATGGTCATGCGTTCTAGGGTTAAGTGGCATCAATTGCCCCACAGTTGCTTAAAACGGTTGGTGAGGTGATTTTACGAAATCCTCAAGCTTTTAGTCTCCCCAGGATGACACAGGGGTAGAAAAGTCCTTGCGAATCCATGATTTGTTCATCTTTATGAACGTGAGTCTGTCTACATTATCAGTGGAGAGCCGCGTGCGCTTATCTGTCAGCATACCACCAGCAGCACTGAACACACGCTCAGAGAGAACGCTGGCTATGGGGCATGACAAGGTCTCCAAGGCGTGAGTGGCGAGCTCTGGCCATTTTTCCAGATTGGAATCCCAAAATGAGCAAGGGTCCAGTGACACAGTCATGGCTTCAATGTTTACTTGGAGATACTCCTGTACCATCCTCTCTAGGCATTGACTATGTGTCAGACTTCTTGTCTCCTGTGTCCTTGCAAAGGATGGTCTAAAAAAGTGGTGAAACGATTCCACAAAATTGCTGTTACCAGCAGATACTGTGTTACTGTTACAGTTTGAGTGATGAAGACTCGACAGTCCAACGGTTGGCAAGTTAGAACTGTGAGATTCACTACGTGCACCACTGGTGTTTTGTGGAAAAGCACATGTAAGATTCTGCAACAGCGTCTGCAGATACTCCTGCATGCGTAAATCCCTTTTTATGGCAGGAATTATTTCGGCAAATTTACTTTTGGGATCTAAGAGTGTGGCAACCCAGTAGTCAGGATTACTTCGAATTCTGACAATCCAAGGGTCATTTTGCAGGTAGTGCAGCAAGAAGGCACTCATGTGTCTTGCGTATCCAGGAGAACCAAGTCCTTGTTGTGTTGGTAGCGAGGTAAGAATCATGCTTCCTTCCTCTGCCCTCTCCACCCAACCTCGCACAACAGAAATGTGATCAAGGTCTCCCTCATCTGATGAGTCTTCCATGCCCATCGCTAGTTCGTCCTCCACTTCTTCCTCGGCTCCTGCACCTTCCTCAACAGTTTGGCTGCTACCATGTGCCCTGGTTAATCCCTCTCTCCCACCCTCCCATGCCTGCCACCTTAGTGCTGCCGACCGTCTGGACCTTGGAGATGTTATCCCTTCCGCATACGACTCCTCCTCTACTTCCTCCACCTCCTCTTGTCCCACCACCTGACTCTGAATTCTGTTTAATGTGTGCTCCAGCATGTAAGTCACCGGAATAGTCATGCTGATAATGGCATCGTCGTCAGCACTAAACATCTTCGTCACCATTTCAAAACTGTGCAAAAGGGTGTGTGGCGCCCCTGAGGATTCAGTCGCCACAGAGTTACTGCATCTCACCCAGAGGTGTGGTATCTCACCCTCAGGTAAGGAAAGCGTATGGCTCGGGACCCTAACACCTGCATCCAACACATACCCGCAGTGGGGGTAGGGCGAGATTACTCCTAAGGGAGAGCAGAGTCCCAGGTCCCTAGCTTTTGGGACGGTCCTATGTAGTGGGTGCTTAGGGGAGCACATGACAGGGAGAGTATAAATAGGAAGCCATCTTAGAAAGAGCAAGCCAGTCAGAGGAGGAAAAGTGACAGGAGCAGAGGCTCTGCATGAGCTCTGCTCCGGAGGCGGGCCTAGCCTGGGAGGCCCAGGACTGAAGGAAAGAAGAGAGGAGTGGGAGCAAGAAGGCTCCAGGAACCAAAGGGACCCTAGGGGTATGGGCTGTGCAGAAGGCCACCCGTACTCCCGCTGCTACCAGGAGGTAGAGGGGTCAGGCCAGATAAGGGGAACCGGTCCCTCAACTAGCGGAGAAACAGCAAGGCTCAACTAGAAACCGGAGGCTGCAGCATTTCATGTACTGCAGGCCAAAGTCCACACCAGTCTCACTAAGAAGGTAGCCACATAGGACCCAGGGGACGGAACACACGTCGCCCGCCAAGGCCCGAGGATACCGGATAGAAGTGTCACTGGGTGTGAGGTGCAGGGAGAAGGCCAGAGAAAGGACACACAGAAGGGGCTCCTGCTAAGTACTCCAGAGCTATCTGGGGGTGGACTGAGCCCCTCACTGAGTACGCACAGCACGACGGGGGAGATTGCTCTGGTACCTGTAATCTGGACTGCAACAACTGTGAGTAAAGATCTTGGGACTGCATCACATGGACTCTGTGTTCATTACTGACTCCCTGCACTACAACCACCATCATCCACCCACACTGCCCTGAAGCTACACTCTTCCTGTGGGGAGTAATAATACCATTGCTGCAAAACCACCAGCTTCAGAGGACTGTTCCGCAGCGGCGGCCCCATTTGCCGCACTCCAGAGGTGGCGTAGTCGGACATTATAAAACCCATATATACAAATTACCCTTGGATTGACCGCCCTGGGTCACGGACCGGGTCACCGCCACAGTGACTACAACCCCCGGCGTCTACCGGCCCAGCTCCGGGTATCCCATGGCCCAGTGGGCGCGTCAACTTCATAGGTCCCTGATCTGAGACCACTCCTGCAGCGTGATTTGCCCCACCTCTGGATCTCATTGGCCCAGGCTATACGTCAGTACGTATTGCACCAGGGTTTGTCGGTGCTGCCACAGTCGCTGCAACATGTGCAGAGTTGAATTCCACCGTGTCGGCACATCGCATTTCAGCCGGTGAACTGGCAGGCCCAACGACTTTTGTAGAGATGTAAGTCGTAGAGCTGCGGGATGCGAATGGCGGAAGTGAGCACACAGCGACCGTGCTGTCTGCAGAAGGCCATCTAGTCCGGGATAGTGGGCTAAAAATTGATGGACAACCAGGTTCAACACGTGAGCCATACAAGGCACGTGTGTGACATTGCCCCGGCGAAGGGCCGCACCCAGGTTTGTAGCATTGTCGCACACAGCCTTCCCTGGTTGCAGGTCCAGTGGAGACAACCATTCATGAAACTGGGTCTCCAGAGCTGTCCACAACTCCTCAGCTGTGTGACTCACATTTCCCAGACATTTCAAAGTAAAAACCGCCTGATGACGTTGAGCCCTGCTGCCAGCATAGTAAAGGGGTGTGCAGCAGGGGCGGAACTACCGCCCGTGCAGCCGGTTCATTGAACGGGGGCCCCGAGGGAGAGGGGGCCCCTCCAGCAGGGCCGCCATCAGGGCATGACTGCCCTGACTCCAGTATGGGGCCCAGCCAGTAGGGGCCCCCTTGGGGGCCCCCCTCTTGTGCGTCTCTCTCCTCATGGGGCCCCCGGCCCCATGCTAAGAGCCGGGTCCGGGACATCTCAGCGCTGCGCTGCTGCGGCAGCGCTTTCATGATTCCCCTGACTTCCGGTCATGTGACGGCACCGTCACATGACCGGAAGTCAGGAGAACCTGGTGTCAGCGATTTGGACGAGCGCCAGGATTCTGCAGGGATCGCATGGGGGTAAGTATAGCAAGTTTTATTTTTTTTTAAATACAATTTACTAGGAGTGGGGGGAATGGGAGATGCACATGTGGTGGAGGGGGATGAGAGATGCACATGGGGGGGATGAGAGAGGGGCACATGTGGGGGATGAGAGAGGGGCACATGGGGGGGATGAGAGAGGGGCACATGGGGGGGAGGGGGATGAGGGATGTGCACATGAAGGGGTGAGTGCTGCACATGGGGGGATGAGAGCTGCACATGGGGGAATTGGGAGAAAATGAGCTGCACATGGTGGAATTGGGAGAAAATTAGCTGTACATGGGGGAATTGGGAGTAGGGGGATAACGAGCTGCACATAATGAATGTGGGGTGGGGGACAGTAAATGATAAATGATGATGGGGTGGGGAGAGCACGGACATGATATAATGAATTGCGGCAGGGGGTGCATGTAAATAATGAATGCGGGGAGCAGGAAGTATAGAGTAGGGGGCGTTGCGGATGCAGGAGTGTAACTGGTAACAAATTGGCGGAAAGAGTAGAGGTTCTAATTAAATTATATATTAAGTGCCTATTTAAAGTTAATGGGGGCACCGTGGTGGATTACAATTTATATTTGGAATGGTAGGTTGCATAATGACTAACCATATATTGATGGTGGATGCACGTCTGTATTCAGCTGCGTAATGTAGAAGTTGGGGAATGTGCTCTAGATAACTGTGTTATTTTATGCAGAGACGAGTCCTGGCTGGAAGACGTGATGGCGGTCTGTGCTGGATGAAGGAGAAAAGCGTAGCTGAAGGACTTCACCTAGAGACGTCACCAGTGAGTCAGTGTATTACATGTACACTTACACTATATACTATGTACCGGGCTCCTGTGTATAACGTCACTGGTGATCCCTGTATTACCTGTAGACTATATACAGAGCTCCTGTGTATAATGTCACTGGTGATCACTGTATTACCTGTACACTGACACTATATACAGAGCTCCTGTGTATAATGTCACTGGTGATCACTGTATTACCTGTACACTATACACTATATACAGAGCTCCTGTGTATAATGTCACTGGTGATCGCTGTATTACCTGTACACTATATACAGAGCTCCTGTGTATAATGTCACTGGTGATCACTGTATTACCTGTACACTGACACTATATACAGAGCTCCTGTGTATAATGTCACTGGTGATCACTGTATTACCTGTACACTGACACTATATACAGAGCTCCTGTGTATAATGTCACTGGTGATCACTGTATTACATGTACACTTACACTATATACTATGTACCGGGCTCCTGTGTATAATGTCACTGGTGATCACTAGATTACCTGGACACTTACATTATACATACCATGTATAGAGCTCCCGTGTATAATGACACTTATGGTAATATTAGTAATGTGGTGGTAATATTAGTAATGTGGTGGTAATATGTGGTCTGGTCATGGTGTGGCAGTTTTTCCCCCTTCTGTGTGGTATTATTCAGTCACTATGTTGTGGTAATATGTGGTCTGGTCATGGTGTGGCGGTATTCCCTGTATGTGGTATTATTGGTCATTTTAAAAAAAAAATGTATATGACACATTCCCTTAGAGAAAACTAAATAAAAATATATCTAAAAAGAGTATTGGATATTTTAAGAAAATTTTAATAGGTTAGAGTAGGGCCCGGCCAGAAGAGTCTACCTTATCGTGGTGGCGGCTTTAAAAATCTTTTGGCCAAAACAAAAGCTGATGGCTATGCATGTGGCACCGTCACATGGCCGAACGTCAGGAGAACGTGGTGGCAGCGACGTGGACGAGCGCCAGGATTCTGCAGGGATCGCATGGGGGTAAGTATAACAAGTTTTATTTGTTTTAAATACAATTAATTAACTAGGAGTGGGTGGGTGAGAGATGCACACGGGGGGGGGGGTGAGAGATGCACATGGGGGGGTGAGAGATGCACACGGGGGGGTGAGAGATGCACACGGGGGGGGTGAGAGATGCACACGGGGGGGTGAGAGATGCACACGGGGGGGTGAGAGATGCACATGGGGGGGTGAGAGATGCACATGGGGGGGATGAGAGATGCACGGGGGGGATGGGAGATGCACGGGGGGGTGAGCTGCACATGGGGGGGTTATGTTTACATAACTTTGTTGCCTTATGAAGCGCAGGGGGGGCCCCCCAAAAATTTCTTGCACAGGGGCCCACTACAGTCTGTGTCCGCCCCTGGTGTGCAGGATCCCTTCTGCGCAGTTAGAAAGCTTGTGGCATGACCAGACAGGCTTTGGGTGCAGGTGGAGGACCAAGAGGAGGTTGAGGAGGCAGAAGCAGTGGAGGAACTTTGAGATAAAGAGGATTTACGCACAACTCGTGGGGACGGCAAGACTTGGACAGCAGCCCCTTGTTCTGCTGTCACCATAGTTACCCAGTGCCCAGTCAGCGACATGTAACGCCCCTGTCCATGCCTATTCGTCCAAGTGTCTGTGGTGAAATGCACCCTGTCACACACAGAGTTTCTCAAAGAAGTGGTGATGTTGTGTGCGACATGCTGGTGGAACGCAGGCACACCTTTCTTTGAGAAGTAGTGCCGACTAGGCATCTGGTACTGGGGCACTGCGATGGACATAAGGTCTCGAAAATCCTCTGTGTCCACCAGGCGGAAAGGAAGCATTTCTGTAGCCAAGAGCTTGCAGATGGTAAAATTCAACCTCTTAGCTTTCTCATGGCTAGGAGGAAATGGTCTTTTACTTGTCCACATCTGAGGGATCGAGGGCTGGCTTTTGTGCTTAGACGGGGTTGAGAAGGGTGTCCCCGGCAAACTGCCGGTCTCTGAGGAAGATGCAGGCGGACATGTTAGGTTGCCTTGATCCAAAGGTGGTGCTCTCGATGTCGGAGTGCGCTCAACACCAGCAGGTGTTTCCACTTCTCAATGAACTGACGACCTGCCAATCACACTGGCTGTTGCGGGTAAAGAGGTGGCAGGTCTGCGTCCAAAAACATGTGTGACTGCTGTCCCCCCAGTCACAGAGGATGAAGAGGCTGCGGATGCACAAGATGGGGCAGACAGTGGTTGGCCCGGCCCGCTAGGCCGCATTGTAGCACGGTGAGCTTCCCACTGCAACTTATGCTTCATATCCATGTGACGGTACATGCATAAAGTACTCAAACTATGGATTTTTTGGCCTCCACTTAGCTTTTGGTGACAAATATTACAGATAACACGAGTTGGGTCATCCTTATCGATCTGAAAAAATGCCCAGGCTATACAAGGCTTAGAGCCCATGCGACCTGAAGAGCCACCACGACTTGTGGTCAGAGCCAGAGTTGTGGTTGAGGATGCAGTTGTTGACGTGCTTCCAGTACCCCGTCTCTGTCCAGGAAGGCGCAACCAAACCTCATCGTCAATAGCATCTGTGACGCCCCGCTGCGCTTGGTATCACAGATCCTAGAAGAGTGCATTGATGGAACCCTCCACAAGAGGCCCCCATAAACATTCACACATCTCCACCTTCCACCTCAGATCAACAGAGGGAGCCCGTTAGGGATATAAATAGGGAAGGTGGAGCTAGGCAGTTCATTTCCTCTGAAGAGTTCCTGCAGTAGAGAAGCCTAAGAGAGGTCAGTCTGCAGTGGAGCTCAGTCTAGTCTAGAGAACTCAGTTAATAGTTCAGCAGTGGAGCACGAGGCTCCTGCTAGCTAGATTCAGGGAGCCCAGATAGAGCTTAAGGTGTGCCGGCGCCATGAGATCGGTGAAGCGCGGCAAGCTGCCGTTAGTGTGTATAGCCTAGTGAGGGCCCAAGTAGGCCGAAGGCGAGTGGCGAGTTAGTACATAAGGGGCAGAGGAGCTTAACCAGCTCACCCCGAAGCATTTACCAGACACCGGATCCGAGCTTACCGGGATCTCTATGACCCAGTAAGGCATAACCGGACTCCCTGGAGAACTACAAGTCGCAAGATCGCTAAGGTGCTGATAAGTAACAGAGCCAGGAGACGCTTAGGCCTCGCATACTGGGAGCGTGAACTCCAAGAGAAGGCCCTACCACAAGGTCAGCCAGTGCAGGACAGAGACAAAGTTAGGCCTAGCTCCAGGCAGGTCAGAAACTTACTACGCAGAGGCAAGAAACAGGAGGCCCTACACCCGCTCATTGGGGAGGATCCTGATATGCACCCTTCACCCTACAGTGCTCCGGGATGTGCCTGAATTTCCACCAGTAAAAGGTACTGAAGTGACTACCGTGTCCGTTCCCGTTCTTGGTCTGACCCAGCTGGGTCTTGCCTGTCCTGCATTCCCCCTGCATACGCTGCCCTGAGACCTAGCTCCACCTGTGGGGAGCTATACCATTGAGCTGCCTTATTACGGGACTCAGTGGACTGCTGCAGCGCTGGTGCTTCTCACCAGATACCACAGGTGGCGTCACGAACTCTTATAAAATTAACAATTATCCACCTTTTTAAAGAGTGACCCCAGGGTACGGGCCAGGGAGCCGACCACCGCGACATCCCCAAGGCCAGGCAAAGGCCCGGGCTAGTCACATCCTCCTCCACCTCCTCTGCTGACCTCATCGACTGGCTGACTGTGGGTTGACAGTAAGTGGGATCTCCAACCTCGTCATCATCACCCTGTGTGTTCTCACACCCATCGTCCTCAGAGCCAACCTCTTCCTGCCCTGACCGAAAAGTCAAGTTGTCGCTCCAATCAGGTATTTGAGTCTCATCATCATCTTCCTCATTGTCTCCACCAACAGGAGTTACAGTTTGGGAACAAGGGTCTACATTATGCTCAGAACCTTCTTCATCTGGTCCTGGATCCGACTTATAAAGATTCTGGGCATCAGTGCAGATCATTTCCTCGTCTGGATTAACAGAAGCTCTGGAGTAGACCTCCGTTTCTCAGGCTATAGTATGAGTAAACAGCTGTGCAGACTCAACCATCTGTGTTACCCCATACTCAGAAGGGCAGCTGGAGACTTGGGAGCTGTGAGGAAGCAAGTGCGATTGGGGTGACACCTCTGAGGACTGGAGTATTTGTGATGTTGAAGTTGAGGTGGAGGAGAGCCCACTTGAAGGAGCACTTGATATCCGTTGAAGCACCTGCTGTTTTTGTGCCTCATCTGGAATTTGTAGCGATTGGCGTGGCTGTAAGAAAGGGATCTTATCACATTGTCCACAAAAAAAAGTCGACATCTTAGTTTGGCTGGAAGATGGACTTTCTTCTGCAGATGTTACTCCCCCCCCCCCACTGCGGGGGGGCTCGACCCACCAGCGGACGGGCACCAGTATTGGGAGAGGGGGGGGCTGGCCGTCAGGGTCCACCGCGGCTCTGGCACGAACCCAGCGACACGGAGGTGGCACGGGCAGGAACGGACTGGCCGGGTCGGCTTCGCACTTCTTTGCTTTTAGAAGGGCATGGCATGCCTATATCTGTGTCTCTGCCTCCTTTTACTCCTCCACCTCTTTTCTTTTCACATGACTATATGTACTTGTCACTTTTCCATGTATTAGTTGTGTCTTCTGAGCAGTTTGTCAGGTTTTGGACACCTTTGAAGGTGTTTTCTATGTGTTTCTATGTGTTTTTGTTTGCCTGCCATTGGTTTTAATGGTGTTCATAGGTGTTCGACAAACAGTTCGACGAACAGTTGGGCGAACACACGGGTGTTCGACGAACCGAACCGAACTCGAACACTACGGGGGTGGCTCAACACTAGTCGCAGTGGAAGAAAAAGACAATATCAATGCGGCGTAGAAGAGAAGTGTAGGTCACAGTAGCTTAACAAGATGGTTTAAATGCCAATTGAAAGAGTGGTGGAGGTTGCAGTGAGTAAAAAAAATATACCAATGCCCGTGGAAGAGACATGGAGGACACAGTAACTTAACAAGACTGTTTTAATGCCCCTTGGAATAGACGTGGAGGTCACAGTAACTTAACAAGATGGTTTTAATGCCCCTTGGAAGAGTGATGGAGGTTACAGTGGAATAAAAAGACAATATCAATGTCCCCGTGGAAGAGACGTGGAGGTCAGAGTAGCTTAACAAGATGGTTTTAATGCCCCTTGGAAGAGTCGTGGAGGTCGCAGTGGAATAAAAAGAAAATATAAATGCCCAATGGAAGAGACGTGGAGGACACAGTAGCTTAACAATGCGGTTTTAATGCCCATTGGAAGTGTGATGGAGGTCGAAGTGGAATAAAAAGACAATATCAATGCCCCTTGGAAGAGTGGTGGAAGTCGCAGTGGAAGAAAAAGACAATATCAATGCCCCGTGGAAGAGACGTGGAGGTCAGAGTAGCTTAACAAGACGGTTTTAATGCCCATTGGAACAGTGGTGGAGGTCCCAGTGGAATAAAAAGAAAATATAAATGACCAGTGGAAGAGACGTAGAGGATACAGTAGCTTAACAATGCGGTTTAAATGCCCATTGGAAGAGTGGTGGAGGTCGCTGTGGAATAAAAATACAATATCAATGCCCCGTGGAAGAGACGTGGAGGTCACAGGAGCTTAACAAGATGGTTTTAATGCCCCTTGGAAGAGTGGTGGAAGTCGCTGTGGAATAAAAAGACAATACTAATGCCCCGTGGAAGAGATGTGGAGGACACAGTAGCTTAAAATGCGGTTTTAATGCCCCTTGGAAGATCTGTGGAGTTCAGAGTGCTTTAACAAGATGGTTTTAATGCCCTTTGGAAGAGACGTGGAGGTCACAGTAGCTTAAAAAGACGGTTTTAATGCCCCTTGGAAAAGTGGTGGAGGTTACAGAGGAATAAAAGGACAATATCAATGCCCCTTGGAAGGGTGGTGGAGGTCGCAGTGGAATAAAAAGACAACATCGATGCCCCGTGGAGGAGACGTGGAGGTGACAGAAGCTTAGCAAGACGGTTTTAATGCCCCTTAAAAGTGTGGTGGAGGTCGCAGTGGAATAAAACGACAAAATCAATGCACCGTGGAAGAGTGGTGGAGGTTACAGTAACTTAACAAGACAGTTTTCATGCCCCTTGGAAGTGTGGTGGAGGTCGCAGTGGAATAAAACGACAATATCAATGCCCCGTAGAAGAGTGGTGGAGGTCGCAGTGGAATAAAAATACAATATCATTGCACCTGGGAAGACACGTGGAGATCACAGTATCTTAACAAGACGGTTTTAATGCACCTTAAAAATGAGGTGGAGGTCGCAGTGGAATAAAACGACAAAATCAATGCACCATGGAAGAGTGGTGGAGGTCACAGTAGCTTAACAAGACCGTTTTCATGATCCTTGGAAGTATGGTGGAGGTCGCAGTGGAATAAAACGACAATATCAATGCCCCGTGGAAGAGTGGTGGAGGTCGCAGTGGAACAAAATGACAATATCAATGCCCCGTGGAAGAGACGTGGAGGTCACAGTAGCTTAACAAGACGGTTTTAATGCCCCATGGAAGTGTGGTGGAGGTCGCAGTGGAATAAAAAGACAATATCATTGCCCGTGGAAGAGAACTTGAGGTCATAGTAGCTTAATAAGACGGTTGTAATGCCCCTTGGAAGAGTGGTGAAGGTCGCAGTGGAATAAAAAGACAATATCAATGCTCCAGGGAAGAGACGTGGAGATCACAACGGTTTTAATGCCCCTTGGAAGAGACGTGGAGGTCACAACAGCTTAAAAAGATGGTTTTAATGCCCCTTGGTAGAGGTTACAGTGGAATAAAAAGACAATATCAATGCCCCGTGGAAGAGACGTGGAGATCACAGTAGCTTAACAAGACGGTTTTAATGCCCCTTGGAAGAGCTGTGGAGTTCAGAGTGGTTCAACAAGACGGTTTTAATGCCCCTTGGAAGAGACGTGGAGATCACAGTAGGTTTACAAGACGGTTTTAATGCCCCTTGGAAGAGCGGTGGAGGTCGCAGTGGAATACAAAGACAATATCAATGCCCCTTGGAAGAGACGTGGAGGTCACAGTAGCTTAACATGATGGTTTTATTGCCCCTTGGAAGAATGGTGGAGGTCGCAGTTTATTAAAAAGACAATATCAATGCCCAGTGGAAGAGACGTGGAGGTCACAGGCGTTTAACAAGACAGATTTAATGCCCCTTGAAAAAGTGGTGGAGGTCGCAGTGGAATAAAAAATAATATCAATGCCCCTTGGAAGAGTGGTGGAGGTCGCAGTGGAATAAAAAGACAATATCAATGCCCCGTGGAAAAGACGCGGAGGTCACAGTAGCTTAACAATACAGTTTTAATGCCCCATGGAAGAGTGGTGGAGGTCGCAGTGAAATAAAAAGACAACATCAATGCCCCTTGGAAGAGACGTGAAAATCACAGTAGTTTAACAAGATGGTTTTAATGCCCCTTGGACGAGTGGTGGAAGTTACAGTGGAATAAAAACACAATATCAATGCCAGTAGAAGAGACGTGGAGGTCACAGTAGCTTATCAAGACGGTTTTAATGCCCCTTGGAATAGTGGTGGAGGTCGCAGTGGAATAAAAAGACAATATCAATGCCCCGTGGAAAAGATGTGGAGTTCACAGTAGCTTAACAAGACGGTTTTAATGCCCCTTGGAAGAGCTGTGGAGTTCAAAGTGGTTTAAAAAGACGGTTTTAATGTGCCTTGGAAGAGACGTAAAGTTGACAGTAGCTTAACAAGATGGTTTTATTGCCCCTTGGAAGTGTGGTGGGGTTGCAGTGGAATAAAACGACAATATCAATGCCCCGTGGAAGAGTGGTGGAGGTCACAGTGGAATAAAATGACAATATCAATGCCCAGTGAAAGAGACGTGGAGGTCACAGTAGCTTAACAAGACGGTTTTAATGCCCCTTGGAAGTGTGGTGGAGGTTGTAGTACAATATCAATGCCCCGTGGAAGAGTAGTGGAGGTCGCAGAGGAAAAAAATTACAATATCAATACGCGATGAAAGAGACGTGGAGGTCACAGTAGCTTAACAATGCGGTTTTAATGCCCCTAAGAAGAGTGATGGAGGTCGCAGTGGAATAGAAAGACAATATCAGTGCCCGTGGAAGAGAATTGGAGATCACAGTAGATTAACAAGACAGTTTTATTGCCCCTTGGAATAGCTGTGGAGTTCAGAGTGGTTCAACAAGACGGTTTTAATGCCCCTTGGAAGAGACGTGGAGGTCACAGTAGCTTAACAAGACGGTTTTAATGCCCCTTGGAAAAGTGGTGGAGGTTACAGTGGAATAAAAAGGCAATATCAATGCCCCGTGGAAGAAAAGTGGAGGTCACAGTAGCTTTACAAGATGGTTTTAATGCCCCTTGGAGGAGCGGTGGAGGTCGTAGTGGAATAAAAAGACAATATCAATGTCCAGTGGAAGAGACTTGGAGGATACAGCAGCTTAACAAGATGGTTTTAATGCCCCTTGTAAGAGTGTGGAGGTTGCAGTGGAATAAAAATACAATACCAATGACCCTTGGAAGAGTGGTGGAGGTCGTAGTGTTATAAAAAGACAATATAAATTTCCTGTGGAAGAGACGTGGTGGTCACAGTAGCTTAACAAGACAGTTTTAATGCCAATTGGACGAGTGGTGGAGGTTACAGTGGAATAAAAACACAATATCAATGCCGCGTAGAAGAGACGTGGGGGTCACAGTAGCTTAACAAGATGGTTTTAATGCCCCTTGGAAGAGCTGTGGAGTCCAAAGTCGTTTAACAAGATGGTTTTAATGCCTATTGGAAGAGAAATCGAGGTGACAGTATCTTACCAAGATGGTTTTAATGTTCCTTGGAAGGGTCGAGGAGGTTACAGTAGAATAAAAAGACAATATGAATGCCCCGTGGAAGAGACATGGAGGTCACAGTAGCTTAACAAAATGGTTTAATGCCCCTTGGAAGAGAGGTGGAGGTCGCAGTGGAATAAAAAGACAATATCAATGCCCCTTGGAAGAGTGGTGGACGTCGCAGTGGAGGAAAAAGACAACACCAATGCCCCGTGGAAGAGACGTGGAGGTCACAGTAGCTTAACAAGATGGTTTAAATGCCCTTTGGAAGAGTGGTGGAGGTCGCAGTGGAATAATAAGACAATATCAATGCCCCTTGGAAGAGTGGTGGACGTCGCAGTGGAGGAAAAAGACAACACCAATGCCCCGTGGAAGAGACGTGGAGGTCACAGTAGCTTAACAAGATTTTTTTAATGCTCCTTGGAAGTGTGGTGGAGGTTGCAGTGGAATAAAACGACAATATCAATGCCCCGTGGAAGAGTGGTGGAGGTCACAGTAGCATAATAAGACTTCTTTAATGCCACTTTGAAATGTGGTGGAGGTCGCAGTGGAATAAAACGACAATATCAATGCCCCGTGAAAGAGTGGAGGAGGTCACAGTGGAATAAAATGACAATATCAATGCCCCGTGAAAGAGACGTGGAGGTCACAGTAGCTTAACAAGACAGTTTTAATGCCCCTTGAAACTGTGGTGGAGGTTGTAGTGGAATAATAAGACAATATCAATACCCCGTGGAAGAGACATGGAGGTCACAGTAGCTTAACATGATGGTTTTATTGTCCCTTGGAAGAGTGGTGGAGGTTGCAGTGGAATAAAAAGATAATATCAATGCCCCTTGAAAGAGTGGTGAAGGTCGCAGTGGAATAAAAAGACAATATCAATGCCCCGTGGAAGAGACGTGGAGGTCACAGTAGCTTAACAAGACAGATTAAATGTCCCTTGGAAGACTGGTGGAGGTCGCAGTGGAATAAAAAGACAATATCAATGCCCCGTGGAAGAGACGTGGAGGTCACAGTAGCTTAACAAGATGGTTTTAATGCCCCTTGGAGGAGTGATGGAGGATACAGTGGAATAAACACCCAATATCAATGCCCGTGGAATATACGTGGAGGTCACAGTAGCTTAACCAGATGGTTTTAATGCTCCTTGGAAGTGTGGTGGAGGTTGCAGTGGATTAAAACGACAATATCAATGCCCCGTGGAAGAGTGGTGGAGGTCACAGTAGCATAATAAGAGTTCTTTAATGCCACTTTGAAATGTGGTGGAGGTCGCAGTGGAATAAAACGACAATATCAATGCCCCGTGAAAGAGTGGAGGAGGTCACAGTGGAATAAAATGACAATATCAATGCCCCATGAAAGTGACGTGGAGGTCAAAGTAGCTTAACAAGACGGTTTTAATGCCCCTTGAAAGTGTGGTGGAGGTTGTAGTGGAATAAAACGACAATATCAATGCCCCGTGGAAGAGTAGTGGAGGTCGCAGTGGAATAAAATTACAATATCTATGCCCCATGGAAGAGACGTGGAGGTCACAGTAGCTTTACAAGACGGTTTTAATGCCCCTTGGAAGAGCGGTGGATGTTGCAGTGGAATAAAAAGACAATGTCAATGTCCACTGGAAGAGACTTGGAGGTTACAGCAGGGTAACAAGATGGTTTTAATGCCCCTTGAAAGAGTGTGGAGGTCGCAGTGGAATAAAAAGACAATACCAATGCCCATTGGCAGAGTGGTGGAGGTCGTAGTGGAATAAAAAGACAATATAAATTTCCTGTGGAAGAGACGAGGATTTCACAGTAGCTTAACAAGATGATTTTAATGCCCCTTGGAAGAACTGTGGAGTCCAAAGTCGTTTAACAAGATGGTTTTAATGCCCCTTGGAAGAGACGTGGAGATGACAGTAGATTAACAAGATGGTTTCAATGTTCCTTGGAAGACTGGGGGAGGTTACAGTAGAATAAAGAGACAATATGAATGCCCTGTGGAAGAGACGTGGAGGTCACAGTAGCTTAAAAAATGGTTTTAATGCCCCTTGGAAGAGAGGTGGAGGATGCAGTGGAATAAAAAGACAATATCAATGCCCCTTGGAAGAGTGGTGGAGGTCGCAGTGGAAGAAAAAGACAACACCAATGCCCCGTGGAAGAGACGTGGAGGTCACAGTAGCTTAACAAGATGGTTTAAATGCCCCTTGGAAGAGTGGTGGAGGTCGCAGTGGAATAATAAGACAATATCAATACCCCGTGGAAGAGACGTGGAGGTCACAGTAGCTTAACTTGATGGTTTTATTGCCCCTTGGAAGAGTGGTGGAGGTTGCAGTGGAATAAAAAGATAATATCAATGCCCCTTGAAAGAGTGGTGGAGTTCGCAGTGGAATAAAAAGACAATATCAATGCCCCGTGGATGAGACGTGGAGGTCACAGTAGCTTAACAAGACAGATTAAAAATCCCTTGGAAGATTGGTGGAGGTCGCAGTGGAATAAAAAGACAATATCAATGCCACGTGGTAGAGACGTGGAGGTCACAGTAGCTTAACAAGACGGTTTTAATGCCCCTTGGATGAGTGGTGGAAGTTACAGTGGAATAAAAACCCAATATCAATGCCCCTTGGAATATACGTGGAGGTCACAGTAGCTTAACAAGATGGTTTTAATGCCCAATGGAAGAGTGGTGGAGGTAGCAGTGGAATAAAGAGACAATATCAATGCCCCGTGGAAGAGATGTGGAGGTCACAGTAGCTTAACAAGATGGTTTTAATGCCCCTTGGAAGAGTGGTGGAGGTCGCAGTGGAATAAAAAGAAAATATCATTGCCCCTTGGAGGAGTGGTGGAGGTCGCAGTGGAATAAAAAGACAAAGTCAATGCCCGGTGGAAGAGACTTGGAGGTCACAGTAGCTTAACAAGATGGTTTTAATGCCCCTTGGAACAGCTGTGGAGTTCAGAGTGGTTTAGCAAGACTTTTTTTAATGCCCCTTGGAAGAGACGTGGAGGACAAAGTAGCTTAACAAGACTGTTTTAATGCCCCTTGTCAGGGAGGTGGGGGTTACAGTAGAATAAAATAACAATATCAATTTCCCGTGGAAGAGACGTGGAGGTCACATTATCTCAACAAGACGGTTTTAATGCCCCTTGGAAGTGTGATGGAGGTCTCAGTGGAATAAAAAGATAATATCAATGACACTTGGAAGAGTAGTGGAGGTCGCAGTGGAAGAAAAAGACAATATCAATGCCGCGTAGAAGAGAAGTGTAGGTAACAGTAGCTTAACAAGACCATTTAAATGCCACTTGAAAGAGTGATGGAGGTTGCAGTGGAATAAAAAAAATATATCAATGCTCGTGGAAGATTCATGGAGGTCACAGTAACTTAACAAGGCTGTTTTAATGCCCAATGGAAGAGCTGTGGAGTTCAGAGTGGTTTAACAAGACAGTTTTAATGCCACTTGGAAGAGACGTGGAGGTGACAGTAGCTTACCAAGAAGATTTTAATGCCCCTTGGTAGAGTGGTGGAGGTTACAGTGGAATGAAAAGACAATATCAATGCCCCTGGAAGAGACGTGGAGGTCACAGTAGCTTAACATGACGGTTTTAATGCCCCTTGGAAGTGTGGTGGAGGTCGCAGTGGAATAAAATGACAATATCAATGCCCCGGGGAAGAGACTTGAAGGTCACAGTATCTTAACAAAACGGTTTTAATACCCTTTGGTAGAGTGGTGGAGGTTACAGTGGAATAAAAAGGTAATATCAATGCCCCGTGGAAGAGACGTGGAGATCACATTAGCTTTACAAGACTGTTTTAATGCCCCTTGGAAGAGTGGTGGAGGTCGCAGTAGAATACAGAGACAATATCAATGGCCCTTGGAAGAGACGTGGAGGTCACAGTAGCTTAACATGATGGTTTTATTACCCCTTGGAAGAGTGGTGGAGGTCGCAGTGGAATTAAAAGACAAAATCAATGCCCCTTGGAAGAGTGGTGGAGGTCGCAGTTTATTAAAAAGACAATAACAATGCCCATGGGAAGAGACGTGGAGGTCACAGTCGTTTAACAAGACAGATTTAATGCCCTTTGGAAGAGTGGTGGAGGACGCAGTGGAATAAAAAATAATATCAATGCCCCTTGGAAGAGTGGTGGAGGTCGCAGTCGAATAAAAAAACAATATCAATGCCCCGTGGAAGAGACGGGGAGGTCACAGTAGCTTAACAAGACAGATTAAATGTCCCTGGGTAAAGTGGTGGAGGTCGCAGTGGAATAAAAAGACAATATCAATGCCCAGTGGAAGAGACGTGGAGGTCACAGTAGCTTAACAAAACGTTTTTTATGCCCCTTGGAAGAGTGGTGGAGATCGCAGTTTAATAAAAAGACAATATCAATGTCCCTTGGAAGAGTGGTGGAGGTCACAGTGGAATAAAAATACAATATCAATGCCCCGTAGAAAAGACGTGGAGGTCACAGTAGCTTAACAATACAGTTTTAAAGCCCCTTGGAACAGTGGTGGAGGTCGCAGTGGAATAAAAAGACAATATCAATGCCCCGTGGAAGAGACGTGAAGATCACAGTAGCTTTACAAGACGGTTTTAATGTCCCCTGGAAGAGAGTTGGAGGTCGCAGTGGAAAACAAAGACAATATCAATGCCCCTTGGAAGAGTGGTGGAGGTCACAGTGGAATAAAAAGACAATATCAATACCCCGTGGAAAAGACGTGGAGGTCACAGTAGCTTAACAATACAGTTTTAATGCCCGTGGAACAGTGGTGGAGGTCTCAGTGGAATAAAAAGACAATATCAATGCCCCTTGGAAGAGACGTGGAAATCACAGCAGCTTAACAAGATGGTTTTAATGCTCCTTGGATGAGTGGTGGAAGTTACAGTGGAATAAAAACACAATAGCAATGCCAGTAGAAGAGACGTGGAGGTCACAGTAGCTTAACAAGACGGTTTTAATGCCCCTTGGAAGAGTGGTTGAGGTCGCAGTGGAATAAAAAGACAATATCAATGCCCAGTGGAAAAGACGTGGAGGTCACAGTAGCTTAACAAGACGGTTTTAATGCCCCTTGGAAGAGCTGTGGAGTTCAGAGTGGTTTAATAAGACGGTTTTAATGCCCCTTGGAAGAGACGTGAAGGTGACAGTAGCTTAACAAGATGGTTTTATTGCCCCTTGGAAGTGTGGTGGAGGTCGCAGTGGAATAAAAATACAATATCAATGCCCCGTGGAAGAGACGTGAAGATCACAGTAGCTTTACAAGACGGTTTTAATGCCCCCTGGAAGAGAGGTGGAGGTCGCAGTGGAAAACAAAGACAATATCAATGCCCCTTGGAAGAGTGGTGGAGGTCACAGTGGAATAAAAAGACAATATCAATACCCCGTGGAAAAGACGTGGAGGTCACAGTAGCTTAACAATACAGTTTTAATGCCCCTTGGAACAGTGGTGGAGGTCTCAGTGGAATAAAAAGAGAATATCAATGCCCCTTGGAAGAGACGTGGAAATCACAGCAGCTTAACAAGATGGTTTTAATGCTCCTTGGATGAGTGGTGGAAGTTAAAGTGGAATAAAAACACAATATCAATGCCAGTAGAAGAGACGTGGAGGTCACAGTAGCTTAACAAGACGGTTTTAATGCCCCTTGGAAGAGTGGTTGAGGTCGCAGTGGAATAAAAAGACAATATCAATGCCCAGTGGAAAAGACGTGGAGGTCACAGTAGCTTAACAAGACGGTTTTAATGCCCCTTGGAAGAGCTGTGGAGTTCAGAGTGGTTTAATAAGACGGTTTTAATGCCCCTTGGAAGAGACGTGAAGGTGACAGTAGCTTAACAAGATGGTTTTATTGCCCCTTGGAAGTGTGGTGGAGGTCGCAGTGGAATAAAAAGACAATATCAATGCCCCGTGGAAGAGTGGTGGAGATCACAGTAGCTTAACAAGACTTTTTTAATGCCCCTTTGAAATGTGGTGGAGGTCGCAGTGGAATAAAACGACAATATCAATGCGTCGTGAAAGAGTGGTGGAGGTCGCAGTGGAATAAAATGACAATATCAATGCCCCGTGAAAGAGACGTGGAGGTCACAGTTGCTTAACAAGACGGTTTTATTGCCCCTTGGAAAAGTGGTGGAGGTTACAGTGGATTAAAAAGACAATATCAATGCCCTGTGGAAGAGACATGGAGATCACAGTAGCTTTACAAGACGGTTTTAATGCAACATGGAAGAGTGGTGGAGGTCACAGAGGAAAACAAAGACAATATCAATGCCCCTTGGAAGAGACGTGGAGGTCACAGTAGCTTAACATGATGGTTTTATTGCCCCTTTGAAGAGTGGTGGAGGTCGCAGGGAATAAAACGACAATATCAATGCCCCGTGAAAGAGTGGTGGAGGTCGCAGTGGAATAAAAAGCCAATATCAATGCCACGTGGAAGAGACGTGGAGGTCAAAGTAGCTTAACAAGACAGATTAAATGTCCCTGGGAAAAGTGGTGTAGGTAGCAGTGGAATAAAAAGACAATATCAATGTCCCGTGGAAGAGTAGTGGAGATCGCAGTTGATTAAAATTGCAGTATAAATGCCCCATGGAAGAGACGTGGAGGTCACAGTAGCTTAACAAGGCATTTTAATGTCCCTTGGAAGAGTGGTGGAGGTCGCAGTGGAATAAAAAGACAATATCAATGCCCGTGGAAGAGACGTTGAGGTCATAGTAGCTTAACAAGACACTTTTAATGCCCCTTGGTAGAGGGGTGGAGGTCGCATTGTAAAAAAAAGACAATATCAATGCTCCGTGGAAGAGATGTGGAGATCACAGTAGCTTAACAAGAGGGTTTTATTGCCCCTTGGAAGAGCTGTTGAGTTCAGAGTGGTTCAACAACACGGTTTTAATGCTCCTTGGAAGAGACGTGGAGGTCACAGTAGCTTAACAACACGGTTTTAATGTCCCTTGGAAAAGTAGGGGAGGTTACAGTGGAATAAAAAGACAATATCAATGCCCCGTGGAAGAGACGTGGAGGTCACAGTAGCTTTACAAGACGGCTTTAATGCCCCTTGGAAGAGCGATCGAGATCGCAGTGGAATAAAAAGACAATATCAATGTCCAGTTGAAGAGAGTTGGAGGTTACAGCAGCTTAAGAATATGGTTTTAACGACCCTTGTAAGAGTGTGGAGGTCGCAGTGGAATAAAAAGACAATATAAATTTCCCCTTGGAAGAGACGTGGAGGTCACAGTAGCTTAAAAAGACGGTTTTAATGCCCCTTGGAAAAGTGGTGGAGGTTACAGTGGTATAAAAAGACAATATCAATGCCCATTGAAAGAGTGGTGGAGGTTGCAGTGGAATAAAAAGACAATATCAAAGCCACTTGGAAAAGACGTGGAGGTCACAGTAGCTTAACAAGATGGTTTTAATGCCCCTTAGAAGAGTGGTGGAGGTTACATTGGACTAAAAAGACAATATCAATGCCCCTTGGAAGAGCTGTGGAGTTCCGAGTGGTTTAACAATACTGTTTTAATGCCCCTTGGAAGAGACGTGGAGGAGACAGTAGCTTAACAAGACAATTTTAATGCCCCTTGGTAGAGTGGTGGAGGTTACAGTGAAATAAAAAGACAATATCAATGCCACGTGGAAAAGACGTGGAGGTCACAGTAGCTTAACAAGACGGTTTCAATGCCCCTTAGAAGAGTGGTGGAGGTTACATTGGAATAAAAAGACAATATCAATGCCCCGTGAAAGGGACGTGGAGGTCCCAGTAGATTTACAAGACGGTTTTAATGCCCCTTCGCACATCGGAGGAGTTCGTAGTGGAATAAAAAGACAATATCAATTCCCCTTGGAAGAGACGTGGAGATCACAGTAGCTTAACAAGACTGTTTTTATGCCCCTTGGAAGAGAGGTGGAGGTCGCAGTGGAATAAAAAGACAATATCAATACCCCGTAGAAGAGACGTGGAGGTCACATTAGCTTAACAAGACGGTTTTAATACCCCTTGGAAGACTGGTGGAGGTCTCTGTGGAATAAAAAGAAAATATCAATGCCCAGGGGAAGAGACGTGGAGGTCACAGTAGCTTAACAATGCGGTTTTAATGCCCCTCGGAAGAGCTGTGGAGTTCAGAGTGGTTTAGTAAAATGGTTTTAATGCCCCTTGGAAGAGACGGGGAGGTCACAGTAGCTTTAAAAGACGGTTTTAATGCCCCTTGGAAAAGATGTGGATTTCAGAGTGGTTTAACAAGACGGTTTTAATGCCCCTTGGAAGAGACGTGGAGGTCACAGTAGCTTAACAAGACGGTTTTAATGCCCGTGAGAAGAGTGGTGGAGGTTACAGTGGAATAAAAAGACAATATCAATGCCCCCTGGAAGAGACGTGGAGGTCACAGTAGCTTTACAAGACTGTTTTATTGCCCCTTGGAAGATCGGTGGAGGTCGCAGTGGAAAAAAAAGACATTATCAATGTCCAGTGGAAGAGACTTGGAGGTCATAGCAGCTTAATAAGACGGTTTTCATGCCCCTTGGAAGAGTGTGGAGGTCGCAGTGGATTAAAAAGACAATATCAATGCCCCTTGGAAGAGACGTGGAGATCACAGTAGCTTAACAAGACGGTTTTAATGCCCCTTGGACAAGTGGTGGATGTTACAGTGGAATAAAAACACAATATCAATGCCCCATAGAAGAGAAGTGGAGGTCACAGTAGCTTAACAAGACGGTTTCAATGCCCCTTGGAAGATTGGTGGAGGTCGCAGTGAAATAAAAAGACAATATCAATGCCCCGTGGAAGAGTTGTGGAGGTCACAGTAGCTTAACAAGATGGTTTTAATGCCCCTTGGCAGAGTGGTGGAGGTCGCTATGGAATAAAAAGAAAATATTAATGCCCCGTGGAAGAGATGTGGAGAACACAGTAGCTTAAAATGCGGTTTTAATGCCCCTTGGAAAAGTGGTGGAGGTTACAGTGGAATAAAACGAAAAAACCAATGCACAGTGGAAGAGTGGTGGAGGTCACAGTAGCTTAACAAGACAGTTTTCATGCCCCTTGGAAGAGAGGTGGAGGTCGCAGTGGAATAAAAAGACAATATCAATGCCCCGTAGAAGAGACGTGGAGGTCACAGTAGCTTAACAAGACAGTTTTAATACCCCTAGGAAGACTGGTGGAGGTCTCTGTGGAATAAAAAGAAAATATCAATGCCCAGGGGAAGAGACGTGGAGGTCACAGTAGCTTAACAATGCGGTTTTAATGCCCCTCGGAAGAGCTGTGGAGTTCAGAGTGGTTTAGTAAAATGGTTTTAATGCCCCTTGGAAGAGACGGGGAGGTCACAGTAGCTTTAAAAGACGGTTTTAATGCCCCTTGGAAGAGAGGTGGAGGTCGCAGTGTAATAAAAAGACAATATCAATGCCCCTTGGAAGAGACGTGGAGATTACAGTATCTTAAAAAGACGGTTTTAATACCCCTTGGATGAGTGGTTGAGGTTACAGTGGAATAAAAACACAATATCAATGCCCTGTAGAAGAGACGTGGAGATCACAGTAGCTTAAGAAGACCGTTTTAATTCCCCTTGGAAGAGTGGTGGAGGTTGCAGTGGAATAAAACGTCAACGTCAATGCCCCTTGGAAGAGTGGTGGAGGTCGCAGTGGAATAAAAAGACAAAATCAATGCCCCGTGGAAAAGACGTGGAGGTCACAGTAGCTTAACAAGACGGTTTTAATGCCCCTTGGAAGAGTGGTGGAGGTCGCTGTGGAATAAAAAGACAATATCAATGCCCAGGGGAAGAGACGTGGAGGTCACAGTAGCTTAACAATGCGGTTTTAATGCCCCTTGGAAAAGATGTGGATTTCAGAGTGGTTTAACAAGACGGTTTTAATGCCCCTTGGAAGAGACGTGGAGGTCACAGTAGCTTAACAAGACGGTTTTAATGCCCGTGAGAAGAGTGGTGGAGGTTACAGTGGAATAAAAAGACAATATCAATGCCCCCTGGAAGAGACGTGGAGGTCACAGTAGCTTTACAAGACTGTTTTATTGCCCCTTGGAAGATCGGTGGAGGTCGCAGTGGAAAAAAAAGACATTATCAATGTCCAGTGGAAGAGACTTGGAGGTCATAGCAGCTTAATAAGACGGTTTTCATGCCCCTTGGAAGAGTGTGGAGGTCGCAGTGGATTAAAAAGACAATATCAATGCCCCTTGGAAGAGACGTGGAGATCACAGTAGCTTAACAAGACGGTTTTAATGCCCCTTGGACAAGTGGTGGATGTTACAGTGGAATAAAAACACAATATCAATGCCCCATAGAAGAGAAGTGGAGGTCACAGTAGCTTAACAAGACGGTTTCAATGCCCCTTGGAAGATTGGTGGAGGTCGCAGTGAAATAAAAAGACAATATCAATGCCCCGTGGAAGAGTTGTGGAGGTCACAGTAGCTTAACAAGATGGTTTTAATGCCCCTTGGCAGAGTGGTGGAGGTCGCTATGGAATAAAAAGAAAATATTAATGCCCCGTGGAAGAGATGTGGAGAACACAGTAGCTTAAAATGCGGTTTTAATGCCCCTTGGAAAAGTGGTGGAGGTTACAGTGGAATAAAACGAAAAAACCAATGCACAGTGGAAGAGTGGTGGAGGTCACAGTAGCTTAACAAGACAGTTTTCATGCCCCTTGGAAGAGAGGTGGAGGTCGCAGTGGAATAAAAAGACAATATCAATGCCCCGTAGAAGAGACGTGGAGGTCACAGTAGCTTAACAAGACAGTTTTAATACCCCTAGGAAGACTGGTGGAGGTCTCTGTGGAATAAAAAGAAAATATCAATGCCCAGGGGAAGAGACGTGGAGGTCACAGTAGCTTAACAATGCGGTTTTAATGCCCCTCTGAAGAGCTGTGGAGTTCAGAGTGGTTTAGTAAAATGGTTTTAATGCCCCTTGGAAGAGACGGGGAGGTCACAGTAGCTTTAAAAGACGGTTTTAATGCCCCTTGGAAGAGAGGTGGAGGTCGCAGTGTAATAAAAAGACAATATCAATGCCCCTTGGAAGAGACGTGGAGATTACAGTATCTTAAAAAGACGGTTTTAATACCCCTTGGATGAGTGGTTGAGGTTACAGTGGAATAAAAACACAATATCAATGCCCTGTAGAAGAGACGTGGAGATCACAGTAGCTTAAGAAGACCGTTTTAATTCCCCTTGGAAGAGTGGTGGAGGTTGCAGTGGAATAAAACGTCAACGTCAATGCCCCTTGGAAGAGTGGTGGAGGTCGCAGTGGAATAAAAAGACAAAATCAATGCCCCGTGGAAAAGACGTGGAGGTCACAGTAGCTTAACAAGACGGTTTTAATGCCCCTTGGAAGAGTGGTGGAGGTCGCTGTGGAATAAAAAGACAATATCAATGCCCAGGGGAAGAGACGTGGAGGTCACAGTAGCTTAACAATGCGGTTTTAATGCCCCTTGGAAAAGATGTGGATTTCAGAGTGGTTTAACAAGACGGTTTTAATGCCCCTTGGAAGAGACGTGGAGGTCACAGTAGCTTAACAAGACGGTTTTAATGCCCGTGAGAAGAGTGGTGGAGGTTACAGTGGAATAAAAAGACAATATCAATGCCCCCTGGAAGAGACGTGGAGGTCACAGTAGCTTTACAAGACTGTTTTATTGCCCCTTGGAAGATCGGTGGAGGTCGCAGTGGAAAAAAAAGACATTATCAATGTCCAGTGGAAGAGACTTGGAGGTCATAGCAGCTTAATAAGACGGTTTTCATGCCCCTTGGAAGAGTGTGGAGGTCGCAGTGGATTAAAAAGACAATATCAATGCCCCTTGGAAGAGACGTGGAGATCACAGTAGCTTAACAAGACGGTTTTAATGCCCCTTGGACAAGTGGTGGATGTTACAGTGGAATAAAAACACAATATCAATGCCCCATAGAAGAGAAGTGGAGGTCACAGTAGCTTAACAAGACGGTTTCAATGCCCCTTGGAAGATTGGTGGAGGTCGCAGTGAAATAAAAAGACAATATCAATGCCCCGTGGAAGAGTTGTGGAGGTCACAGTAGCTTAACAAGATGGTTTTAATGCCCCTTGGCAGAGTGGTGGAGGTCGCTATGGAATAAAAAGAAAATATTAATGTCCCGTGGAAGAGATGTGGAGAACACAGTAGCTTAAAATGCGGTTTTAATGCCCCTTGGAAAAGTGGTGGAGGTTACAGTGGAATAAAACGAAAAAACCAATGCACAGTGGAAGAGTGGTGGAGGTCACAGTAGCTTAACAAGACAGTTTTCATGCCCCTTGGAAGTGTGGTGGAGGTCGCAGTGGAATAAAACAACAATATCACTGCCCCGTGAAAGAGTGGTGGAGATCGCAGTGGAATAAAATGACAATATCAATGCCCCGTGGAAGAGACGTGGAGGTCACAGTAGCTTAACAAGACGGTTTTAATGCCCCTTGGAAGTGTGGTGGAGTTCGCATTGGAATAAATCGACAATATCAATGCCCCGTGGAAGAGTGGTGGAGGTCGCAGTGGCATAAAATGACAATATCAATGCCCCGTGGAAGAGACGTTGAGGTCACAGTAGCTTAACAAGACGGTTTTATTGCCCCTTGGAAGAGTGGTGGAGGTCGCAGTGGAATAAAAAGACAATATCTTTGCCCGTGGAAGAGACCTTGAGGTCATAGTAGCTTAACAAGACGGTTTTAATGCCCCTTGGTAGAGTGGTGGAGGTCGCAGTGGAATAAAAATACAATATCAATGACCCCTTGGAAGAGACGTGGAGATCACAGTAGCTTAATAGGACGGTTTTAATGCCCCCTGGACCAGTGGTGGAGGTTACAGTGGAATAAAAAAACAATATCAATGCCCCGTTGATGAGACGTGGAGGTCACAGTAGCTTAACAAGACGGTTTCAATGCCCCTTGGAAGAGTGGTGGAGGTCGCAGTGGAATAAAAATACAATATCAATGCCCCTTGGATGAGTGGTGATGGTCTCAGTGGAATAAAAAGACAATATCAATGCCCCGTGGAAGAGACGTGAAGGTCACAGTACATTAACAAGATGGTTTTAATGCTCCCTGGAAGAGCTGTGGAGTCCAAAGTGGTCTAACAAGACGGTTTTAAAGCCCCTTGGAAGGGTGGTGGAGGTCGCTGTGGAATAAAAAGACAATATCAATGCTCCGTGGAAGAGACGTGGAGGTCACAGTAGTTTAACAATGCCATTTTAATGCCCCTCGGAAGAGCTGTGGAGTTCAGAGTGGTTTAACAAGATGGTTTCTATGCCCCTTGGAAGAATGGTGGAGGTCGCAGTGGAATAAAAAGACAATACCAATGCCCCGTGGAAGAGTGGTGGAGGTCACAGTGCAATAAAAAGACAATATCAATGCCCAGTGCAAGAGACGTGGAGGTCACAGTAGCTTAACAAGACGGATTTAATGCCCCTTGGAAGAGCTGTGGAGTTCAGAGTGGTTTTACAAGTCGGTTTTAATGCCCCTTGAATGAGACGTGGAGGTCAAAGTAGCTTAACAAGACGGTTTTAATGCCCATTGGAAAAGTAGTGGAGGTGACAGTGGAAAAAAAAGACAATATCAATGCCCCGTGGAAGAGACGTGGAGGTCACAGTAGCTTAGTAAGATGGATTTAATGCCCCTTGGAAGAGCTGTGGAGTTCAGAGGGGATTTACAAGACGGTTTTAATGCCCCTTGGATGAGACGTGGAGGTCACAGTAGCTTAACAAGACGCTTTTAATGACCCTTGGAAGAGTGGTGGAGGTTACAGTGGAGTAAATAGAAAATGTCAATGCCCCGTGAAAGAGACGTGGAGGTCACAAAAGATTAACAAGATGGTTTTAATGCCCCTTGGAAGAGTGGTGGAGGTCGCAGTGGAATAAAACGACAATATCAATGCCCCTTGAAAGAATGGTGGAGGTCGAAGTGTAATAAAAAGACAATATCAATTCCCCATGGAGGACACGTGGAAGTCACAGTACCTTAAAAAGACGGATTTAATGCCCCTTGGAAGAGTGGAGGAGGTAGCAGTGGAATAAAGAGACAATATCAATGCCTCGTGGAAGAGACATGGCGGTCACAATAGCTTAACAAGATGGTTTTAAAGCCCCTTGGGAGAGAGATGGAGATCACAGTAGCTTAACAAGATGGTTTTAATGCCCCTTGGAAGAGCTGTGGAGTTCAGATTGGTTTAACAAGACGGTTTTAATGTCCCTTGGAAAAGCAGTGGAGTTCAGAGTGGTTCAACAAGACAGTTTTAATGCCCTTTGGAAGAGACGTGGAGGTCACAGTAGCTTAAGAAGATGAATTTAATGCCCCTTGGAAGAGTAGTGGAGGTCACAGTAGAATAAAAAGACATTATCAATGTCCCGTTTAAAAGACGTGGAGGTCACAGTAGCTTAACAAGAAGGTTTTAATGACCCTTGGAAGAGTGGTGGAGGTCACAGTGGAATAAAAAGACAATATCAATGCCCCTTGGAAGAGACGTGGAGGTCACAGTAGCTTAACAAGACGGTTTTAATGCCCCTTGGAAGAGGTGTGGAGGTCACAGTAGATTAACAAGACGCTTTTAATGCCCCTTGGAAGAGTGGTGGACATCGCAGTGGAATAAAAAGACAATATCAATGCTCCATGGAAGAGACGGTGAGGTCACAGTAGCTTAATAAGACAGTTTTAATGCCCCTTGGAAGTGTGGTGGAGGTCGCAGTGGAATAAAAAGACAATATCAATGCCCCGTGGAAGAGATGTGGAGGTCACAATAGCTTAACGAGACGTTATTAATGCCCCTTTGAAGAGTGGTGGAGGTTGCAGTGGAAAAAAAAGACAATATCAAAGCTCCGTGGAAGAGATGTGGAGATTACAGTATCTTAACAAGACGGTTTTAATGCCCCTTGGAAAAGCTGTGGAGTTCAGAGTGGTTTAACAAGACGGTTTTAATGCACGTTGAAAGAGACGTGGTGGTCACAGTAGCTTAACACGACGGTTTTAATGCCCCTTAGAAGAGTGGTGGAGGTTACAGTGGAATAAAACAACAATATCAATGCCCCGTAGAAGAGACGTGGAGGTCACAGTACCTTAATAAGATGGTTTCAATGCCCCTTGGAAGAGTAATGGAGGTCGCAGTGGAATAAAAAGACAAAATCAATGCCCCGCGGAAGAGACGTGGAGGTCACAGTAGCTTAACAAGACGGTTTTAATGCCGCTTTCAAGAGTGGTGGAGGTCGCAGTGGAATAAAAAGACAATATCAATTCCCCGTGGAAAGACGTGGAGGTCACAGTAGCTTAACAAGACGGTTTTAATGCCGCTTGGAAGAGCTGTGGAGTTCAGAGTGGTTTAACAAGACGGTTTTAATGCCCCTTGGAAGGGTGGTGGAGGTCGCTATGGAATAAAAAGACAATATCAATGCTCCGTGGAAGAGACGTGGAGGTCACAGTAGTTTAACAATGCCATTTTAATGCCCCTCGGAAGAGCTGTGGAGTTCAGAGTGGTTTAACAAGATGGTTTCAATTCCCCTTGGAAGAGTGTTGGAGGTCGCAGTGGAATAAAAAGACAATACCAATGCCCCGTGGAAGAGTGGTGGAGGCCGCAGTGGAATAAAAAGACAATATCAATGCCCCGTGGAAGAGACGTGGAGGTCACAGTAGCTTAACAAGACGGATTTAATGCCTCTTGGAAGAGCTGTGGAGTTCAGAGGGGTTTTACAAGATGATTTTAATGCCCCTTGGATGAAACATGGAAGTCAAAGTAGCTTAACAAGACGCTTTTAATGCCCCTTGGAAGAGTGGTTGACGTCGCAGTGGAATAAAAAGACAATATCAATGCCCCGTGTAGGAGACGTGGAGGTCACAGTAGCTTAACAAGACAGTTTTAATGCCCCTTGGAAGAGCTGTGGAGTTCAGAGAGGTTTTACAAGACAGTTTTAATGCCTCTTGGATGAGATGTGGAGGTAACAGTAGCTTAACAAGACGGTTTTAATGCCCATTGGAAAAGCAGTGGAGGTGACAGTGGAATAAAAAGACAATATCAATGCTCCGCGGGAGAGATGTGTAGGTCAGAGTAGCTTAACAAGACGTTTTTAATTCCCCTTGGAAGTGTGGTGGAGGTCGCAGTGGAATAAAAAGGCAATATCAATGCCCCTTGGAAGATTGGTGGAGGTCGCAGTGGAAAAAAAAGACAATATCAATATCGCACAGAAGAGTCGTGGAGGTCACAGTAGCTTAACAAGAAGGTTTTAATGCCCCTTGGAAGGGTGAAGGAGGCAGCAGTGGTATAAACAGACAGCATCAAAGCCCCGTGGAAGAGACATGGAGGTCACAGTAGCTTTACAAAATGGTTTTAATGCAGTTTGGAAGAGCTGTGGAGTTCAGAATGGTTTAACAAGACGGTTATAATGCCCCTTGGAAGAGAGGTGGAGATCACAGTAACTTAACAAGATGGTTTTAATGCCCCTTGGAAGAGTGGTGGACGTTACAGTGGAATAAATAAAAAATATCAATGCCCCGTGGAAGAGACCTGGAGGTCACAGTAGCTTAGCAAGACGCATTTAATGCCCCTTGGAAGTGCTGTGGAGTTCAGAGGGGTTTTACAAAACGGTTTTAATGCCCCTTGGATGAGACGTGGAGGTCACAGTAGCTTAACAAGACGCTTTTATTGACCCTTGGAAGAGTGGTGGACGTCGCAGTGGAATAAAAAGACAATGTCAATGCCCCGTGGAAGAGAAGTGGAGGTCACAGTAGCTTAATAAGACAGTTTTAATGCACCTTGGAAAAGTAGTGGAGGTGATAGTTGTATAAAAAGACAATATCAATGCCCCGTGGAAGAGACGTGTAGGTCACAGTAGCTTAACAAGACGTTTTTAATGCCCCTTGGAAGTGTGGTGGAGATCGCAGTGGAATAAAAAGGCAATATCAATGCCCCTTGGAAGAGTGGTGGAGGTCGCAGTGGAATAAAAACACAATATCAATACCGCATGAAAGAGACGTGGAGGTCACAGTAGCTTAACAATACGGTTTTAATGCCCCTTGGAGGGGTGGTGGAGATCGCAGTGGAATAAAAAGACAATATCAAAGCACCGTGGAAGAGACATGGAGGTCACAGTAGCTTTACGAAACGGTTTTAATAACGTTTGGAAGAGCTGTGGAGTTCAGAGTGGTTTAACAAGATGGTTTTAATGCCCCTTGGAAGAGAGGTGGAGATCACAGTAACTTAACAAGATGGTTTTAATGACCCTTGGAAGAGTGGTGAAGGTTACAGTGGAGTAAATAGAAAATGTCAATACCCCATGAGAGAGACGTGGAGGTCACAAAAACTTAACAAGATGGTTTTAACGCCCCTTGGAAGAGTGGTGGAGGTCGCAGTGGAATAAAACGACAATATCCATGCCCCTTGAAAGAGTGGTGGAGGTCGCAGTGGAATAAAAAGACAATGTCAATGCCACGTGGAAGAGAAGTAGAGGTCACAGTAGCTTAACAAGACAGTTTTAATGTCCCTTGGAAGAGTTCTGGAGTTCAGAGGGGTTTTACAACATAGTTTTAATGCCCCTTGGATGAGACGTGGAGGTAACAGTAGCTTATGAAGACAGTTTTAATGCACCTTGGAAAAGTAGTGGAGGTGATAGTTGTATAAAAAGACAATATCAATGCCCCGTGGAAGAGACGTGTAGGTCACAGTAGCTTAACAAGACGTTTTTAATGCCCCATGGAAGTGTGGTGGAGATCGCAGTGGAATAAAAAGACAATATCAATACCGCATGAAAGAGACGAGGAGGTCACAGTAGCTTAACAATACGGTTTTAATGCCCCTTGGGAGGGTGGAGGAGGTAGCAGTGGTATAAAAAGACAATGTCAAAGCACCGTGGAAAAGACATGGAGGTCACAGTAGCTTTACGAAATGGTTTTAATAACGTTTGGAAGAGCTGTGGAGTTCAGAATGGTTTAACAAGACGGTTTTAATGCCCCTTGGAAGAGAGGTGGAGATCACAGTAACTTAACAAGATAGTTTTAATTACCCTTGAAAGAGTGGTGGAGTTTACAGTGGAGTAAATAGAAAATATCAATGCCCCGTGAAAGAGACGTGGAGGTCACAAAAGCTTAACAAGATGGTTTTAACGCCCCTTGGAAGAGTGGTGGTAGTCGCAGTGAAATAAAACGACAATATCAATGCCCCTTGAAAGAGAGATGGAGGTCGCAGTGTAATAAAAAGACAATATCAATGCCCCATGGAGAAGACGTGGAAGTCACAGTACCTTAAAAAGACGGATTTAATGCCCCTTGGAAGAGTGGAGGAGGTAGCAGTGGAATAAAAAGACAATATCAATGCCTCGTGGAAGAGACATGGAGGTCACAGTAGCTTAACAAGATGGTTTTAAAGCCCCTTGGGAGAGAGATGGAGATCACAGTAGCTTAACAAGACGGTTTTAATGCCCCTTGGAAGAGCTGTGGAGTTCAGATTGGTTTAACAAGACGGTTTTAATGCCACTTGGAAAAGCAATGGAGTTCAGAGTGGTTCAACAAGTCAGTTTTAATGCCCTTTGGAAGAGACGTGGAGGTCACAGTAGCTTAAGAAGATGGATTTAATGCCCCTTGGAAGAGTAGTGGAGGTCGCAGTGGAATAAAAAGACATTATCAATGCCCCGTTTAAAAGACGTGAAGGTCACAGTAGCTTAACAAGAACGTTTTAATGCCCCTTGGAAGAGTGGTGGAGGTCACAGTGGAATAAAAAGACAATATCAATGCCCCTTGGAAGAGACGTGGAGGTGACAGTAGCTTAACAAGACGGTTTTAATGCCCCTTGGAAGATATGTGGAGTTCAGAGGTGTTTTACAAGACGGTTTTAATGCCCCTTGGATGAGATGTGGAGGTCACAGTAGATTAACAAGACGCTTTTAATGCCCCTTGGAAGAATGGTGGACATCGCAGTGGAATAAAAAGACAATATCAAGGCCCCATGGAAGAGACGGTGAGGTCACAGTAGCTTAACAAGACAGTTTTAATGCCCCTTGGAAGTGTGGTGGAGGTCGCAGTGGAATAAAATGACAATATCAATTCCCCGTGGAAGAGATGTGGAGGTCACAGTAACTTAACGAGACGGTTTTAATGCGCATTTGAAAAGCTGTGGAGTTCAGAGTGGTTTAACAAGACGGTTTTAATGCCCGTTGAAAGAGACGTGGAGGTCACAGTAGCTTAACACGACGGTTTTAATGCCCACTAGAAGAGTGGTGGAGGTTACAGTGGAATAAAACGACAATATCAATGCACCGTAGAAGAGACGTGGAGCTCACAGTAGCTTAACAAGACGGTTTTAATGCCCCTTGGAAGAATGGTTGAGGTCGCAGTGGAATAAAAAGACAATATCAATGCCCTTTGGAAGATTGGTGGAGGTCGCAGTGGAATAAAAAGACAATATCAATGCCCCGTGAAAGAGGCGTGGAGGTCATAGTAGCTTAACAAGATGGTTTTAACGCCCCTTGGAAGAGTGGTGGAGGTCGCAGTGGAATAAAAAGACAAAATCAATGCCCTGTGGAAGAGACGTGGAGGTCACATTAGCTTAACAAGACGGTTTTAATGCTCCTTGAAAGAGTGGTGGAGGTCACTATGGAATAAGAAGACAATAGCAATGCCCCGTGGAAGAGATGTGGAGGTCACAGTAGCTTAACAATGCGGTTTTATTGCCCTTTGGAAGATCTGTGGAGTTCAGAGTGCTTTAGCAAGATGGTTTTAATGCCCTTTAGAAGAGACGTGGAGGTCACAGTAACTTAAAAAGATGGTTTTAATGCCCCTTGGAAAAGTGGTGGAGGTTACTGTGGAATAAAAAGACAATATCAATGAGCCTTGGAAAGACGTGGAGGTCACAGTAGCTTAACAAGACGGTTTTAAGGCCCCTTGGAAGAGCTGTGGAGTTCAGAGTGGTTTAACAAGACGGTTTTAATGCCCCTTGGAAGAGACTCGGAGGTGACAGTAGCTTTACAAGACGGTTTTCATGCCCCTTGGAAGTGTGGTGGAGGTCGCAGTGGAATAAAACGACAAAATCAATTCCCCGTGGAAGAGTGGTGGAGGTCGCAGTGGAATAAAATGACAATATCAATGCCCCGTGGAAGAGATGTGGAGGTCACAGTAGCTTAACAAGACGGTTTTATTGCCCCTTGGAAGTGTGGTGGAGGTCGCAGTGGAACAAAACGACAAAACCAATGCCCAGTGGAAGAGTGTTGGAGGTCGCAGTGGAAAAAAATGACAATATCAATGCCCCGTGGAAGAGATGTGGAGGTCACAGTAGCTTAAAAAGAAGGTTTTATTGCCCCTTGGAAGTGTGGTGGAGGTCGCATTGGAATAAATCGACAATATCAATGCCCCGTGGAGGAGTGGTGGAGTTCACAGCAGCTTAACAAGACGGTTTTCATGGCCCTCGGAAGTGTGGTGGAGGTGGCATTGGAATAAAACGTCAATATCAATGCCCCGTGGAAGAGTGGTGGAGGTCACAGTGGAATAAAATGACAACATCAATGCCCGTGGAAGAGACGTGGAGGTCACAGTAGCTTAACAAGACGGTTTTAATGCTCCTAGGAAGAGTGGTGGAGGTCGCAGTGGAATAAAAAGACAATATCAATGCTCTGGGGAAGAGACGTGGAGTTCACAGTAGCTTAACTAGACGGTTTTTATGCCCCTTGGAAGAGCTGTGGAGTTCAGAGTGGTTCAACAAGACGGTTTTAATGCCCCTTGGAAGAGACGTGGAGTTCACAGTAGCTTAACAAGATGGTTTTAATGCCCCTTGGACGAGTGGTGGAGGTTACAGTGGAATAAAAACACAATATCAATACCCCGCAGAAGAGACGTGGAGGTCACAGTAGCTTAACAAGACTGTGTTCATGCCCCTTGGAAGAGCAGTGGAGGTCACAGTAGCTTAACAAGATGGTTTTAATGCCCCTTGGTAGAGTGGTGGAGGTTAAAGTGGAATAAAAAGACAATATCAATGCCCCGTGGAAGGGACGTGGAGGTCACAGTAGCTTTACAAGACGGTTTTAATGCCCCTTGGAAGAGCAGTGGAGGTCGCAGTGGAATACAAAGACAATATCAATACCCCTTGGAAAAGATGTGGAGATCACAGTAGCTTAACAAGATGGTTTTATTGCCCCATGGAAAAGTGGTGGAGGTCGCAGTGGAATAAAAACACAATATCAATACCCCATAGAAGAGACGTGGAGGTCACAGTAGCTTAACAAGATGGTTTTAATGCCCCTTGGAAAAGTGGTGGAGGTCGCAGTGGAATAAAGAGTCAATATCAATGCCCCTTAGATGAGTGGTGGAGGTCGCAGTGGACTAAAAAGACAATATCAATGCCCCGTGGAAGAGACGTGAAGGTCACAGTAGCTTAACAAGATGGTTTTAATGACCCCTGGAAGAGCTGTGGAGTCCAAAGTGGTCTAACAAGACGGTTTTAATGCTCCTTGGAAGAGCTGTGGAGATTCGAGTGGTTTAACTAGACAATTTTAATGCCCCTTGGAAGAGACGTGGAGATCACAGTAGCTTAACAAGACGGTTTTAATGCCCCTTGGTAGAATGGTGGACGTCGCAATGGAATAAAAAAAACAATATCAATGCCCCTTGGTAGAGTGGTGGATGTCGCAATGGAATGAAAAGACAATATCAATGCCCCGTGGGAGATATGTGGAAGTCACAGTAGCTTAACAAGATGGTTTTAATACCCCTTGGAAGAGTGGTGGTGGTCGCACTGGAATAAAAAGATAATATCAATGCCATGTGAAAGAGACGTGGAGGTCACAGTAGCTTAACAAGACGGTTCTAATGCCCCTTGGAAGAGCTGTGGAGTTCAGAGAGGTTTAACAAGATGGTTTTAATGCCCCTTTAAGAGAAGTGGAGGTCACAGTATCTTAACAAGACGGTTTTAATGCCCCTTGGAAAAGTGGTGGAGGTCGCAGTGGATTAAAAAGATAATATCAATGCTCCGTGGAAGAGACGTGGAGGTCACAGTAGCTTAACAATGCTGTTTTAATGCTCCTTGGAAGAGTAGTGGACATCGTAGTGGAATAAAAAGACAATATCAATGCCCCGTGTTAGAGTGGTGGAGGTGGCAGTGGAATAAAAAGAAAATATCAATGCCCCGTGGTAGAGACGTGGAGGTCTCAGTGGAATAAAAAGACAATATCAATACCCCGTGGAAGAGACGTGGAGGTCACAGTTGCTTAGCAAGACAGATATAATGCCCCTTGGAAGAGCTGTGGAGTTCAGAGGGGTTTTACAAGACAGTTTAAATGCCCCTTGGATGAGTCGTGGAGGTCACAGTAGCTTAACAAGACAATTTTAATGCCCCTTGAAAGAACTGTGGTGTTCCGAGTGGTTTAACAAGACGATTTTAATGCCCCTTGGAAGAGACATGGAGGTCACAGTAGCTTATCAAGATGAACTTAATGCCCCTTGGAAGAGTGGTGGAGGTTACAGTGGAATAAAAAGACAAAATCAATACACCGTGGAAGAGACGTGGAGGTCACAGTAGCTTAACAAGACGGTTTTAATGCCCCTTGGTAGAATGGTGGACGTCGCAATGGAATGAAAAGACAATATCAATGCCCCTTGGTAGAGTTGGATGTCACAGTGGAATAAAAAGACAATCTTAATGCCCCGTGTAAGACATGTGGAGGTCACAGTAGCTTAACAAGACGGTTCTAATGCCCCTTGGAAGAGCTGTGGAGTTCAGAGAGGTTTAACAAGACGTTTTTAGTACATCTAGGAAGAGATGTGGTGGTCACAGTAGGTTAACAAGATGGTTTTAATGCCCCTTGGAAGAAAGGTGTAGTTTACTGTGGAATAAAAAGACAATATCAATCCCCCGTGGAAGAGACGTAGAGGTCACAGTAGCTTAACAAGACGGTTTTAATTCCCCTTGGTAGAGTGTTGGAAGTCGCAGTGGAAAAAAAAGACAATATCAATGTCCCGTGGAGGAGACATGGAAGTCACAATAGTTTAACAAGACAGATTTAAAGCCCCTTGGAAGAGTGGTGGAGGTCGCAGTGGAATAAAAAGACAATATCAATGCCCCGTGGAAGAGACGTGGAGGTCACAGTAGCTTAACAAGAAGGTTTTAAAGCCCCTTGGAAGAGCTGTGTAATTCAGAGTGGTTTAACAAGACGATTTTAATGCCCCTTGGAAGAGACGTGGAGGTCACAGTAGCTTAACAGGATGGATTTAATGCCCCTTGGAAGAGTGGTGGAGGTTACAGTGGAATAAAAAGACATTATCAATGCCTCTTTGTAGAGTGATGGATATCTTAGTGGAATAAAAAGACAATATCAATGCCCCACGGAAGAGATGTGGAGGTCACAGTAGCTTAACAAGACGGTTTTAATACCCTTGGTAGAGTGGTGGGTGTCGCAGTGGAATAAAAAGACAATATCTTTACCACGTGAATGAAACGTGGAGATCACAGTAGCTTATCAAGACGGTTCTAATGCCCCTTGGGAGAGCTGTGGAGTTCAGAGAGGTATACCAAGACAGTTTCAATACCTCTTGGAAGAGACGTGGAGGTCACAGTAGCTTAAAAAGACAGTTTTAAAGCCCCTTGGATGAAATGTGGAGTTTACAGTGGAATAAAAAGACAATATCAATGTCCCGTGGAAGAGACGTGGAGGTCACAGTAGCTTAACAGGACGGTTTTAATGCCCCTTAGAAGAGTGGTGGAGGTCGCATTGGAATAAATAAACAATATCAATGCACATTAGAAGAGTGGTGGAGGTCGCAGTGAAATAAAAAGACAATATCAATGCTCCGTGGAAGAGATGTGGAGGTCACAGTAGCTTAATAAGACGGCTTTAATGTCCCTTGGAAGAGTTGTGTATGTCGCAGTCTAATAAAAAGACAATAACAATGCCCCTTGGAAGAGTGGTGGAGGGAGCAGTGGAATAAAAAGACAATATCAAATCCCCGTGGAAGAGACGTGGAGGTAACAGTAGCTTAACAAGATGGATTTAATGCCCTTTAGAAGAGTGGTGGAGGTCACAGTGGAATAAAAAGAAAATATCAATGCCCCCTGGAAGAGACGTGGAGGTCACAGTAGCTTAACAAAATGGTTTAAATGCCCTTTGGAAGAGACGTGGAGGTCACAGTAGCTTAAGAAGACCATTTTAATGCACCTTGGAAAAGTGGTGGAGGTTACAGCGGAATAAAAGGACAATATATTTTCCCCATGGAAAAGACGTGGAGGTCATAGTAGCTTAACAAGACGGTTTTATCGGCCTTTGGAGGAATTTTGGAGGTAGCAGTTGCATAAAAAGACAATATCTATGCCTCTTTGAAGAGTGGTGGAGGTCGCAGTGGAATAAAAAGACAATAACAATGCCCCGTGGAAGATATGTGGAGGGCACAGTATCTTAACAAGACGGTTTTAATGCCCCTTGGAAGAGCTGTGGAGTTCAAAGTGGTTTAACAAGACGGTTTTAATTCCCCTTGGAAGAGATGTGGAGGTAACAGTAGCTTAACAAGACAGTTTTAATGCTCCTTGGAAGAGTGGTGGAGGTTACAGTGGAATAAAAAGACAACATCAAAGCCACAGGGAAGAGACGTGGAGGTGACAGTAGCTTAACGAGACATTTTTAATGCCCCTTGGAAGAGTGGTGGAGGTCGCAGTGGTATAAAAAGACAATATCAATGCCCCTTGGAAGAGTGGTGGAGGTTGCAGTGGAATAAAAAGACAATATCAATGCCACGTGGAAGTGAAGTGGAGGTCAGAGTAGCTTAACAAGTTGGTTTTAATGCCCCTTGGAAGAATGGTGGAAGTCGCAGTGGAATAAAAAGGCAATATTAATGCCCCGTGAAATAGACGAGGAGGTCAAAGCAGCTTAAAAAGACAGTTTTAATGCCCATTGGAAGAGTCGTGGAGGTCGCAGTGGAATAAAAAGACAATATCAATGCCTCATGGAAGAGACGTGGAGGTCACTGTAGCTTTAAAAGATGGTTTCAATGCCCCTTGGAAGAGTGGTGGAGGTTACAGTGGAATAAAATGACAACATCAATGCCACAGGGAAGAGACGTGGATTTCTCAGTAGCTTAAAAAGACAGTTTTAATGCCCCTTGGTAGAGTGATGGAGGTCGCAGTGGAAAAAAAAGACAATATCAATGCTTCGTGAAAGAGTGGTGGAGGTCTTCAGTGGAATAAATTGACAATATCAATGCCCCGTGGAAGAGACATGGAGGTCACAGTAGCTTAACAAGATCGTTTTAATGCCACTTGGAAGAATGGTGGAGGTCTCACTGGAATAAAAAGACAATATCTATGCCCCGTGGAAGAGATGTGGAGGTCACAGTAGCTTAACAAGATGGTTTTAATGCCCTTGGAAAAGTGGTGGATGTCGCAGTGAAATAAAAAGACAATATCAGTGCACCATGTAAGAGTGATGGAGGTCGCAATGGAATAAAAAGACAATATCAATACCTCGTGGAAGAGACGTGGAAGTCACAGTAGATTAACAAGAGGGATTTAAAGTCCCGTAGAAGAGTGGTGGAGGTCGCAGTAGAATAAAAAGACAATATCAATGCCCCGTGGAAGAGACGTGGAGGTCACAGTAGCTTAACAAGAGATTTTAATGCCCCTTGGAAGAGCTGTGGAGTTCCAAGTGGTTTAACAAGACGATTTTAATGCCCCTTGGAAGAGACATGGAGGTCACAGTAGCTTAACAAGATGGATTTAATGCCCCTTGGAAGAGTGGTGGAGGTTACAGAGGAATAAAAAGACAATATCAATGCCCCGTGGAAGAGACGTGGAGGTCACAGCAGCTTAACAAGACTGTTTTAATGCCCCTTGGTAAAATGGTGGACGTTGCAATGGAATAAAAAGACAATATCAATGCCCATTGCTAGAGTGGTGGATGTCGCAGTGGAATAAAAAGACAATATCAATGCCTCGTGGAAGAGATGTCGATGTCACAGTAGCTTAACAAGACGGTTTTAATACCCCTTGGAAGAGTGGTTGGGGTCGCACTGGAATAAAAAGACAATATCAATGCCACATGGAAGAGACGTGGAGGTCACAGTAGCTTAACAAGACGGTTTTAATGCCCCTTGGAAGAAAGGTGGAGTTTACAGTGGAATAAAAAGACAATATCAATGCCCCTTGGAAAAGATGTGGAGGTCACAGTAGCTTAACAAAATGGTTTTAATGCCCCTTAGAAGAGTGGTGGATGTCGCAGTGGAATAAAAAGACAATATCAATGCCCCTTTGAAGAGTGATGGAGGTCGCAATGGAATAAATAAACAATATCAATGCCCCGTGGAGGAGACGTGAAAGTCAAAGTAGCTTAACAAGATGGATTTAATGCCCCTTGGAAGAGTGGTGGAGGTCGCAGTGGAATAAAAAGACAATATCAATGCACCTTGGAAGAGACGTGGAGGTCACAGTAGCTTAACTAGAGATTTTAATGCCCCTTGGAAGAGCTGTGGAGATTCGAGTGGTTTAACAAGACAATTTTAATGCCCCTTGGAAGAGACGTGGAGATCACAGTTGCTTAACAAGATGTATTTAATGCCCCTTGGAAGAGTGGTGGAGGTTACAGTGGAATAAAAAGACAATATCAATGTCCCGTGGAAGAGACGTGGAGGTCACAGGAGCTTAACAGGACGGTTTTAATTCCCCTTGGTAGAATGGTGGACGTCACAATGGAATAAAAAAAACAATATCAATGCCCCTTGGTAGAGTGTTGAATGTCGCAGTGGAATAAAAAGACAATATCAATGTCCCATGGAAGAGATGTCGAGGTCACAGTAGCTTAACAAGATGGTTCTAATGCCCGTTGGAAAAGCTGTGGAGTTCAGAGAGGTTTAACAAGATGTTTTTAATACCTCTTGGCAGAGACGTGGAGGTCACAGTAGCTTAACAAGACGGTTTTAATGCCCCTTGGAAGAAAGGTGGAGTTTACAGTGGAATAAATAGACAATATCAATGCCCCGTGGAAGAGACGTGGAGGTCACAGTAGCTTAACTAGAGATTTTAATGCCCCTTGGAAGAGCTGTGGCGATTCGAGTGGTTTAACAAGACAATTTTAATGCCCCTTGGAAGAGATGTGGAGATCACAGTTGCTTAACAATATGGATTTAATGCACCTTGGAAGAATGGTGGAGGTCTCACTGGAATAAAAAGACAATATCTATGCCCCGTGGAAGAGATGTGGAGGTCACAGTAGCTTAACAAGATGGTTTTAATGCCCTTGGAAAAGTGGTGGATGTCGCAGTGAAATAAAAAGACAATATCAGTGCACCATGTAAGAGTGATGGAGGTCGCAATGGAATAAAAAGACAATATCAATGCCTCGTGGAAGAGACGTGGAAGTCACAGTAGATTAACAAGAGGGATTTAAAGTCCCGTAGAAGAGTGGTGGAGGTCGCAGTAGAATAAAAAGACAATATCAATGCCCCGTGGAAGAGACGTGGAGGTCACAGTAGCTTAACAAGAGATTTTAATGCCCCTTGGAAGAGCTGTGGAGTTCCAAGTGGTTTAACAAGACAATTTTAATGCCCCTTGGAAGAGACATGGAGGTCACAGTAGCTTAACAAGATGGATTTAATGCCCCTTGGAAGAGTGGTGGAGGTTACAGAGGAATAAAATGACAATATCAATGCCCCGTGGAAGAGACGTGGAGGTCACAGCAGCTTAACAAGACTGTTTTAATGCCCCTTGGTAAAATGGTGGACGTTGCAATGGAATAAAAAGACAATATCAATGCCCTTTGCTAGAGTGGTGGATGTCGCAGTGGAATAAAAAGACAATATCAATGCCTCGTGGAAGAGATGTCGATGTCACAGTAGCTTAACAAGACGGTTTTAATACCCCTTGGAAGAGTGGTTGGGGTCGCACTGGAATAAAAAGACAATATCAATGCCACATGGAAGAGACGTGGAGGTCACAGTAGCTTAACAAGACGGTTTTAATGCCCCTTGGAAGAAAGGTGGAGTTTACAGTGGAATAAAAAAACAATATCAATGCCCCTTGGAAAAGATGTGGAGGTCACAGTAGCTTAACAAAATGGTTTTAATGCCCCTTAGAAGAGTGGTGGATGTCGCAGTGGAATAAAAAGACAATATCAATGCCCCTTTGAAGAGTGATGGAGGTCGCAATGGAATAAATAAACAATATCAATGCCCCGTGGAGGAGACGTGAAAGTCAAAGTAGCTTAACAAGATGGATTTAATGCCCCTTGGAAGAGTGGTGGAGGTCGCAGTGGAATAAAAAGACAATATCAATGCACCTTGGAAGAGACGTGGAGGTCACAGTAGCTTAACTAGAGATTTTAATGCCCCTTGGAAGAGCTGTGGAGATTCGAGTGGTTTAACAAGACAATTTTAATGCCCCTTGGAAGAGACGTGGAGATCACAGTTGCTTAACAAGATGTATTTAATGCCCCTTGGAAGAGTGGTGGAGGTTACAGTGGAATAAAAAGACAATATCAATGTCCCGTGGAAGAGACGTGGAGGTCACAGGAGCTTAACAGGACGGTTTTAATTCCCCTTGGTAGAATGGTGGACGTCACAATGGAATAAAAAAAACAATATCAATGCCCCTTGGTAGAGTGTTGAATGTCGCAGTGGAATAAAAAGACAATATCAATGTCCCATGGAAGAGATGTCGAGGTCACAGTAGCTTAACAAGATGGTTCTAATGCCCGTTGGAAAAGCTGTGGAGTTCAGAGAGGTTTAACAAGATGTTTTTAATACCTCTTGGCAGAGACGTGGAGGTCACAGTAGCTTAACAAGACGGTTTTAATGCCCCTTGGAAGAAAGGTGGAGTTTACAGTGGAATAAATAGACAATATCAATGCCCCGTGGAAGAGACGTGGAGGTCACAGTAGCTTAACTAGAGATTTTAATGCCCCTTGGAGGAGCTGTGGCGATTCGAGTGGTTTAACAAGACAATTTTAATGCCCCTTGGAAGAGATGTGGAGATCACAGTTGCTTAACAATATGGATTTAATGCACCTTGGAACAGGGGTGGAAGTTATAGTGGAATAAAAAGACAATATCAATGCCCCGTGGAAGAGACGAGGAGGTCACAGGAGCTTAACAATACGGTTTTAATGCCCCTTGGTAGAATGGTGGACGTCGCAATGGAATAAAAAAAACAATATCAATGCCCCTTGGTAGAGTGGTGAATGTCGCAGTGGAATAAAAAGACAATATCAATGCCCCGTGGAAGATATGTGGAGATCAAAGTAACTTAGCAAGACGGTTTTAATACCCCTTGGAAGAGTGGTGGGGGTCGCACTAGAATAAAAAGACAATATCAATGCCACGTGGAAGAGACGTGGAGGTCACAGTAGCTTAACAAGACGGTTCTAATGCCCCTTGGAAGAGCTGTGGAGTTCAGAGAGGTATAACAAGACGTTTTTAATGCCTCTAGGAAGAGACGTGGAGGTCACAGTAGGTTAACAAGATTGTTTTAATGCCCCTTGGAAGAAAGGTGGAGTTTACAGTGTAATAAAAAGACAATATCAATGCCCCGTGGAATCGACGTGGAGGTCAGAGTAGCTTAACAAGATGGTTTTAATGCTCCTTGGAAGAGTGGTGGAGGTCGCAGTGGAATAAAAAGATAATATCAATGCTCCGTGGAAGAGACGTGGAGGTTACAGTAGCTTAACAATGCCGTTATAATGCCCCTTGGAAGAGTGGTGGACATCGCAGTGGAATAAAAAGACAATATCAATGCCCTGTGGAAGAGTGGTGGAGGTCGCAGTGGAATAAAAAGACAATATTAATACCCCGTGGAAGAGACGTGGAGGTCACAGTAGCTTAGCAAGACAGATTTAATGCCCCTTGGAAGAGCTGTGGAGTTCAGAGGGGTATTACAAGACGGTTTAAATGCCCCTTGGATGAGACGTGGAGGTCACAGTAGCTTAACAAGACGCTTTTAATGCTCCTTGGAAGAGTGGTGGACGTCGCAGTGGAATAAAAAGACAATATCAATGCCCCGTGGAAGAGACGTGGAGGTCACAGTAGCTTAACAAGACAGTTTTAATGCCCCTTGAATGAGCTGTGGTGTTCAGAGGGGTTTTACAAAACAGTTTTAATTCCCCTTGGATGAGACGTGGAGGTAACAGTAGCTTAAGAAGATGGTTTTAATGCCCCTTGAAAGAGTGGTGGAGGTCGCAGTGGACTAAAAAGACAATATCAATACAGCATGGAATAAACGTGGAGGTCACAGTCGCTTAACAAGACCGTTTTAATGCCCCTTGTAAAGGTGGGGGAGGTAGCAGTGGTATAAAAAGACAATATCAAAGCCCCGTGGAAGAGACATGGAGGTCGCAGTAGCTTTACGAAAAGGTTTTAATGCCGTTTGGAAGATTTGTGGAGTTCAGAGTGGTTTAACAAGACGTTTTAAAGCCCCTTGGTAGAGAGGTGGAGATCACAGTAACTTAACAAGATGGTTTTAATGCCCCTTAGAAGAGTGGTGGAGGTTACAGTGGAATAAATAGAAAATATCAATGCCCCGTGAAAGAGACGTGGAGGTCACAGAAGCTTAACAAGATGGTTTTAACGCCCCTTGGAAGAGTGGTGGAGGTTGCAGTGGAATAAAACGACAATATCAATGCCCCTTGGAAGAGTGGTGGAGGTCGCAGTGGAATAAAAAGACAATATCAACGCCCCATGGAGGAGACGTGGAAGTCACAGTACCTTAAAAAGATGGATTTAATGCCCCTTGGAAGAGTGGAGGAGGTAGCATCGGAATAAAAAGACAATATCAATGCCTCATGGAAGATACGTGGAGGTCACAGTAGCTTAACAAGACGGTTTTAATGCCCCTTGGAAGAGAGATGGAGATCACAGTAGCTTAACAAGACGGTTTTAATGCCCCTTGGAAAAGCTGTGGAGTTCAGAGTGGTTTAACAAGATGGTTTTAATGCCCCTCGGAAGAGAGGATGAGGTGACAATACCTTAACAAGATGGTTTTTAATGCCCCTTGGATGAGTGGTGGAGGTTACAGTGAAATAAATAAACAATATCAATGCCCCGTGAAAGAGACGTGGAGGTCACAGTAGCTTAACAAGACGGTTTTTATGCCCCTTGGAAGAGTGGTGGAGGTCGCAATGGAATAAAAAGACAACATCAATGCCCCTTGGTAGAGTTGTGGATGTAGCAGTGGAATAAAAAGACAATATCAATGCCCCATGGAAGAGACGTTCAGGTCACAGTAGCTTAACAAGACGGTTTTAATGCCCCTTGGAAGAGTGGTGGAGGTTACAGTGGAATAAAAAAACAATATCAATGCCCTGTGGAAGAGACGTGAAGGTCACAGTATCTTAACAAGACGGTTTTAATGCACCATAAAAGAGAGCTATAATTTTTCCAGATTTTGGCAGACAGAGTCATTTGACGGCTTGTTTTTTGCGGGATGAGTTGACGCTGTTGTTGGTGCCATTTTCAGGCACGTGACATTTTTTTATCGCTTTCTATTCCGATTTTTGGGAGGCAGAATAAACAAAAACTAACAATTCAGGAATTGTTTTTTTTTTTTTTTTTTTATTCTGTTCCGCGTGTGGTAAAATTGATAAGGCAGGTTTATTCTTCAGGTTAGTACGTTTACAGCGGTACCACATTTATATCGTTTTTCTATGTTTTGCACTTTTACATAATAAAAGCAATTTTATCGAAAAAATTATTTTTTAGCATCGCTTTATTCTGAGAGCTATAACTTTTTTATTTTTCAGCTGATGGACCTGTATGGCAGCTTCTTTTTTGCGGGACGAGATGCCCTTTTCAGCTGTACCATTTTTATTTATATTTGTCTTTGTGATCGCGTGTTATTCCATTTTTTGTTTGGTGGTATGGTGATAAAGCATTGTTTTTTGCTTCGTTTTTTATTTTTTATTTTTTTACCGTGTTCACTGAAGGGGTTAACTAGTGGGACAGTTTTATAGGTCAGGTTGTTCCGGACGCGGTGATACCAAATATGTGTACGTTTATTGTTTTTTTTTTTATAATAATATTTATTGATGGGTACATTATATTTTTATTTTTGGTGGATTATTTTTTTTATTTTTTTTTTATATTTTTACAATTTTTTTTTTTTATTTCTTTTTTCACTTTATGACACTTTTTTTACTTTTTTACTTTGTCCCACTATGGGACTTTCACTTTTTTTTTCTCTGATCACCTGCATGGCACAGGAATGGAGCACCATCCCTGTGCCATGCAGGCTGTCAGCGCTGGACAGGGAGAAGATAGTTTGAAGATGCACTGCGCATGTCCAAAAAATCTTCCTGCTATCTGGTGACCCCGATGTTGTCATGACGACATTGGGTCGTCATGGCAACATCCTGGAAGCCACGGCAGACAGCGCTGGAGGCCGGAAGACGAGGTGAGTATTCCGATCACCTCCCCTTGCCACCGCAATGCTGCGATCGACTTCGATCGCAGCATTGCGGGGGTTAATGTGCCAGGAGTGGTGCGGGACCACTCCCTGCACATAGCACTGGGTATCAGCTGTGACAATCAGCTGACACCCGGCGTCGATCGCGCCTGCACAGCCTGTGTGTGGGCGAAATCGCCAGGTCGTATAAATACGTATCTGGTCCGTAAGTCCCAGGGCACAGATACGTACTAATACGCCCTATGTCGTAAAGGGGTTAAGAATCATTATTGTTATAGGGGCACTTACAGTATTGTGGCTGTCAACGGTGCACCTGGGGCATTATTACTTTTAGGGGCAAAATGTGGGCACTGTTTTCTAGGGCACTTGCACAGGGCACTAATATTTTAAAGGGGTATTTTTACCATCAAGAGAGCACAAAGGGGGGATTTTACTTTGTAAGAGGCACAGTATTAGCATTATTATGAGGGGGCACAGTGGTGGGCATTATTATTTGGATACTAAGAGGATCAGTAATAGGGACACATACAGCAGCAGCGGCTCAGCATTGGGGTATCAGCAGGATGAGGGGTTTGTGCAGGTTGGAATAGATGGGGTTGGTGCCTGAAATGTGAGAAGTCAAATGTGTCTTTGTTGTGATCTCTGCAGATGAGTCCTGGAGAAGTTGTCGTATCGGTCAGGGACAGAAGGAAAAGACGGGAAAAGTGAATGACTCCAGCAGAAAGGACGTCACCTATAAGGTACTATACAGTGGTGGCTAAAAGTATGGGCACCCCTGCAATTCTGTCAGATAATACTCAGTTTCTTCTTGAAAATGATTGCAATCACAAATTCTTTGGTATTATTATCTTCATTTAATTTGCTTGCAAGGAAAAAAACACAAACGAGAATGAAGCAAAAATCAAATCATTGATCATTTCACACAAAACTCCAAAAATGAGCCAGACAAAAGTATTGGTACCCTCAGCCTAATACTTGGTTGCACAACCTTTAGCCAAAATAACTGCGAACAACCGCTTCCGGTAACCATGAATGAGTTTCTTACAATGCTCTGCTGGAATTGTAGACCATTCTTCTTTGGCAAAGTGCTCCAGGTCCCTGATATTTGAAGGATGCCTTCTCCAAACTGCCATTTTGAGATCTCTCCACAGGTGTTCTATGGGATTCAGGTCTGGACTCATTGCTGGCCACCTTAGAAGTCTCCAGTGCTTTCTCTCAAACCATTTTATAGTGCTTTTGGAAGTGTGTTTTCGGTCATTGTTCCGCTGGAAGACCCATGACCTCTGAGGGAGACCCAGCTTTCTCACACTTATGCTGCAAAATTTGTTGGTAGTCTTCAGACTTCATGCCATGCACACGGTCAAGCAGTCCAGTGCCAGACGCAGAAAAGCAACCTCAAAACATCAGGGAACCTCCGCCATGTTTGACTGTAGGGACCGTGTTCTTTTCTTTGAATGCCTCTTTTTTTTTCCTGTACACTCTATGTTGATGCTTTTTCCCAAAAAGCTCGACTTTTGTCTCATCTGACCAGAGAACATTCTTCCAAAACATTTTAGGCTTTCTCAGGTAAGTTTTGGCAAACTCCAGCCTGGCTTTTTTATGTCTCGGGGTAAGCAGTGGGGTCTTCCTGGGTATTCTACCATACAGTCCCTTTTCATTCAGACGCCGACGGATAGTACGGGTTGACACTGTTGTACCCTCGGACTGCAGGGCAGCTTGAACTTGTTTAGATGTTAGTCGAGGTTCTTTATCCACCATCCGCACAATCTTGCGTTGAAATCTCTCGTCAATTTTTCTTTTCCGTCCACATCTAGGGAGGTAAGCCACAGTGCCATGGGCTTTAAGCTTCTTGATGACACTGCGCACGGAAGACACAGGAACATTCAGGTCTTTGGAGATGGACTTGTAGCCTTGAGATTGCTCATGCTTCCTCACAATTTGGTTTCTCAAGTCCTCAGACAGTTGTTTGGTCTTCTTTCTTTTCTCCATGCTCAATGTGGTACACACAATGACACAGGACAGAGGTTGAGTCAACTTTAATCCATGTTAACTGGCTGCAAGTATGATTTAGTTATTGTCAACTCCTGTTAGGTGCCACAGGTAAGTTACAGGGGCTGTTAATTACACGAATTAGAGAAGCATCACATGATTTTTTAAACAGTGCCAATACTTTTGTCCACCCCCTTTTTTAGGTTTGGTGTGGAATTATATCCAATTTGGCTTTAGGACAATTCTTTTTGTGTTTTTTCATAGAAGACAAATTAAATGAAGATAATAATACCAAATAATTTGTGACTGCAGTCATTTTCAGCAAGAAACTGAGTATTATCTGACAGAATTGCAGGGGTGCCAATACTTTTGGCCACCAATATATATACCTGTACTGTAATCTCTTATAGGCTCTGCAATACTGGTATCTACTACTATATGGTCAACACAGTATGGCGGTAATATCAGTGTTAATCATTGTATAAAGATTTCTGTTAGCAACAGCGTGGTCATCTGCTGAAGTTCTCCTACTTCCACTATTAGGGTGCATCACCATATTTGTAATCAGGGTTATATGGTTAGGGGCCCACTCAGAAGTCCCCCCCCCCTGAACCCAATGGGCCCTATATAATGCTCCATAGAGAATGGGTCCCATATAATGTTCCATAGAGAATGGGCCCCGTATAATGCTCCATAGAGAATGGGCCCCATATAATGCTCCATAGAGAATGGGCCTCATATAATGTTCCATATAGAATGGGCCGCATATAAAACTCCAAACAGTATGGGCCTCATATAATGCTCCATAGAGAATGGGTCCCATATAATGCTCCATAGAGAATGGGCCCCATACAATGCTCCATAGAGAATGGGTCCATATAATGCTCCATAGAGAATGGGCCCCATATAATGCTCCATAGAGAATGGGCTCCATATAATGCTCCATAGATTTAAAAAAATAAATAAATACTCACCTTTCATGGCAGGTCAGGACTCCTCAGTGTCTTCTGGCTCTCTGCACTGTCAGAGCAGAGGTCGCGGTGTACTGACGTCATTGCGCCCTCTGACCCTGACACATCACAGTGTCAGAAGACACGGAAGATACCGGAGCTGCAGAGGATTGAGATGAGGTAAGTATAAGTGCCAGAGCACTGAACAAAGCATGGGGGCTCACTCGCGAGCGCTGGCACCATGCTCCCCCGACTCACTGGCCCCATAGTGCACCAGGGTCCCTGACGGTGAGTGAGCACCCCCGCTTGCCCAAGTGCTGATGCTGGCCCTGCCGATACCCCATATGTGGGGGAAGACTACTCTATGGGCACATGGCAGGGTTCGGAAGGTAAAGAGCTCCGTTTGACTTTTTGAACTCAAAAATGGCTGGAATCGAGAGTGGACGCCATGTTGCATTTGGAAAGCCCCTGATGTGCCTAAACAGTGAAAAAACCCCTATCAGTGACTCTATTTTGTAAACTAGGCCCCTCAAGGAATTTATCTAGATGTGTGGTAAGCACATTGAACCCCCACAATAAACACTATTTTATAGAAAAAATAATTGTTTTTGCATCACTCTATTCTGAGAGCTATAACTTTTTTATGCTTTTTCCTGATGAAGCTGTTTGGTAACTTGCTTTTTGCCGGACAAAATGGCATTTTCAGCCGGTTCCTGACTGTAGGGCATTTTTTGTGAGATAGTAACATAGTAACATCGTTTTTAAGGTTGAAAGAAGATTACGTCCATCTGGTTCAACCCATAGTCTAACATGTTGATCCAGAGGAAGGCAAAAAAAAAAACCCATGTGGCAAACACTAAGCTCCACATTGGGGGAAAAAATTCCTTCCTGACCCCATACGACAATCAGACTAGTTCCCTGGATCAACGCCCTATCAAGGAATCTAGTATATATAACCTGTAATATTATACTTATCAAGAAAGGCATCCATGCCCTTCTTAAATTTTAGTAGTGAATCACTCATTACAACATCATGCGGCAGATGGTGGCACTTGTAAGCTGAAATATGTGCCGAATTCATTAGGTGGCACACACGCTGTTTTACACACTGTATTGTGTGTTGTATATGTGCATGAGGCCTAAGTATGAAGCAGTAAAATGTCTATGTAGAGTAGCAGTAGGGTGGGCCCTGTGGAATCAATCTCCCCTCTGGGCCCGAGGAACTCCAGTCCGACCCTGCTCATAAGTGAGTAGTTCCTTCAGGGGTTTTATCTGAATTGCCTTTTTTTGGGACTTACATGGAAACTCCGACATAAGTGCTCAGCGCAGAACGCAAGATAAATGTGACCTGAGTCTTATTTCGATTTTTGGGAGGTAGAATGAACAAATAGACAGCAGTACAAGAACAGTTCATATTTTTATTTTTGCACCGTTCACTATCCGATAAGTGATAAGGCAGCTTAATTCTTTTGGTCGGTGCGATTACAGTGATACCAGATATATATAGTTTTTTATGTTTTGCTGCTGTCACACAGTAAATATGTTTTTTATTAAAAAATGTTTTTTTTCTTCTCCTTATTCTGAGAGCTATAACTTTTTTATTTTTTGGCAAACAGTTTTATGAAGACTTATTTTTTGCATGACGAATTGCAGATTTTTTTGGTACCATTTTGGGGCACATAGTAATTTTTGATCGCTTTTTAATCAGACTTTTCAGACACAGAATGAACAAAAACCAACAATTCAGTTATTGTCTTTAGATATTTTTTTGCATGGTTCACTGTGCAGTAAAAGTGATAAGACAGATTTGTTTGTCGGGTCGGTATGACTACAGTGATACCAGATGTATATCATTTTTTTTATGCTTCGCTTCGCTAGTTTTACACACTAAAAACTAAATTTGACAAAAAATAATTTATTTTTGCATCATCATATTCTGAGAGCTGTCATTTTTTTATTTTTTTGCCAAATGAGCCATATTAGGGATTGCTTTTTTAGGGACTATTTGACATTTTCATTTATACCATATTTTTTTTATATATGAGTTTTTGATCGCTTTTAATTCAATCTTTTGTGTGTCAGTATGATGAAAAAGCAACAATTTTGGCATGTTTTTTTGTTTTTTTTTACGGCGTTCGCCACACAGAATAAAAAACTTGACAGTTTTATAGATTTATGTTTACATCTTTTGTTTATTTTTGCTTTATTACAAAGGCTGCATTTTTAGTGGTGAATTGGCTTTTTGTGATTTGTCAGCGTTTCTTTTGTTATTTTTTAAAAACTTTTTAACATGCTTTATTTAACTTTTTTTATTTTTTTCACTGTGGGACATGTATAATTGATACTTTGATCTCTGCAGTGAGACCTTTCAGTTTCTCACTGACTCAGCCTGTTAGGCTGGGGTCACACAAGCATATAAAAAAATCAGTCCGATTTTCATCCAGAAAAATGGTTTAATTTTTTCCTCACTTGTCATCCATGTGCAGTCCGTATACAATCCATTTTTTTACTCAGAAGATTTTAATCTTTTACAGGACCATTTACAGCTTGCTATGTTACAGAATTGCAGTGTATCCGTAAAAATCCGATGCCACTCTAATGGTCTGAATGGCATCCAATATTTTTTCTTGCACCCATCCGATTTTGAAGTGAAATCACATCATGCTGCAATTTTTTGCTCACTCTGAATACAGCTCAGAAAAAAAACCTCAGATCTGCACTACCTCATTGAATAACAGCCTCCTCAGGACTGGGAAATTTTTTGTAACAAAATATGTAGTTTTATACTGTGAAAATTATTAACATTGTATACAGTGGGGAAAATAAGTATTTGATACACTGATGATTTTGCAAGTTTTCCTACCTAAAAAGAATGGAGAGGTCTGTAATTTTTATCGCAGGTACACTTCAACTGTGAGAGATTGAATCTAAAAAAAATCCAGAAAATCACATTGTATGATTTTTACATAATTAATTTGCTTTTTATTGCATGAAATAAGTATTTGATACAATAGAAAAGCAGAACTTAATATTTGGTACAGGTACAGCTGTGGGGGTCGTGATGACATTCCACTCGTCCGCCAGTCACTCCAAATTAAGGCTATGAGCATGGGTCAACCATTCAAAGAATGAGTCAGACAACAAGCTGGTTCAAACTCAGAGCACGCTCAAAAGACTACTACAGACAATGTTCTCAGCAATGTTCTGTGTTTATTCCTACATACACAAACCTAAATACACTACATAATGGGGAGGGAAAAGGGGTTGTCCGGGGCGGGGTAAGCCATGAAAGTCCAGTGTCTGGCCACTCCTGATTGGTCCACATCTCCTTATCTCAGTCTCTGGGCAGATATTGCAGCCGTCAGCTTATAATCTTGTTTCGTTTCTCTGAAATAAGTCTTGGCAACACTGGAACTGTTTTAGTTTAAGTTTCGATTTAAGTAATACGTAGCAAGGAAAGCTTATTGTTATAAGACACAAAATGGTGGTTAGTACATTAGCAAAAAAGCGTATAAAAGTTACAAAAGTATAAAAGTTACAAAAATATATATTCTCTTTTACCCCGACATTCCCCCCTAAACACTAAGCTTTCCCTTGCTTCGGGGCCTTTGAGACTGTCCATGTGTGGGGAGAGGGGAGGTGGATTTCTTCACCCAATCATCTTAGAAGCTGCCCCCTTATGGGACGCCCCCAGACAATCGAGCCCTATCCTGGATGACACATGGAGTTCTCCCAACTGTCCCTAAACTAAATCTCTCAATTGAACTTTGTCATGGGGGGGCTGGTCAGGCTTGTTCAAAGGAGTGTATTTCTCCATATCTTCTCTTGATTCAGAAAGGTCCCGGAGGTTGGGACAGCATTGGTTATATTTTTCCTGTATAAGGGGACTATGCAGCACAGGACCACCAGGCCCAATACTAGTAGACCTCCCATTACTAGACAAACTTGTTGGAGGAATCCCTTGAGCCCTCCCAACCAACCTGAGAAAAAGGAGGTATCTTCCCCTGTGTGGTAGCTGTCCACCCTGGGACAGACAGTAAGCATATGGAAAGGATATAGAAGAAGGTAGTCATCTTTTATAGACTCGTTCTGTCTCTCTTGCAGTGGGAGGCGTGAATCCAGGTGCTCTTGCCCTCAAGCTTCAGAGCCGTCGGGGTGGTGAGAAGCACAGTGTACGGTCCCTCGAACCGCGGCTGGAGGCAGTCTTTCCGGACAAACTTCTTCACATACACTAGATCGCCTGGGATGAAATCATGTACTGCATCACCTATAGATTCTGGGAGAGAGGCAGATACTGGAGAGCGGGTGTTAGTCAATTCTCTAGACAAGGCAATCACAAATTTTACCACTCTATCATGTGTTTCAGACAACTCTTGGGGCCTAATCTCTCCTATCTTGTGTGGGGTCCCAAACAAAATTTTATAGGGAGTCAGCCCATGTTTGGCCTGAGGAGTGTGTGTGATATGATACAATACTATGGGGAGTAGGTCGGGCCAGGGGAGGGGATGATCTTAGGTCATTTTCAAGAGCTGGATCTTGAGTGTGGAATTCATCCTTTCCACTTTGCCTGAACTGGCAGGATGGTATGGAGTGTGGAGGCCCAAATCTGTTCCCAACATGTTCCAGAGTTCTTCGTAGATATTTGCTGTGAAAGCTGGTCCTTGATCCGATTCTATGACTTGGGGAACTCCAAATCTGCAGGCAATTTCGGTGATCAGTTTCTTGGCTGTGACTTTAGCAGTCATGTTGACAACCGGGTAGGCCTCGGGCCAGGCTGAGAACATATCCACGGCTACCAAAACGTACTCCTATTTTCCTGCTTTAGGCATTTGGATATGGTCGACTTGTATTCTCTGCCAAGGGTAGTCTGGTTTAGCCAGGTGTTGGAGAGGGACCCGTGCCGTACACGTTGGGTTGCAGGTAGCGCAGACAGAGCAGGATTTTGAGTATGCAGTCACAGTGGAAGAGATTCCGGGTGCAAAGTACAGTTTCTTGATACATGCCAAGGCTTGATTCTTTCCTCTGTGTGTAGGCCCGTGAGCCCATGCTGCCACAGCTGAGTACATGCGTCTAGGCAAGCAAGGCTTCCCATCCACTTGGTAAAGAGTCGAGTTGACCTTTGAATCTTTGCGACCTGCCAGCACAGCTCCTGCCGCTTTCCATTGCTTGACTTCTTCAGTGGGGGTCTTCCTTTGTTCCTCACACAATTTTTCTTCAGGCATCCTGACCCCCCTGGATTCCACTCGTGTCTCCGCTGGACTTGTATGATCTTCCGCCGGCTGTTCTTTGGCTCTTGCTCTAGTGAGCGCCACAGCTACGGTTTGCAGGGTCTCCCCCATCTCTTCTTCCTTTTCCTGCCACTTTGATGACACATTCTCCACTGCTGCAGTCTTGGCTGCTTGGTCAGCTAGGTGGTTGCCCCTGGCTTCCCTGGAATCTAGTCTTCCATGGGCCTTGACCTTGATAACAGCAACCTGAATGGGTAGCTCCAGGGCCTTCATTAGGGCCTTAATCCATGAGACATGTTTCACTGGTGTACCTGCAGCTGTGATGAATCCTCTAGACTTCCACAAGAGTCCAGAATCATTGCAAATTCCATGTCCATACCTGGAATCGGTATATATATATTCGCCTTTGTTCCTGCTGCCAGGTGGCAGACCTCTGTGAGAGCCACAAGTTCAGCTTCTTGTGCAGACATGTATGGTGGTAGAGCTTCAGCCTTGAGGACTGTTAGGTCTGTTGTGACAGCATATCCCGTGTGGAACTTCCCTTGAGGGTCTGCGAAACGGGATCCATCAGTCCATAGGTGCAAGGCAGGGTCTGCGAGCGGATGTGCCACCATATTCTCTGGAGCAGAAGTCTCTTCCTGCAAAATTTTTATACAATCATGAGGTTCCACCAATGGACCTTCACCCTCTTCACCTTCCCCCCTAGAAGGTGGAAGCAAAGTGGCAGGATTGATAGTCAGACATCTGGTAAATGTTATATTGGAGGGCAACAATAGGGAACACTGCAGCCGCAGGTGTCTTTGGTTGGTTAGATGTTTCGGAGATGTTTGTTGCAGAACAGCTGAGAGATCATGACCGGCCTGTATAACTAGATCATGTCCAAGGACGATATCAGCTGATTTGTCAAGGAGGATGTGAGCAGCGTGGACCGCCTTAAGGCACGTGGGGGCAGTTCGGGCGACAGGGTCCAGGCGGGCTGAGTAGTAGCCCAAAGGCCAATACTTATGATCATAGCGTTGTGCTAGAACTCCAGAGGCATGACCTTCCGATTCCGAGACAAAAAGGTGAAATGGCTGAGTATAGTCTGGTAAGCCCAAGGCCGGGGCAGAGAAAACAGCCTGTTTAAGGCTGTCAAAATATAGTCTGTGTTGAAGAGAAACACGTGGATCTTCAGCATGAAGCCAAACTGAGCCTTCATCCTTGAGACAGTCTGACATCTCTGGCAAATTTGCTTCAGTGCCACAGAGTAAAAGATCATCCACATACTGTAGAAGGGTGACCTGAGGGTTCTCTTGAACCCATGGCTCCAGAATAGACTTCATAGAATGAGTGAATTGGTTAGGAGAGTTCTGGGCTCTGCGGAGTCCTGGTCCATGTAAGCTGTGCTCCTTGAAAGGTGAAGGCAGAAAGAAACCACGAATCTTCATGTAAGGGTATACTGAAGAAGGCGTTGGCCAGATCTAACTCCGTAAACAAGGTGGCCGTTGGAGGCAGCTCAGACAAGAGGGTGTTTGGGTTGGGTACCACTGGAGTTTCTAAAATGGTAGCTGCATTGACGGCTCTGAGATCCTGAACCAACCGGTATCTTGGAGGCTTTCCCGGAGCGGTTTTCTTTTTTACAGGAAAGAGGGGTGTATTGCATGGAGATACACATCTGACAAGGACTCCTGATTCCAGGAGGGAAACGATTTGGGTACCCAAGCTTTGTTCTTGTGCAGCCTTGAGGGGGTATTGTGGCAACCGTGGGTACCTGTGTCCAGGCTTGAGGTGTACTCGGACCGGGGGAACCTGCAGGAGGCCGACGTCCTCCGGCCCACTGGACCACAGAGAGTGAGGGAACTGTGAGGTATCAAGAAAAGTGTGAGGTTGTATGGTCATCATCATGAGAGGGAAGGCTTTAAGAACACAGCGGTCTTCAGTCCCTTGTTCGGAATGAGGGTCCCGCAAAAGAAGCTCCATACCATGGTTTCCGAAGGTAATTGTTGCCTTCATCCGCTCTAAGAGATTGGCTCCCAACAGGTTGACAGGGCAAGTTTCAGAGACCAAGAATCTTGTGAGTACTCCGGTGAACGGTCCTGCAGACACAGGGACTGTGAGTGGAGAGGAAATATGTTGGCCTTCCACCCCAACACAGGTGAGGGTATCCGGTGATAGGGATACAGAAGGAGGGAGCTGTGCAGAGGAAATGACAGATGTGGCCGCCCCAGTGTCCACCAGGAACTCCAGTGGTTGATGGTCCACCTGTAAAGTGACAGTCCCACAGGCGGCCGTGAGATGCGTAGCCGGGAAAGTGGACACTGGTTGACCGAGCTGTCATTGGCGTGGATGAGATGGTTCACGGGAAGGTCCCTGGTTGTGTGGACCGTCACGGAACGACCGGTCATGGTACTGTCTGCGGGTTGGACAGTCTCTGAGGATGTGGTCAAGGCTACCACACTCCCAACACAACATTCGTCCTCCAGAATCACGAGATTGTCTTCTGTTTCTAGATGGTCCCTTGTCATCTCTTCTGTCTTGTTTTCTATATGTGGGAGGAGTATCATCACCTGTGCCTTTAACCATTACCCACTTGATTCCATGTTGGTTGCCAGGAGGTGGGTAGCTTTCTTGAGCTTGATATACCATGGCAGGAGCGGTTTTCTTCTTTGGCTTAGTATCCTTTTCCATTTTTAGCATTGATTTTTGGAAAGCTTTAACGATGTCCACCGAGTCGTTGAAAGAAGAAGAACGAATCTCGGGCCGTACTCTCAGGACTTCATCTCTGAGAGCGTCTTGTAGGCCATCTACTAGGGCCTGAACCAACAGGGCGGCCTGCGTCTTGACGTGAGGACTGTATCCGAGATCCTCAAAATGCATGCTGAGTCTTGCAGCATATCTTTCCACAGATTCATCAGGGTCTTGTTGAACATCTTGTACAGACCCAGCTTGATCTGACAAGCGATCCTGAGCCCAGGTTTTTAACTGTTTCATATATTCTAGGCCGGATTCATACGTACTAAGAGATCCTGCTTTTGTGGAATCCATGGCCTTTTGAAAGCTCTCCGTTTTCGGCTAAGTGAGCCTGGCATTCTGCAGCCAGAGTAGAACCAGCAGCAAGGGCAATTTTACGAGCCAATCCTCCAACATGGCTCATACGGGTGTTTGCAGGGTTGATTATGGCCCCCACCCGATGTGTAAGGATGTCACCATAGCCTATTGACAGAGTGACGGGGCGTCCTGATGGGTCTACTAGGTTTCGGGAGCGGCAGGGGTCCCAGACTTCTGAGGGGCTGGGGGGGTGGTGCTCTTTCAGCAGTTGCTTGGAGCAAGGGTCGGAGTATGGGCAATGAATGTGGGGTGGAGGATGCCATAGGAGACGTATGGGGTAAAGGAGGGGGGGCTGGAGTATCTTGAGCCCATGCCTCATTTGGCTCCGTATCGTCTTGAGTAACAGTATGTTGGCGGAGGGAGAGCAGTCTGGCCTGAAATTCTGGGGAGTTGAGGAGGATATCCCCAGGGTTGTGGGTGACTCCCATAGGAAACAGGGGAAGCGTCTCAGCATCGTGGACTGGAGCAGAGGGTGTCACATTAACTTCAGATGGGTGCTCTGGGACTGCGGGCTTTTCCACCTGTGCTGGTGGCTGGTAATATGCACCGGACGGATCTAGTAGTGGATATAGGCCGGATTGGGGCTTTCCGGGCCTCCCACAACAAGTAAGAGGTGTAGCAAGATGGCCGTGGGAGGGAGGAGTTAGAGTGGAAGTGGGATTGTTCTTGGGGGCAGGGAAAGGTGTAGTAAGATGGCCGTTGGAGGAAGGAGGGGGGAGTGGGGGTGGGATTGTTCTTGGGGGCAGGGAAAGGTGTAGTGACAGGCATCAACGGGGTTACGGCCAATTTAGGGTCACATAACAAATCACATTCTGCAGCTTTCATGTATCCGAACAAAGGCTCGGCATTCTCTGTTCCCCCCTGCACCATCTACTCTAAGATGTGTCTGAGCCTGGTGCAGAAGTCCTCACCCAGCTTTCCCAATTTCTGTGTAACACATTCTTTCTACACTGAAAACTAAAGCCTGCCTGTACTGGATAAGCTTATCATGTTATACAAATTCCTAACATTCTTCTTGCCTTCTTGCCTTCCCGTAACTCCACTAATTGGCTTAACTCCCACAGCAGCATTCCGCAACTTACGAGATCTTTCAAATTTGAATATACGCAACATTTTCTTATAGAATGCAATGATCTGTCGCGACTCAGATCACTGGTGCAGCCGACAGGTCGCCACCCGTCAGTGTAGAGTACTCCTCAATACACTGATAAGACAGAGAGACCCCTCATCTATCCCTTTTTCCTAACCTTGAATGGCGACTTTACAGTACGACTCACCACGGCACCCTGACTGACAGCAGAACCCCTCCTTATGAGGTTTCTCTGTATAAGACGAAGAGTACACCTCAATTCGTCACAGATCCTGACAGCAGAACCCCTCCTTATGAGGTTTCTCTGTATAAGACGAAGAGTACACCTCAATTCGTCACAGATCCTGACAGCAGAACACCTCCTTATGAGGTTTCTCTGTATAAGACGAAGAGTACACCTCAATTCGTCACAGATCCTGACAGCAGAACACCTCCTTATGAGGTTTCTCTGTATAAGACGAAGAGTACACCTCAATCCGTCATGGACCCTGACAGCAGAACACCTCCTTATGAGGTTTCTCTGTATAAGACGAAGAGTACACCTCAATTCGTCACAGATTCTGACAGCAGAACACCTCCTTATGAGGTTTCTCTGTATAAGACGAAGAGTACACCTCAATTCGTCACAGATTCTTTCTCCCTTACACTACAATTCAGGAATGCTTTGAAACCTCGATTATCAGTCACGGGAGGCAGCTATCTAAGAAAAGTACAGTGACCGGGGGAGGAGGAGGTGGTGTTCACACGAGCACGCGCAGGCATGCGACGTCACTCGTTTTAACACTTGCTGGTTCAGGACGTGGTGCGGGACGCCTGAGGTCTCACCACTCGACCGGTCACCCACCCAGATCCAACCTGACAGCCCCACAGAAACCGCTGCGGCTGACACACAGGCAAGTGAAACACATATATTATATATATCTCAACTTACCATGTTCGATGGAGGTTGATCAGGCCTCAAATTCAGCCACCGCGGTCACCACCAGGGAAGTCAGCAATATGGGTCCGGGAGGGCGGCGTACCGCTAGCCACGCCGCACGTTGAGCGCCATTTGTGGGGGTCGTGATGACATTCCACTCGTCCTCCAGTCACTCCAAATTAAGGCTATGAGCATGGGTCAACCATTCAAAGAATGAGTCAGACAACAAGCTGGTTCAAACTCAGAGCACGCTCAAAAGACTACTACAGACAACGCTCTCAGCAATGTTCTGTGTTTATTCCTACATACACAAACCTAAATACACTACATAATGGGGAGGGAAAAGGGGTTGTCCGGGGCGGGGTAAGCCATGAAAGTCCAGTGTCTGGCCACTCCTGATTGGTCCACATCTCCTTATCTCATTCTCTGGGCAGATATTGCAGCCGTCAGCTTATAATCTTGTTTCGTTTCTCTGAAATAAGTCTTGGCAACACTGGAACTGTCTTAGTTTAAGTTTCGATTTAAGTAATACGTAGCAAGGAAAGCTTATTGTTATAAGACACAAAATGGTGGTTAGTACATTAGCAAAAAAGCGTATAAAAGTTACAAAAGTATAAAAGTTACAAAAATATATATTCTCTTTTACCCCGACACAGCAATTACATCTTCAATGCTCTTACTGAGGGAAGGACGTTGTTGGCCAAAATCTCGCAATAATGACCCCATCCATCCTCCCTTCAATACAGTGCAGTTATCCTGTCCTCTTTGCAGAAAAGCACCCTCAAAGTAGGATGTTTCCCCCACCATGCTTCACGGTTGGGCCGGTGTTCCTGGGATTCTACTCATCCTTCTTCTTCCCCAAACACGGCGAATGGAGTTGATACTAAAAAGTTCTATTTTGGTCTCATCTGACCACATGACCTTCTCCAATGCCTCCTCTGGATCATCCACAAGGTCATTAGCGAACTTCAAACGGGCTTGGACATGTGCCTGTGTGAGCAGGGGGACCTTTCATGCCCTGCAGGATTTTAATCTATGATGGCGTAGTGTGTTACTAACGGTAATGTTGGAGACTTTGGTCCAAGCTCTCTTCAGTTCATTGACCAGGTCCTCCCGTGTAGTTCTGGGCTGATTCCTAACCTTTTTCAGTATCATCCTTACCCATGAGGTGAGATCTTGCATGGAGCCCCAGACTGAGGAAGATTGACAGCCATCTTATGTTTCTGACATTTTCTAATAATTGAGCCAACAATTGTTGCCTTCTCAACAAGCTGCTTGCTTATTGTCCTGTAGCCCATCCCAGCCTTTTGTAGGTCTACAATTTTGTCCCTGGTGTCCTTAGACAGCTCTTTGGTCTTTGCCATGGTGGAGAGATTGGAGTGTAATTGATTGAGTGTGTGGATAGGTGTCTTTTATACAGGTAATGAGTTCAAACACATGCAATTAATACAGGTAATGAGTGCAGAGTAGGAGGGCTTCTTAAATAAAAACTAACCGGTCTGTGAGAGCCAGAATTCTTGTTGGTTGGTAGGTAATCAAATACTTATTTCATGCAATAAAATCCAATTTATTTATGTAAAAATCATACAATGTGATTTTCTGGATTTTTTTTAGATTCTTTGTCTCACAGGTGAAGTGTACCTGCGATAAAAATTACAGGCCTCTCCATTTTTTGTAGGTGGGAAAACTTGCAAAATTGACAGTGTATCAAATACTCATTTCCCCCACTGTATATCTAGTAACATACAAAATAGAGGATCAAAACCACCATTAGGATATGTGCATATGATGTCTTTTCGAGGCGGGCGACATTATCAAGTTTGTCAGAAGGAAGATGCTCAAGGGCACGCTGACTTTTTTTCCCTGAACTGTATTTAGAGTCTTTTGGTCACTTCCTGATTGCTTATTAGATGTTTTTGGCCACTAACATTTTTTTTTACTGAGATTTTCTGGCTATTTCTTTTTAACTTCATTCAATAACTGAAAATGCCTGAAGAATGGTGAGCCCACTTCTGTTAACCGCTTGAAGTCTTTGGAAAATTGAAGCTGTATAAAGCACTTAAATACCTGAATATACAGTTAGGTCCATATATATTTGGACAGAGACAACATTTTTCTAATTTTGGTTCTAGACATTACCACAATGAATTTTAATCAAAGCAATTCAGATACAGTTGAAGTTCAGACTTTCAGCTTTCATTTGAGGGTATCCACATTAAAATTGGATGAAAAGTTTAGGCGTTTCAGCTCCTTAACATGTGCCACCCTGTTTTTAAAGGGACCAAAAGTAATTGGACAATTGACTCCAAGGCTATTTCATGGACAGGTGTGGGCAATCCCTTCGTTATGTCATTCTCAATTAAGCAGATAAAAGGCCTGGAGTTGATTTGAGGTGTGGTGCTTGCATTTGGAAGGTTTTGCTGTGACGTAAACATGTGGTCAAAGGAGCTCTCCATGCAGGTGAAACAAGCCATCCTTAAGCTGCAAAAACAGAAAAAACCCATCCGAGAAATTGCTACAATATTAGGAGTGGCAAAATCTACAGTTTGGTACATCCTGAGAAAGAAAGAAAGCACTGGTGAACTCATCAATGCAAAAAGACCTGGGCGCCCACGGAAGACAACAGTGGTGGATGATCGCAGAATAATCTCCATGGTGAAGAGAAACCCCTTCACAATAGCCAACCAAGTGAACAACACTCTCCAGGAGGTAGGCGTATCAATATCCAAATCTACCATAAAGAGAAGACTGCGTGAAAGTAAATACAGAGGGTTCACTGCACGGTGCAAGCCACTCATAAGCATCAAGAATAAAAAGGAGTAACAGGGGAAAATATGGGGAAATAGCAGATATTAGTCTGTAACTGACAGTTTACAGTTTAACTAGATGTAGCAGAGTCAAACCAGTAACAAACGACAGTTTTTTCATTTAGCTGACTTGTATCCTCTACAAGGCAGTTGCCAGCTGGTGCTGGTGACGCTGTCTTCAGGCGTCCCCGCCCAAACAATGCTCCGTCTTCTAGCGGCAGCGGGCGGTCTCCGGTTTTACCCGCTGAGCCCATAGTCCATAACACGGCACCTCACGTGCTCAGCTCCACGGACCCTGCGTCTCTTCTCCCTACAGTTAGATTGACTCCTCCGGTCCACTGCACTCGGATCCCTTGCTCCAAGTCCTGTAGCCAGGAGCCTGGACCCTCTCACACTGCTCTGCTCCGCAGGACTCAGCTCTGCTTTCCCACGCAAACGTCCTCGTCTCTCCCTCTCTCTCGTCACACCAGGAGTCCCTCTGTCACCAGACCTCCCAGCTCTCTTTCTCGACACACCCCCAGCTTCCCTGTCACATGACTCCTCTGCTTGCAGTCTGTCTTCCCCCTGCAACACGAGGTACGGCCCCGGCAGTTCCGGATCCCTTGCTCTGAAAGTACTTACACCCCAGTCTTCCCCCTTACACATACACTATATAAAAAGACACATATGCATGTTTTTCTCAATATCTGACATGAAATCAGAATAAACCTTTCCCATTTTAGGTCCATTAGGATTACCATAATTTTTAATATTTGCCAAATGACAGAATAATGAGAGAGAGAGAATGTTTTAAGGCATTTTTACTACTTGCTGCAAAATCAAAAGTTTACATACATTTCATTAAAATTTGGTACCATTACCCTTAAACTGAATGACTTGGGTCAAACATTTGGGATATCTTTCCACAAGCTCCTCACAATAGTTGGTCGGAATTTGGGCCCATTCCTCCTGACTAGTGATGGGCGAGCACTAAAATGCTCGGGTGCTCGTTGCTCGGGTCGAGCACATTGGAATACTCGGGTGCTCGACCACAGCAACGAGCCCAATGTAAGTCTATGGGAAACTCGAGCATTTTTCAGGCGCCCCCCCCCGGCAGTCTGCAGAGGGCCTAAAAATTGCCCAAATCGATGGGAACAGTGCTCAAATGACATGGGAACAGCATGCGGAAGACCCCTGGAAGCATTTCTGACTCCCAGGTCACTGCTGTCACCAACGTTATCAGAGGTATTACACCACTTTTACAGACTCACAATAAAACATACAAAAACGAAACCAAAATGGATTTTCCTGGGAAATATGTTAAGGAACATGCTTTCCATTGTAATGACTTGTATTGTATATAAAGAAAAATGAATAGCCAAAAACAAAAATACTCCTCCACACCTTGGGCTATGTTCACACTTAGCGTTTTTGATGCGTTTTTGCACTTTTGCATTGCTTTCAACCGTGGCAAATGCATTCACCAGGAAATGTCATTTTAACATTTTACAACCTTATCTGGCCATGTGGTGTGTGAGACATGATCAGACACATCGTGTTTCATTTATGAAGGAGGGACTCTGAAAGTCACAAAGCCTATTTTATAGGGCCATCAGGCGGCCTTTACTATTCTTAAAGGGCCAGCAGTCGGCCCTCATTATTCTTAGAGAGCCATCAGCCGGCTATGTTTTATTGTTCCCATTACTAAAGAGTGGGTCTCTTATACTGTTATTGCGTATGCAGTGAGTGGCAGGGCTGCCCAAAATTTGGACGCACCCCAATACCCCCTTGAAGAGACTTAGAGGAGGACCTCCTGAAAACAATGTTCCCATTATTAGGAAGTAGGTCTCCCATTGTGTTTGCCTATGCAGTGAAAGCAAGGGTTGCCAAAAATTTGGAGGCACTCCAATGCCCCTTGGAAGAGACGTGGAGGTCAGAGGGCCTCCTGAAAACAATGTTCCCATTATTAGGAAGTAGGTCTCCCATTATGTTTGCCTATGTAGTGAATGCAAGGGTTACCAAAAATTTGGAGGCACTCCAATGCCCCTTGGAAGAGACGTAGAGGTGGGCCTCTTGAAAAAAAATGTTCCCATTATTAGAAAGTGGGCCTCCCATTGTGTTTGCCTATGCAGTGAATGCAAGGGCTGCTAAAAACTAGGAGGCACTCCAATACCCCTTGGAAGACACATGGAGGAGGGCCTCATAAAAAATGTCCTCATTAGAAAGGAGCGGGCCTCCTATACTTGTAATGCCCATGCCCTAAGTGTATGGGCTGACAAACATTTACCCCTAGGGGGTATACATGAACATACTGTATAAAAACTACATGCATCATAAACACCCTTTAAAAAAATTACCTGGTGATATGGTGGTGGAGGATGAGGATGAGGAGAAGGAGGAGGACAAGAGCAAATAGACAAAATCAGGAAGCGTATACCCATGTGTGGGTGTGAAGAGGTGCATGGGAATACACCTCCCAAAAAAAGACACTGGATTTGAGTTTATGTTACGCTGCTATCATTGAGAAGTCTTGCCCAATCCAACCCTTGTTCATTTTTATAAGAGTCAGCCTGTCAGCATTTTCAGTTGACAGGCGGATGCACTTATCAGTTATAATTCCACCAGCGGCACTAAAAACCCGCTCTGATAAAACGCTGGCAGCAGGGCAGGCCAGGACCTCCAAGGCATAGAGAGCCAGTTCATTCCACGTATCCAGCTTGGATACCCAATAATTATAAGGCACAGAGGAATCACGGAGGAAGTTGGTACGGTCGGCAAGGTACTCCCTCAGCATCTTCCCAAACTTTGCACTCCTTGTGAGAGTACCCCGCGCCTCAGGGCCTGTGCGATGGGAGGGGCTGAGAAAATTCTCCCAGAACTTTGACAGTGTTCCCCTGCCTCTGCTGGATTGAAGTTGTGTTTCTCTTGCCTGTACTCCTTGGTTGTCCAACGAACTGTGACCTCTGCCACCAGCGTTTTCAGATGGGAATTTTTTTAATAGTTCCGCAGCAAGGGCCTTCTGGTACTGCCCCATTTTTGTAGACCAGTCAGCCTCAGAAATAAGAGATATAAAGTTCTCCTTGTAGCGTGGGTCTAGAAGTGTCACCAACAAGTAATGACTGTCGCCCAAAATTTTGAAAACGCGAGGGTCATGGGAAAGGCAGCGTAACATAAACTTAGCCATACGTGCCAGACTGCTAACAGGCAAGAGGATGACTGACCATGCTCTCCTCTTCCTCCTCCTCTCTGTCCTCTGGCCATCCACACTGAACAGATGGGATGACAGTTATGCAGGTAGTACCGTCTATAGCTCATGAAACTAGCTCCTGTTGTTCCTCCTCCTCTTCCTCATTGTCACCCAATCCACATTGGGATGAGTTGAGGCTTGGCTGTGTGTAATCACCCTGTATGGTTCCTTGCTTCATCTCATCGTGCTCCACCTGCAATGCATCCTCTTTGATTGTGAGAAAAGAGCGTTTCAGAAGACAGAGAAGCGGGATGGTGATGCTAATTGTTATGCACACGCCCGGGCTGACTGGCGTGTGCGTGATTTAGTGATTCCACTGTGCCATGAACCGGAGAGTGCCTGGAGGGGCGTAACTAAGTATCAACCCGATCCGACCAAGGTCGCACGACGGCTACGATGCCATGCGCCAGAGAGGAACCGAGAAGAGGGACCAGGCGTGACTCCAGGTCAGACCCCTGACACGGCTGTTTACGCCCACACCGGGGAATACAGGAACAGGCAGGTTAGGCTGGCATACAGACAGGTGGGTATTGGCAGGCACTGCTGGAGTGCAGACAGGAGGATACTGGCAGGCACGGCTGGTATGCAGACAGGAGGGTACTGACAAGTACAGCTGGCGTACAGACGGGGAGGTACTAGCAGGTTGGAGCACAGGCTGGATAGGGTCCAGTACAGACTGGGATTCAGGAACAGAACTGAAGATGCGGTAGACAAGCAGAGCAGAGAGGAACCGCCGGAGAGGTGGGCAAGGCGGAGCAGAGAGGTACCGCCGAAGCAGTGAGCAAGGCGGAGCAGACAGGAGCCGCCTGAGTGGTGAGCAAGGCAGAGCAGGCAGGAACCGCCGGAGCGGTGAGCAAGACAGAGCAAGGAGAAACTGCCAGAGTGGTGAGCAAGACAGAGCAGGGAGAAACCGCCGGAGCGGTGAGCAAGACAGAGCGGGCAGAAACCGCTGGAGCGGGGAGCAAGACAGAGCGGGCAGAAACCGCCAGAGCGGTGAGCAAGGCAGAGCAGGCAGGAACCGCCGGAGCGGTGAGCAAGGCAGAGCAGGCAGGAACCGCTGGAGCAGTGAGCAAGGCAGAGCAGGCAGGAACCGCCGGAGCAGTAAACAAGACGGAGCAGGCAGGAACCGCCGGAGCGGTGAGCAAGGCAGAGCAGGCAGGAACCGCCGGAGCGGTGAGCAAGGCAGAGTGGGCAGAAACCGCCGGAGCGGTGAGCAAGACAGAGCGGGCAGAAACCGCTGGAGCGGGGAGCAAGACAGAGCGGGCAGAAACCGCCAGAGCGGTGAGCAAGGCAGAGCAGGCAGGAACCGCCGGAGCGGTGAGCAAGGCAGAGCAGGCAGGAACCGCTGGAGCAGTGAGCAAGGCAGAGCAGGCAGGAACCGCCGGAGCGGTAAACAAGACGGAGCAGGCAGGAATCACCGGAGCGGTGAGCAAGGCAGAGCAGGCAGGAACCGCCGGAGCGGTGAGCAAGGCAGAGTGGGCAGAAACCGCCGGAGCGGTGAGCAAGGCAGAGCGGGCAGGAACCACCGGAGCGGTGAACAAGGCACAGCAGAGATAAACCGCTGGAGCGGTGAGCAAAGGCAGAGCAGAGCAGACAGGGCACTGTTCACACGGAACAGACTGGAAGAGAAAGGCAGAACCAGATACACACAAGATACTTGCAATGAAGTAGCGAGTGTACTCTAAACTCACAAACGGAAGTACAGCGACAATGAGTAAGAGTTAGGTGCAGGTTCAGACTCTGCAGAAAAAGGGAAGGTATGAACATAAAGACAGGTAACAGGCTAGGAGAGTGTTTAGACAGGAACTGAGTGTTCAGACAGGAACTGACACTGCAGCGAGATACAGGAGCGAGTCTGGGTATGCGGCCCCCAGAAAAGGCGGAACGAACAGGATAGGAGCGAGTTCAGACTGGCCTGGAAATACAGCCTCCAGGAAGGCGGACAGACAGGCAAGAAAACACAGATAACAGATCTAGGTATGCGGCCCCTAGAAGGCGGGACGAACAGGCTAGGAGCGTGTTCAGACAGGCCTGGAAATACAGCCTCCAGGAAGGCAGACAGACAGGCAAGAGAAACAGAACAGGACCTGGCACATTCAGAGTCAAGGAGCACACTGAATGATAGAGTTGCTCAGGCACCAGCTTCCAGGTGAAGCTGGTTTAAATATCCAGTGACAGACAGCAATAGGCTGAGGACGCATTAGGGGTGTGCCCACAGCAGCTACAAGAAACAGGAAGTAACCGGGCCGCCGCCCTAAGCAGTCAGAACAGAGACAAACAGACAGCATGAATAGAAGCCAGGCTAGCAGACTGGACTGAAGATTGAGTTTGCGATCTTGCACAGTGAGAGATGGTGCAGCATGCAAGCCCACCACCAGGTATGTTACACTAATTATGGCGTCATCGCCGCTCACCATCTTGGTGAAGTTCTCAAAGTTTTGGAGGATGGTACATATGTCTGACATCCATGTCCACTCCTGAGGTCTTATGTGTGGAGTCTGAACTGAATACCGATGGCCTTGTTGATGCTGGTACTCAATATCTGCCCTCTTCTGCTCACAAATCCTTCCCAACATCTGCAGTGTTGAGTTCCAATGCGTGGGGACATCACACAGCAGTCTGTGAGCCGGAAGCTGCAAACGCTGCTGAAGCACGTCAAGTGCAGCGGAAGCTGTAGCTGACTTTCTAAAATGGGCACACAGGTGGCGTATTTTGACAAGCAGATCCGGCAGCTCCGGGTAGGATTTGAGAAATCGCTGAACCACGAGATTAAGCACATGGGCCAGGCATGGTACGTGTGTGAGCTCGCCTCGCCTCAGAGCGCCATCAGGTTCCGGCCATTGTCACAAGACCATGCTTGGCTGTAGGTTCAGTGGTGTGAGCCACAGATCTGCCTGCTCTTTCAGAGCTGTCCACAACTCTTCAGCATTGTGGGGTTTGTCACCTACGCATATTAGCTTTGGCACAGCCTGTTGCCGCTTGGCCGAGGCAGTGCTGCAGTGCTTCCAGCTTGTGACTGATGTAGTCATTTCAGAGATGGAGGCTGAAGAGGAGGAGGTGCAGGAGCTGTAGACTGTTGGGGCAACCCTGATTGATCTAGGGCCCGCGATCCTTGACGTCGGGAGGACGTGTTAAATTCCAAGATCCGACTGCGTCCCGGCTTCCACTATGTTTACCCAGTGTGCCATCAGCGAGATATACCGTCCCTGCCCACAAGCACTTGTCCACGTGTCTGTGGTTAGGTGGACTTTCCCAGTAACTGCGTTGTTGAAGGCACGGCTAATGTTTTGGGACACGTGCTTGTGTAATGCGGGGACAGCACACCGGGAGAAATAGTGGCGATTGGGCACCGAGTACCGAGGAATGGCTGCCGCCATCAGGTTGCGGAATGCTTCCATCTCCACGAGCCTAAAAGGCAACATTTCAAGCGCAAGCAGTCGTGAAATGTTGGAATTTACTAGTGTGGCCTGTGGGGCATTGGCTGCATATTTGCGCTTACGTTCCAAGCACTGGGGTATGGACTACTGAATGCTGTGCTTGAACAAGGACGTCGACGTGCTTCCTGATGCTGCTACTTGAGAGTGTGCAACGACAGGTGCAGGGCAGGAGGCATCTTGGCATGCGCCATGGAGAGGGGATTGGGGTGCATGCACAACAGCGGAAGAAGCAGTGGTGTCACCTGCAGACACTGTTTCTAGACCCTGGTGTTCAGCTCACTTAGTGGGGTGCTTTGCTGCCATGTGCCTGAACATGCTGGTGATGGTCAGGCTTCTAGTTATGCTACAAAACCAAAAAGATCTATTTTGGAGAGAGAAATTTGAATGTTAAGGAGAAAAGATTTTTTTCCCCCCTATACAGAGATATTAATATGCCCCCCCCTACCATTCAGGGCTGCTCATGACTGTTGCTTTAGCGCTGATGGACGCCCAGCACTTTGCGACGCAGTGAGGTGGCCACTCTGTGTGTTTGCGTGGTGCTGAGCCTCCCACAGCCTGTTGCCTGCTCATTCAGGCTTTCTGATGCGCCCTCTGAACCTTAACACACCTGTCTCTGTGTGCATATGCCTCCGTCCCGGCGGCGTCTCCGACGGGCCGCGTTGCTGTGTAATGTGGGAGGTACTCCAGCTCCTTCCTGGCCGCGTGTGACGCGCGGGCGTCCGCGTCATCGCCAGGGGCGGGACATTACAACGTACCGAATTCCGATTGGTACATTCTGGTACATAAGGTGTCCCCTCTCCTCATGATAACCACGCCTCCTGACGAAGCCACTTCCGGGAAAAACGCGCGTCGAGGCTGCTTTACACCCCCAGCATTCTCTCCCACGCTGCCTTAGATCCCATTGACATGACTCAAGGTAATGGAAGCTTAATGCCTGTATTCATGATTTACTGACACGTACATTTCATAGCGTAACTATTATGATTTATTGCTCATTTGATTGCATGTAACCGCTCTGGTATCTACCTGTATGTATTTTATATACAGGGCTATCAGTCTTATGCTAGATATTTTCTCAGCTTCCCTCATAGGATTTGTAACCATTATCACCAGATATGGTCAGTGTTAGGATTTTCATCCATTGGCAGCATATTTACATTTTGGGGTGTTAGTCTCTTTGCTACATTATCCACCCTACTCCACTACTCTCTAGCTGTCTTCTCCCACCTTCCCTTGATGCCCTCATTTTGTCCTTCACTATTGTAATTTTTATGATATTAATATTTTTTCAATAAAGTACAGTATATATTTATCATTTAAATCCCTCATGTGTGTCTGTTTGGAGAGTACTTATAAGTAGACTAAAATCATTACCTGTATAGGGGGGAAAAAAATCTTTTCTCTTTCACATTCGAATTTCTCTCTCCAAAATAGATCTTTTTGGTTTTACTTCTACTATAGGGATTTGCTGACCATGTATTATATGTTAGGCAGATAGGCTTACTAGTTTTGCTACCCCTGCTGATGCTGGCCTGGCAGGTGGTGCAAATGGCCTTTTTGGAGTTATCGGCAGAGTGTTTAAAAAACAACCAGACTCAGGAAGACCTAACAGTTGTACTGGCAACTTCCTTCGTGTTGGTGTTACGGGGCACGGTTGCCTGCCTCTGTCTGTGGCCACCACACTGCTTCTTCCTGCCTGTTGGGGTGCTCTGCCTCCCTCCCCCTGTGTGCTGCTGTCCTCGCTCTGCATGTCCTCCTACCAGCTAGGGTCAGTTACTATATCATCCACCACCTCGTGTTCCACTTCTGCACCCTGGTCTTCTTCTTAACTTTCTGTCAGTTGTGTCTCATCATCATCCACCTCTTGCGACACTTTCCCACCATCCCCATGGCTGCTCAAACATTTGGGCATCGCTACATCCGATCTCCTCTTGCCCTGCTTCAAGTGGACCGGGCGAGAGGCCCGAATCTTTAAATGGAAAAGTGAACAGCTCTTCGGAGTCTCCAAGTGTGGGATCAGTTGTCTCTGGGCACTCGGCATGGTGGGAGGAAGGAGGATTAGGGTGAGGAATATGCAGTCCAGACTCACGGCTACTGAGAGTTGGCCGTGTGGAAGACAGGGTGGTGGTGGTGGTGGCAAAGTGACTGGAAGCATTATCCGCTATCCAACAAACAACCTTTTGACACTGCTCTTGGTTCAATAGTGGTGTGCTGCGGTCCCCTAAGAATTGGGACGAGAAGGTCAGGCGAGAAGATGTGGGTGTTTGTTGTGGCACAATTTCAGTTTGCCCACGGCCTCGGCTTCAGCGTCTGCATGCATCATCACCATCATGTCCAGTTCCCTGTCCCTTGCCAAGTGCCTTGTCCATTTTAAATGGAGGACAATATCTTCTGACTCACCCAGGGGGATATGGGGGACTCGGTACCCGGGCCTTTACCTTCTTGGGATGTCACGGCAGTCGACACACAGGCCCGTACACTGGAGTCACTCTTTAAAAAGGGGGTTGTTGCTTGAAGGGATGAATAATAGTTTGGTCTCGTGACGTCACTTGTGGTTCCTGGTAATGAGTACCAGCGCTGCTGCAGACCTCTGGAGCAGATGTTAGGGCAGCTGGGTTGGTGCGGCTCTCCACAGGCAGAGCTCAGCTCCACGGCAGTGTAGGTGCAGATGGTAATGCTGGGCGTTGTAGTGCAGGAGTGATAACATAGCAGCAATAACTGATTGAGACAGTGGGGTGCAGTCGTCCGAGTTTACTCACAGTTATCAAGTTCCTCAGGTTGCCTGTACAGGTGACAGCCTCCCACGTCGCGCTGCGTTCACCAGGCAGGGGTCCAGCACTCCCTCAAGTATCTCAAGGGCACTTAATGGGACCCCTTTCTGTATGTTCCTTTCTTAGCCGACTTCCCGTGCTGGGTCTCTCCCTCCTGCCCTGTTCCCCGCCACACAAAGTACCGATCAGGTACCTTGGGATCCCTCTGGCAACTTGAAGTTCCCGGACCTTACTTGATGCCCTTTTCGGTGGCTTAGGTGCGGATGTGGCAACTGCACCTTGAAAGTGCAGAAGCCTCCGGTTTTCTAGCTGAGACTTAAAGTAACTTGGCTAGCCCAGGGACCGGTTTCCTTCTTGTGGCCTGATCCCTCTACCGCCTGGCAGATTCGGGCATACGGGTGACGGTCCGGCACTCACCGTACCCAGTGGGACCCCTTTTGCTCCTGGAGCCTTTCTCTCTTGCTCCCACTCCTCTCTCAGTCTTGGCCATGACAGGCCAGACCTGCCTCCCGAGTGGAGCTCCTGAAAAGCCTCCGCTCCCGACGTCCTCACACTCCCTCTCTCTTCGTTCAACTCTCTAAAAATATGGCTTCCCTATATATATATGCCTCTTCTTCAAGTGCTCCCCTGATCTGCGTCCTCCACCCACACCCACTACATGGTTCCCCATCAGTTTGGTCCCCCCCACTCCAGCCAGGGGCAGCAGAAAGCAGTGCATATTGCCCTTCCAGATGGTCTGGAGTAGTGTAGTGTTGGGTGCAGGTGTTAGGGTCCCGGGCAGCACTCCATCCTTACCTGAGAGAAGGAGATGCCATACCTCTGGGTGAAGTGCAGTACCGCTGTGGCGACTGAACCCTCAGGGGCGCCACACTTCCACACTCACTACAAATGGCTGAATTTGGAGCGAAGTTTTATGTAATCCGTGTGACGGAGAAACCACAGTTTTAAATACCTGGCCTGTAGGTAACTATTTTTAACAGCAAACTGTTGTAAATTGCTTCACTGACAGACTGAAACAAATTTTTAATGGAGGCCAGAAATGGCAGTATTGTCTGAAAACGTATATGTGATCCGTGTGACGGAGAAAACACAGTTTTAAATACCTGGCATGTAGTTAACTATTTTGAACAGCAAACTGTTGTCAATTTCTTCCCTGACACACTGAAACAAAATTTTAATGGAGGCCAGAAATGGCAGTATTGTCAGCACAATTATATGTGATCCGTGTGACGGACAAACCACAGTTTTAAATAGCTGGATTTTTAGCGCTGTAATATGGAAAGGAACTGGCTGTATTCTGCAGTGCCAACACGCAAATGGCGCAGAACAACGGTGTTCTCTGGATTGCTTTTTAAGCAAATAATGAGGATTAAGATGCCCCAAAAAATTATTCCTGGCCCCTGAGACCTGGGCCTATTTCTAGAAATATCTAACAGCAACAGCAGACAAAACTGCCGAGATGCTCGGGCGAGCACCGAGCAGTAGCGAGCATGCTCACTCATCACTGCTCCTGACAAAACTGGTGTAACTGATCAAGGTTTGTAGGTCGCTTTGCCTGCACCTGCCTTTTCAGCTTTGCCCATAAATTTTCCATAGTATTGAGATCAGGGCTTGGGAAGCCTTAAAGCCACAGCTGTGGCAGAACAAATCTGATGGAATCTGCTAGACCCGGCAAAAGGTAAAAGCGGTGCGTTATATGGACATTAATATAGTTACTTTGCTGAAGGCTGTAACTGGAGCCAAGTGGACCTGGCTGCCACTTGAAAGGCTCTTGGTTGTTATGTGTGTAAACATGCCGGTGAGCCACTGAGATGGACTGTGTGATAAGCAGTTATGAAGTGTAATAAACTGCTGGATTTCATGTTACTGGAAAACGTTGCATATGTGCTTTAATTGACCCGCTGAAGCGAGTGTCCCCCAGCGTGATGACTAGCGCTGCCTTACATGTGGTTGGAGAATGCGGCAACTGCAGCCCGGTTGCTAGGGGCAACTGCAGCCCGGTTGCTAGGGGTAACGGCACAGGACGACGAGTGTGGATACAAGCATCTTGTTGTGGCTCGGCTGGGTCACGAAGATTAAAGCATCTTGTTGTAATTCAGCGGGGTTACAAAAATTGTCCTCGCACTCAAACCTGGTTTGCTGTGGCTGGGCGGGGTCACGAAGATTAAAGCATCTGGCTGTAACTCGGCAGGGTTACAAAAATTGTCCTCGCACTCAAACCTGGTTTGCTGTGGCTCAGCAGGACCATGAAAATTTTCCGGGGAGAGCAGTGTGAAGTGTCTAGTGTGAACAGTGTACCGTGATGACCATGAATGGTTCAGTACCTCTAGACGGAATGGAGAAGGGGTTAGATGACCGTCTGCAAATGGTTTGGAGCGAAATGGAGTGTCCTGAAGCAATGCAGGAACAGATAAAGATGGCTGTGAAGGGAGCAGCAAATGAGACTGAAGCTATTGAGCAATTAAAGTGCCTGTTAAAATCGCAGCCGCAGGCATTTGAGAAACGACAGCAGGTCATGGTGCAGGAAGGGCAGGAGCTGTTGGCCCTTTACAGAAAGGCGACAACGGACCATTATGTGAGTTCTTCTGGGGCGCCATTATTGTCCCAGAGTGCCCGGGGAGGTGGTAAGAGATGTTGTGAATTGGGTCCTAAGACTATTGCTGATTTTTTTTGTAAAAATCCCCCTACAGGTGTGGGTGTCCAAAAAGGGGGGGAGTTTCAAAAAGGGGCGGATTTTCAAAAGAGCATGGAGTATAGAAAACTAAAATTTGTTACTGGTTGTGGGTTGGTACCGCCTAAAAATGACAATTTAACCATTGATAACGGGGTAGCTTCAGTAGAAGGGGTTGACGTCAAGGTGGGAGGTGACTTGTTGGCCCACAACTCCATGGGGAGTGACACAGACCCCACAACTGACGGTGACACTATGAAAGTAGAAAGAGAGTTCAGTCAGGAGGGGCTAGATGAGGGGAGAGAGTCCCACTCTCGTCGTCGATGGCACAAAGGCCACAAAAAAGTTGCTCCTGTAGATTTTGCTGAAAGGGCAAATAAAGAAAATGCAAGGCTGTGTGCCTTTATTCCGAGTTTGGATCCTCTTTTAGAAGAAGAGGAGGTGACGTTGCCAGTAGCAACCTCCGATACAGTACTGAGACAGAAGGATCAGGATCCGACAGCCCTGAAAGAGGAGGCGGCCAGTCATGACCAAGAGCTGGAGCCTATCAGGCAGCAGTGTCAGCGTGACATGCTGCAACGAAGGGAAAACCTGGAGAACGTGTCCTCAGACCAGCTGAGCCTGGAGTCTGAACAGCAGAAAATAAACAAGGTTGTAAGGAACTTGCAGCGAGAACTGGAAGAAAGCCGCGAGGAAATCAACAAATGGAAAGAAAGGTTTCAGAGAAATAAAGAGGAGGTTTCTCAATTGGAGCTTGACAAAGCGGAGTGTGAAGATGAGTTGTGAGAGGTGAAAGATCGCTTCTCCCTGGTATGGTTAGAGCTGAGGCAAGTGAAGCAAAAGCTGGATTAGGGTCTACACCAGAAGGATAGGGAGCTGTCTGCCCTAAAAGAGGCGCTGCAGGATGAAGTTTCTGGACGTGATCAAAACCTAGAACGACTGCGCGAACAGTTCAACCAGAAGCTGTGTGAATCCAAGAAGGAGTGTAGTGAACTCAGTAAGGAACTGCAACAAATTAAGAGAGACTATGAGGATCTCCTCAAGGTTAAGAAAAAACTAGAGGAGGATAAGGCTGATGCAGAGCACATGCGCCAAGTGGTTGAGACCACTCTACAGGACACCCGTGATGAAAATGATGATCTCCGCAGAAAGACCCTAGGTCTGGTAGCTCAGGTGAAGGAGCTGCAGACGTTCTCTGATAATCTCCAGAGGGCAGAGACGTGCCTTAAGGAAAGAATCAGCAAGATGGAAGCTGAGCGGAAAAAGATGGAGGAGTCCATCGAAGAAGGGAGGTATGAAGCAAATGCCTCTTCAGATAATGCGAGCTTGGGTGATTCGGTGGATGTGAGAGCCAAGATCAAGGAACTCAAGGAGTTGCTACAAGCCCATTGGAAGCAAGAGAAGCTTGAGAGACTGGCTGTCGAGAGCCGAGTGGGCGCATTGGAGACAGAGAGCTCTGAGAAAATTCTGCTGATAAAGGAGCAGTTGAAGCCGGAAGAGCTTCAGAGATTGGTTGCAGAGAGGCGAGTGGCTGAGCTAGAGGAAGAAGAGGTCAAGACAAAAATTCTTGAATTTGTAGCTGTGAGTCAGCTCAGGGGAAGCATACAGGGTGAAGAAGCTGAAAGTCAGTTCCCCCTGAAACCTGAGCCGGTTGATCGACTGAAAACCACTGGTGAAACAGAAATGTCTCGGTACAAGTGCCTCATAGATGTACCCGAGGATTTGAGAGAAGAATGCACCAGTGAGTCCGTGCATGAAGAGTTTAAGAAGGCCATGGGAGCCTGTAAGGTATACTCGACCTCAGAAGCTAAACAGCTGTTGGTCCTGTCCACAACCGAAGTCACAATGAAGAGGGTGGCTATCCTAAGTAACATGCACTGGCGATGTATTCGCACAAAGCGGTTTGTCCGGTTGAAGACGAAACAAGCCATTAGACAACTGGAGCTTATGAGTAAAGCTCAAAGTCTGCATGAAGAGGTCATCCGGGTGCCTCATGCTCTGGTAAGAAAGCTCATTGTGGGAAATGGCCGAGCCATGCAGATGATGGTAAAGAAGTCCGGTGTGATGAAAGTAAGCAGTCCACGTGATCGACAGGACTCGGTACCAGATGAAGACGGCATGGTGTCATTCTCCGCTGTAGGAACAGAAGAAAGTCTTTTATATATTCGCATACTGTTGGAGTACCGAGTGACCTACCTGCGAGAGGTAGAACAGTTGAATCTCGCTAGACTGCGAGTGGAAAGACAGAATCGCCTGAGCAGCAGAAGATGGCAGCCGTCTAGAAATTGTGAGACCAGACAGAGAAAGGACCCTTCAAATAATAGAACGGCTACAGTAGAAGTTAGAGACTTTCCAAGATGTCCTGAGGATAGTGGGCGTGGGTTTAGAGGTAGTGAGACTTCCAGTAACTCAGGTCTGAGTGGCCCATACAAACGACCCAATAGAGTACGGGACAGTAGGGAGTCGAACCGGACCTTAGATACCAGGGTATGTGAGTCACACTGCTGTATTGACCGCTGGGAGCGGGGGAGGTCTGACAAGGTTACGACCGACCGCTGGGAGTGGGGAAGGTCTGACAAGGTTACGACTGACCGCTGGGAGCGGGGGGAGGTCTGACAAGGTTACGACTGACCATTGGGAGCGGGGGAGGTCTGACAAGGTTACGACCCAGAAATTTGACTTGACGAAGGCAGTGACAATGACAGAAGGTAGGTCCCTAAGGAATGGGCTAATGTTGATGATTAGTGTTCCAGGGGCTGAGCAGCGCAATTGTCAAGTACTTGGTCTCTGTGTGAACTGTGGGTTATAATGTGATTGTGTATATTATGTGTTCAACCCCACAAGTTTGAACAGAGGGGGGATATGTAATGCAGCGGCTTGCGGCATTACTGTAATGGTCCAGGGTGTGTTCTGGCTGACCATGTACCTCTCCCTCAGGTGACTGATCACATGACTGTGACATCATCACAGGTCCTGTGCACACAGAAGGACTGATCACATGATTGTGACATCAGCACAGGACCTGTGTGCACTGGAGGATATATAAATCTTGGTGCTTTTGAAACAGGGTGTGAAAGGCATGAGGCCTGTTCCCCGTGTGTGGGACACCATTAGAGTGTGAGGCCTAGTGAAGCCGGGTGAAGCCTGAAAGGCAAAGGCAGGATCCTTGTGTATAAGAGATGCCAGTAGCCTTGGAGGGCAAGAGGCTTGGAAGACAAGAGTCCTGAAAGGCAGAGGCTGGTTTCCTTGTGTGTGCAAAGAGATGCCAGTAGCCTTGGAAGGTAAGAGGGCTGGAGACCCCCATCTGGGAAGCCGTAAAGCCACAGCTGTGGCAGAACAAATCTGATGGAAACCGCTAGACCCGGCAAAAGGTAAAAGTGGTGCGTTATATGGACATTGATATAGTTACTTGGCTGAAGGCTGTAACTGGAGCCAAGTGGGCCTGTCTGCCACTTGAAAGGCTCTTGGATGTTATGTGTGTAAACATGCCAGTGAGCCACTGAGATGGACTGTGTGATAAGCAGTTATGAAGTGTAATAAACTGCTGGATTTCATGTTACTGGAAAACGTTGCATGTGTGCTTTAATTGACCCGGTGAAGCGAGGGTCCCCCAGCGTGATGACTAGCACTGCCTTACAATATATATATGTAAGTATGTGTAGACACTGGTTAGGCTACTACTGTAACGGCTTGAGTATATATGACACTGATCAATTATCATTATGGCCTCTGTCAGGTAATTACATAGATGATGCTCAGTGACAATAGTAAATGGCCCAGTAATACAATATGGGAGAAGAAAGATGACACTCACCATAAGGGTCTTGGTATTTTTGTTGGCTAAAAAATAGCAGCTGACCTGTTACAGGAGAGCGTGGGTGCATGCAGGTGCCGACCATTTCCTGTTATTGTGCTGCTTCGTTTGGTGTGACTAATAAGACAAATAAATATACCAAGATACTTCTTACTTCTGGTGAGCTCTGATTGTCTTCTCCCATATTGTATGAGCTCAGTCTAACCCCACCTGCACCCAGAGCTGTGGAGTCGGAGTCGTGATAAAATGGACCGACTCCGACTCCTAAAATATATAACAAATTGGGTGTAGTAGTTCAATGCAGTTTGTGGAGAATATTATTTCATAAGGATTTGGGAAAGTTATGAAATGTCCTATAAATGTCTGTCCTATTCTTGATCTAAGGGTCTAGACTTTTAGCTGAGATGAATCTGTGCTACAGTAAATTTATCTCTTAAACATGAGCCATGTATGAGGGTGTTGGAGTCAGAGTTGGAGTCGGTGTCATGGAAATTGAGGAGTCGGAGGTTTGGCTTACCGACTCCACAGCCCTGCCTGCACCACTGATTTACAGCTTTCTGTCTACACTGTGCATAGACAACGCTGACAGTGGAGAGGGACATGGTTAGCCTGAGCTCATGAATATTAAGGACTGCATAGCAGGAGCTGATCATTGAGAGGACTAGCAGAGCTGCAGCAGATAACACAATTGTAGCACCCCGAGGACTCGGCTGCTACAGGGGTATTGCACCTCGATCCAGAGGTGTGGTATTCCACTCCCGGGTAAGGATGGAGTGTGGAACTGGGCTCAGTTAGCTGCATGCACCACACTCACCCCATTTCCGGGGGACAGACCAACGGTACTCCCACCAGATAGATGTGCAGGTACGACAGCTTCTGTCCCCGGCTGGAGTGGGGAGGGGGGAGGAACATCCTAGTGGTGTAGGAGCAGATAGGGGAGGGACTCTGGGCATAGGTAGGAGCCCATTGGGTGCTTGTCACCTGGGCTCAGGTGTCAGAGGGAGTATATAAGGTGGGCACCATCTTAGGACAAGGTCTTTTTGGTCTGCTCTGTGCAGAGAGGAGCTCAGCCAGAGAGGGCTGACAGGGAGCTGTGGCTCAGTCTGGGCCCAGCTCCAGAGCCAGGCCTGGAGAGGAGGCCTGAAGCAGAGAGAGAGAGAAAGGAGAAGAAGGAGGAACAGAAACACCAGGAGAGGCCCAGAGATGCAAGAGAAGAGGGAACCCTGAGATCCCACGAGTTAACGGGTGAAGGGTTGGCAGAACAGGGTACCGGATCCCAAACTGGTGGAGGCCAATTATCCTCAGCCAGGAACCGGAGGTCGTGGACAAGTTTTGGCGCGACCCCTCGCCATATCCACCAGGAAGGCATACCACGTATAGGGTCAGGGAAGCCGGGAAAGGTTTCACCACCAGAAGGCTCGAGGGAGCTGGACAAAGGTGGATCCCTGGTGGGGACGGCCAGTAGGAAGGAAGAGAGGGGAGCTCAGGACCACGCTCTGGAACTGCCTGGGAGTTGGCCGAGTCCCGCACCTGGTGGACGCAGCACGGCTCGGGTGGTCACTCTTGGCCGAAGTGATCTGAATACCAACTGTGAGTAAAGCTGTGAAAACTGCAATGCACGTCTCTGAGCTTCCTTGTCACACCACTACCACTATCATCATTCCCTGCTTCACCAGCTGCCCTGAGGCTATACCTCTCCCGTTGGGGGTTATACCATCCACGCTGCACAACCACACCACCGGCCTCAGCGGTCTGCCCTGCAGCGGCGGCTTCATAGCTGCAATCAACGGGTGGCGTAGTCGAACTCTATAACATCTTAATGCCGAGCACTGCCTCTTAGTTTGACCACCCTGGGCACGGACCGGGTCACCGCCACGAGGACTACTACCCCTGTCAGATCCGGCTCCGGGTATCCCCCGCATGCGCAACGCAGCACAACATGGCCCAGGGGGCGCGTCACAATGATTTATCAAAACTACAGCAAGGAGCCCAGTAACATCACTGGATTCGGGGTCTCGGCCCCCACATCATGCTGCTCTCAGATGAGGTAGCATAAACCTGGTGACAGATTCCCTTTAGTAACATCAGACACGATCTTCCATCCAACAAGTCAATGGACCCGAATAATTCAGACTCAGGATTTCTGACTATGATGTTGGCCAGGAGAGTGTGTGAAAAGAGTCTCCTTCCTGCAGACGATCATGCCTTTCAGCTTTGGAAGATGAGCTGCTGCAGCAGAGAGTACAGATTGCTGCCATTGTTGCCCTACAACCGTCACAAGCCGCACAGTCTCGTAAGCCATTGTTTTTGTAATCCTTATAAATCACTTAATGGGTTAAACAGGTCAAGCTTTTGCTATCTATTTGGTATGATTTGATCTCGTTTTTGTTTCTCAGATACAGAATCAATGTGCTCATTTAGCTGCCCAGGTAATGCCCTCTCACCCCCATCTTCAGCTTCTCCACCACTTTCCGCACAGTTTTTGCAATTTACAACCCCAGTAGCTCCGCTGCCCCCTCCTCCTCCTCCTCCTCCTCCTCCACCACCCCCAGTCCCATCTTCCCAACTAAAATCTGCACTTGATATTATAAGAGAACGTAAAGCTTCTCACAAATGCAGCCCGACGGAAAGTGAGGCTTCAGAGAAAGGCAGTGTGGATCAGCTCCCCAGTATGATGGATGTGTTAAAAGGCATGAATTCCATCAAGCTTCGGGCGGTCGAAAGGTCATTTTATAGATTTTCTTTAAATATATATTTTTTATTACAGACATGCGTGAAATAGAATGAAGGAGAAAACTGTAAAAAAAAAAAAAATCTGTCACTGAGCCTGCATCTTTCCCTGCACATGACTGCTGATCTCATGAGCTGTCATGTGCCTTTAACAGCCGCAGTCGGATCCGAGATCCACCCGCAGCTGTTAACCAGTTAAATACCGCTGTCAATCACTAGCAGTGGCATTTAATACACACCTGCCAGAAGCTCGTCACAAGACACACCCATAGGCGTCCCTGTCATGTGATTGCGGGGTGCCAATGTGTTGTCATGACAGCCGGGGGTCTGCAGAAGACCCCTGGCTGTCATTGTAGATCCCCTGTGGCCGGCATTCATAGGAGATTGTGATTTCTGCTATACATAGCAGTGCTGAAGCCCTGCTATGTGTAGCACAGGTAATCAGATGATTGCAGCTTCAAGTCTCCTAAGAGGACTATTGCTGCCAGTAAAAAGTAAAAAAAGTTTTAAAAAACATAAAGGTTTAAATCACGCCCTTTTGCCCTATTGAAAATAAAACCATTAAAAAAATATACGCATATTTGGTATCGCTGTATTCAGAAATCTCCGATCTATCAAAATATAAAGTAAATTAATCAGATCGGTAAACGGCGTAACGACAAAAAAAATCTAAACTCCAGAATTATGTTTTTCTTTTTTTGCCTCCGCAAACATAACAGGCGATCAAAACATTGTATCTACCTCAAAATTATATAAATAAAAACGTCCGCTGAGGGCGCAAAAAATAAGCCCTAACCTGGCCCTAGACCCGAAAAATGGAGATGCTACGGGTCTCGGAAAATGGCGACATAAGCGATTTTTTTTAATTTTTTTTTTACAAACTTCTGATTTTTTTTTTCACCACTCACATATAAAAGAACCAATACATGTTTGGTATCTATGAACTCGTACTGACCTGGAGAATCATAATGGCTGGTCAGCTTTAGCATTTAGTGAACATGGTAAATAAAAAAAAAAAATTACAATTGTGGAAATGCACTTTTTTGCAATTTCACCGCACTTGGAATTTTTTTCCCGTTTTCCAGTACACGATATGGTAAAATAAATGATGTCAATCAAAAGAACAACTTGTCCCGCAAAAAAAAAAGGTACCGTACAGACCAAAAGTTTGGACACACCTTCTCATTTAAAGATTTTTCTGTATTTTCATGACTATGAAAATTGTACATTCACACTGAAGACATCAAAACTATGAATTAACACATGTGGAATTATATACTTAACAAAAAAGTGTGAAACAACTGAAAATATGTCTTATATTCTAGGTTTTTCAAAGTAGCCACCTTTTGCTTTGATAACTGCTTTGCACACTCTTGGCATTCTCTTGATGAGCTTCAAGAGGTAGTCACCGGAAATGGTCTTCCAACAATCTTGAAGGAATTCCCAGAGATGATTAGCACTTGTTGGCCCTTTTGCCTTCACTCTGCGGTCCAGCTCACCCCAAACCATCTTGATTGGGTTCAAGTCTGGTGACTGTGGAGGCCAGGTCATCTGGTGTAGCACCCCATCACTCTCCTTCTTGGTCAAATAGCCCTTACACAGCCTGGAGGTGTGTTTGGGTTCATCGTCATGTTGAAAAATAAATGATGGTCCAACTAAACGCAAACCAGATGGAATAGCATGCCGCTGTAAGATGCTGTGATAGCCATGCTTGTTCAGTATGCCTTCAATTTTGAATAAATCCCCAACAGTGTCACCAGCAAAGCACCCCCACACCATCACACCTCCTCATCCATGCTTCACGGTGGGAACCAGGCATGTAAAGTCCATTCTTTCACCTTTTCTGCGTCGCACAAAAACACGGTGGTTGGAACCAAAGATCTCAAATTTGGACTCATCAGACCAAAGCTCAGATTTCCACTGGTCTAATGTCCATTCCTTGTGTTCTTTAGCCCAAACAAGTCTCTTCTGCTTGTTGCCTGTCCTTAGCAGTGATTTCCTAGCAGCTATTTTACCATGAAGGCCTGCTGCCCAAAGTCTCCTCTTAACAGTTGTTGAAGAGAAGTGTCTGCTGCTAGAACTCTGTGTGGCATTGACCGGGTCTCTAATCTGAGCTGCTGTTAACCTGTGATTTCTGAGGCTGGTGACTCGGATAAACTTATCCTCAGAAGCAGAGGTGACTCTTGGTCTTCCTTTCCTGGGGAAGTCCTCATGCGAGCCAGTTTCTTTAAACCAGACAATGTGAACTGAGGTCTAAGATGGCAGACATACAAGAAACAGAGGCATGTTCACACTAGCAAAAAAGAAGCAAGACAAAAATATATCTCATACCCTACCATAATTATATATAAATGTAAAGCAAAATTGCATAATAAATATAGGGTACTTAGTGAACTATTTTTGATCAAAAAAAGTATACAAGCCGTCCCACCAGCGGCAAGGTGACCCTAAATTGGGACGGTACCTATACTGCCTATATTAAAAACCTTACTGTATATCAAAGTTGAAGTAATGCATATAAAAGGGTAGACAAATAGGACCGGGTCCCAACTCCAGACCACCTAGGCCCGTGGTAAGCTACATATATACCAATCAGCTCAACAAAGGGCATGCCACACCCTTAAATTGCACAGAATGCAAACAAGTCAAAAAACCAGACAATGTGAACTGAGGTCTAAGATGGCAGACATACAAGAAACAGAGGCATGTTCACACTAGCAAAAAAGAAGCAAGACAAAAATATATCTCATACCCTACCATAATTATATATAAATGTAAAGCAAAATTGCATAATAAATATAGGGTACTTAGTGAACTATTTTTGATCAAAAAAAGTATACAAGCCGTCCCACCAGCGGCAAGGTGACCCTAAATTGGGACGGTACCTATACTGCCTATATTAAAAACCTTACTGTATATCAAAGTTGAAGTAATGCATATAAAAGGGTAGACAAATAGGACCGGGTCCCAACTCCAGACCACCTAGGCCCGTGGTAAGCTACATATATACCAATCAGCTCAACAAAGGGCATGCCACACCCTTAAATTGCACAGAATGCAAACAAGTCAAAAAACCAGACAATGTGAACTGAGGTCTAAGATGGCAGACATACAAGAAACAGAGGCATGTTCACACTAGCAAAAAAGAAGCAAGACAAAAATATATCTCATACCCTACCATAATTATATATAAATGTAAAGCAAAATTGCATAATAAATATAGGGTACTTAGTGAACTATTTTTGATCAAAAAAAGTATACAAGCCGTCCCACCAGCGGCAAGGTGACCCTAAATTGGGACGGTACCTATACTGCCTATATTAAAAACCTTACTGTATATCAAAGTTGAAGTAATGCATATAAAAGGGTAGACAAATAGGACCGGGTCCCAACTCCAGACCACCTAGGCCCGTGGTAAGCTACATATATACCAATCAGCTCAACAAAGGGCATGCCACACCCTTAAATTGCACAGAATGCAAACAAGTCAAAAAACCAGACAATGTGAACTGAGGTCTAAGATGGCAGACATACAAGAAACAGAGGCATGTTCACACTAGCAAAAAAGAAGCAAGACAAAAATATATCTCATACCCTACCATAATTATATATAAATGTAAAGCAAAATTGCATAATAAATATAGGGTACTTAGTGAACTATTTTTGATCAAAAAAAGTATACAAGCCGTCCCACCAGCGGCAAGGTGACCCTAAATTGGGACGGTACCTATACTGCCTATATTAAAAACCTTACTGTATATCAAAGTTGAAGTAATGCATATAAAAGGGTAGACAAATAGGACCGGGTCCCAACTCCAGACCACCTAGGCCCGTGGTAAGCTACATATATACCAATCAGCTCAACAAAGGGCATGCCACACCCTTAAATTGCACAGAATGCAAACAAGTCAAAAAACCAGACAATGTGAACTGAGGTCTAAGATGGCAGACATACAAGAAACAGAGGCATGTTCACACTAGCAAAAAAGAAGCAAGACAAAAATATATCTCATACCCTACCATAATTATATATAAATGTAAAGCAAAATTGCATAATAAATATAGGGTACTTAGTGAACTATTTTTGATCAAAAAAAGTATACAAGCCGTCCCACCAGCGGCAAGGTGACCCTAAATTGGGACGGTACCTATACTGCCTATATTAAAAACCTTACTGTATATCAAAGTTGAAGTAATGCATATAAAAGGGTAGACAAATAGGACCGGGTCCCAACTCCAGACCACCTAGGCCCGTGGTAAGCTACATATATACCAATCAGCTCAACAAAGGGCATGCCACACCCTTAAATTGCACAGAATGCAAACAAGTCAAAAAACCAGACAATGTGAACTGAGGTCTAAGATGGCAGACATACAAGAAACAGAGGCATGTTCACATTAGCAAAAAAGAACCTTGCGGCAAGGTTTTTAATATAGGCAGTATAGGTACCGTCCCAATTTAGGGTCACCTTGCCGCTGGTGGGACGGCTTGTATACTTTTTTTGATCAAAAATAGTTCACTAAGTACCCTATATTTATTATGCAATTTTGCTTTACATTTATATATAATTATGGTAGGGTATGAGATATATTTTTGTCTTGCTTCTTTTTTGCTAGTGTGAACATGCCTCTGTTTCTTGTATGTCTGCCATCTTAGACCTCAGTTCACATTGTCTGGTTTTTTGACTTGTTTGCATTCTGTGCAATTTAAGGGTGTGGCATGCCCTTTGTTGAGCTGATTGGTATATATGTAGCTTACCACGGGCCTAGGTGGTCTGGAGTTGGGACCCGGTCCTATTTGTCTACCCTTTTATATGCATTACTTCAACTTTGATATACAGTAAAGTTTTTAATATAGGCAGTATAGGTACCGTCCCAATTTAGGGTCACCTTGCCGCTGGTGGGACGGCTTGTATACTTTTTTTGATCAAAAATAGTTCACTAAGTACCCTATATTTATTATGCAATTTTGCTTTACATTTATATATAATTATGGTAGGGTATGAGATATATTTTTGTCTTGCTTCTTTTTTGCTAGTGTGAACATGCCTCTGTTTCTTGTATGTCTGCCATCTTAGACCTCAGTTCACATTGTCTGGTTTTTTGACTTGTTTGCATTCTGTGCAATTTAAGGGTGTGGCATGCCCTTTGTTGAGCTGATTGGTATATATGTAGCTTACCACGGGCCTAGGTGGTCTGGAGTTGGGACCCGGTCCTATTTGTCTACCCTTTTATATGCATTACTTCAACTTTGATATACAGTAAGGTTTTTAATATAGGCAGTATAGGTACCGTCCCAATTTAGGGTCACCTTGCCGCTGGTGGGACGGCTTGTATACTTTTTTTGATCAAAAATAGTTCACTAAGTACCCTATATTTATTATGCAATTTTGCTTTACATTTATATATAATTATGGTAGGGTATGAGATATATTTTTGTCTTGCTTCTTTTTTGCTAGTGTGAACATGCCTCTGTTTCTTGTATGTCTGCCATCTTAGACCTCAGTTCACATTGTCTGGTTTTTTGACTTGTTTGCATTCTGTGCAATTTAAGGGTGTGGCATGCCCTTTGTTGAGCTGATTGGTATATATGTAGCTTACCACGGGCCTAGGTGGTCTGGAGTTGGGACCCGGTCCTATTTGTCTACCCTTTTATATGCATTACTTCAACTTTGATATACAGTAAGGTTTTTAATATAGGCAGTATAGGTACCGTCCCAATTTAGGGTCACCTTGCCGCTGGTGGGACGGCTTGTATACTTTTTTTGATCAAAAATAGTTCACTAAGTACCCTATATTTATTATGCAATTTTGCTTTACATTTATATATAATTATGGTAGGGTATGAGATATATTTTTGTCTTGCTTCTTTTTTGCTAGTGTGAACATGCCTCTGTTTCTTGTATGTCTGCCATCTTAGACCTCAGTTCACATTGTCTGGTTTTTTGACTTGTTTGCATTCTGTGCAATTTAAGGGTGTGGCATGCCCTTTGTTGAGCTGATTGGTATATATGTAGCTTACCGCGGGCCTAGGTGGTCTGGAGTTGGGACCCGGTCCTATTTGTCTACCCTTTTAGATGCATTACTTCAACTTTGATATACAGTAAGGTTTTTAATATAGGCAGTATAGGTACCGTCCCAATTTAGGGTCACCTTGCCGCTGGTGGGACGGCTTGTATACTTTTTTTGATCAAAAATAGTTCACTAAGTACCCTATATTTATTATGCAATTTTGCTTTACATTTATATATAATTATGGTAGGGTATGAGATATATTTTTGTCTTGCTTCTTTTTTGCTAGTGTGAACATGCCTCTGTTTCTTGTATGTCTGCCATCTTAGACCTCAGTTCACATTGTCTGGTTTTTTGACTTGTTTGCATTCTGTGCAATTTAAGGGTGTGGCATGCCCTTTGTTGAGCTGATTGGTATATATGTAGCTTACCACGGGCCTAGGTGGTCTGGAGTTGGGACCCGGTCCTATTTGTCTACCCTTTTATATGCATTACTTCAACTTTGATATACAGTAAGGTTTTTAATATAGGCAGTATAGGTACCGTCCCAATTTAGGGTCACCTTGCCGCTGGTGGGACGGCTTGTATACTTTTTTTGATCAAAAATAGTTCACTAAGTACCCTATATTTATTATGCAATTTTGCTTTACATTTATATATAATTATGGTAGGGTATGAGATATATTTTTGTCTTGCTTCTTTTTTGCTAGTGTGAACATGCCTCTGTTTCTTGTATGTCTGCCATCTTAGACCTCAGTTCACATTGTCTGGTTTTTTGACTTGTTTGCATTCTGTGCAATTTAAGGGTGTGGCATGCCCTTTGTTGAGCTGATTGGTATATATGTAGCTTACCACGGGCCTAGGTGGTCTGGAGTTGGGACCCGGTCCTATTTGTCTACCCTTTTATATGCATTACTTCAACTTTGATATACAGTAAGGTTTTTAATATAGGCAGTATAGGTACCGTCCCAATTTAGGGTCACCTTGCCGCTGGTGGGACGGCTTGTATACTTTTTTTGATCAAAAATAGTTCACTAAGTACCCTATATTTATTATGCAATTTTGCTTTACATTTATATATAATTATGGTAGGGTATGAGATATATTTTTGTCTTGCTTCTTTTTTGCGAGCCAGTTTCTTTGTAGCGATTGATGGTTTTTGCAACTGCACTTGGGGACACTTTCAAAGTTTGCCCAATTTTTCGGACTGACTGACCTTCATTTCTTAAAGTAATGATGGCCACTCGTTTTTCTTTACTTAGCTGCTTTTTTCTTGCCATAATAAAAATTCTAACAGTCTATTCAGTAGGACTATCAGCTATGTATCCACCAGACTTCTTCACAACACAACTGATGGTCCCAACCCCATTTATAAGGCAAGAAATCCCACTGATTAAACCTGACAGGGCACACCTGTGAAGTGAAAACCATTGACGGTGACTACCTCTTGAAGCTCATCAAGAGAATGCCAAGAGTTTGCAGAGCAGTCATCAAAGCAAAAGGTGGGTACTTTGAAGAACCTAGAATATAAGACATATTTTCAGTTGGTTCACACTTTTTTGTTAGGTATATAATTTCACATGTGTTAATTCATAGTTTTGATGCCTTCAGTGTGAATGTACAATTTTCATAGTCATGAAAAAACAGAAAAATCTTTAAATGAGAAGGTGTGTCAATCTTTTGGTCTGTACTGTATATTGACAAAAAATAAAAAACTTGGCTCTGGGAATAAGAGTAGAAAAAAATGAAAGGGCAAAAACAGAAAATTGAAAGGTCATGAATGGGGTTAACAATGCTGTACCCTTCTCTGGAAGTCCCACATATAATGAATGTAGCAGTGGCGTGAATGCTTGAGAAGGCTCAAATATAATGTGTCTCTTCCAAGCCCCATTCATGGTGGGGGTCTTCCATGCGGACCTCCTGCGATCAGCAGGCTTATCCTGTGGATATGACTAGCCCAGGGGAATGGGGATGACTCGGTACCCGGGCCTTTAGCCTGGCCTTTAGGGATGTCACGGTGGTCGGCTCCCGGGCCCGTACTCTGGGCCTCTCTTTTAAAAGGGTTGGTGTTGTAAAAGAAAGAGTTTGTGACGCCACCTGTGGCTTCTGGTGAGGATCACCAGTGCTGCGCAGTCCACTGAGGCAGGTGATAAGGCAGCTTGATGGTATAGCTCCCCACAGGTAGAGCTGGGCCTCAGGGCAGTATAGGAACGGGGATGCAGGACAAAGAGACTCCGCCGGGCCAGATCAAGAACAGGGATGGACACAATAGTCACTTCAGTACCTTTTACTGGTGGAATTTCAGGCACTCCCAGGAGCACTGTAGGGTGAAGGTTGTATGTCCAGATCCTCCCCAATGAGCAGGTTTTGGGCCTCCTGGTTCTGGCTTCTGCGTAGTAAGTTTCTGACCTGCCTGGAGCTAGGCCTAACTTTGTCTCTGTCCTGCGCTGGCTGACCTTGTGGTAGGGCCTTCTCTTGGAGAGCACGCTCACGACCTACGGGGCCTATGTGTCTCCTGGCTCTGGTACGTATCAGCACTTTAGCAATCCTGGGACCTGTAGTTCTCCAGGGATTCCAGTTTATCTTACTGGGTCGTGGAGATCCCGGCAAGCTTCGGACCCGGGGTCCGGTAACTACTTCTTCTTCGGGGTGAGCTAGTTAAGCTCCTCTGCCCCCTATGAACTAACTCTCTACTCTTCGCCTTCGGCCTACTCGGACCCTCAATAGGCTACTCACACTAACGGCAGCGTGCCGCGTTTCACCGATCTTATGGCGCCGACACACCTACAGCTCACCTCACTGAGCTACACGTGAGTCTAGAACGTGCTCCACTGCAGACTGACCTCTCTCAGGCTTTTGCACTGCAGGAACTCTCACAACAGGTTTGCTTTCTGTCGTCTCCAGTCTAGACTAACTGCTGCCTGGCTCCACCTTCCCTTATATATCTCCCTAAGGAGCTCCCTCTGGTGGTCTGAGGTGGAAGTTGGAGATGTGTGAATGGTTATGGGGGCCTCTTGTGGAGGAATCCTTCAGTACACCCTCCTGGGTCTGTGATACCAAGCACAGCTGGGCTTCACATTCCCCCCTAGTTAAACTCAGCACTCCCGGGCTGAAGTACATTTTATAACAACAGTAACAATAGGAAACATAAGCAATACTAGAACACTCTTCCCTTTATGGGAGGCACGGATCTTAAACGTTGCAGAAACAATACAAATACAGAGTGTCCTCAGAATCCAAGTCTCCTATGGTGAGGTTCCCATACAGGATGTCCATCTCACAAGGTAGAGTACTTTGGTAGTTTTGAGGGACCTGTCCTAAACCCTCTACGCAGGCCCTGGGGTGGCTGCAGGGCATGAAGATCCGAGTTGGACCTCCAAAAGAGCCACTCCAGATAGGTTTTCCTTCTGAGGTCACCTGAAAGGGGCACTCCAGGGAGCGCAATTATATACAATAAGAGTTTTTGGGCTGCACACAGTCCTCAGCCATGCAGTTCATTATGCAAATAAAGAATTAATAGGAAAAAGCACAAATTGATAAGCATGCATGAAAACAAACAGTTACGCAATACATTACAATTTAATACTCAATACCCCAGGGGTAACTATCTACATTCTCTGAAATTTTGCTACTTTACTCAGTGTACCTAGCAGGAGGTTTACCTCTTGTGCTGCGTACTGATCTGCATAGTGTTGTGGTTAGTGGAGTGTCAGTATCTGTATCCTCAGTTACCCTACCAGTTTTACATGTAACCATGTTGTAAAATTGCCTTAACCTCTCTCTTGGACTGGCAAGTCTACCATTGGCTGGGCCCTCTTGCTCCGCTCCTGCCGGGGATCCTTCATCCGGGGATACTTCTTGAGCTGGCTCTTCTGCAGCACTTACAGGTTCAACTTGCTGTGGAGGGTTTTCTGGCTGTTCATAGAATTGGAGTACTGGAATGATTACTGCACCTCCTATTTGAGGCCAATCCGCTGGGAAGTCTCCAAGGTCAGTGTGTATCACTGTTTCTTTAGGTTCTTCCTGGGTTGTGAAAGACACTTCTTCCTGAGTCTTTAGTAGATGTAGACACAACTTCAGGTGGTCCCTAGATATTGTCGCAGTTGTTCTTCCTCCATCTTTGCTGATCAAACACGTCTTCCTGTTGTCAAACCTTGAATTCAACACAGTGTAGGGTTCTCTCTCCCACTGGTCATCAAGCTTGTGTTTCCTCCGCTTCCTTTTCAATACCACTTCTCCTGGTGTGAAGGGTTCTGCTGGTGCACTTCTGTTGTATTGTGCCTCTTGTTTATCCCTCACCCGAGTGAGACTGTCTTCGACACAGGCTTGGACTCTCCTGTACTGCTCCTGTCTGGTCGTGTCCCAGTCCTCAGTGGTCACATCAGCTTCAGGTTCTACCACACCAAGCTTCAGGTCCATGGGCAACTTCCCTGGTCTTGCACGCATGAGATATGCCGGAGTGCAATTGGTGGAACTTACTGGTATGTGATTATACAGATCCACTAGGTCAGGTAGTAGGTCTGGCCACTGGCTTCTCTCTTCTAGTGGTATGGTCTTCAGTAGATCGATGATGATGTTATTCATCTTTTCACAGAGACCGTTAGTTTGGGGGTGGTACGGTGTAGTCCTGATCTTTTTATACCCGTACAGATGGCAGAACTCTTTGAACAATTCAGCCTCAAAGGCCGTGCCTTGGTCAGTCAGTACCTGTCCAGGCTATCCATGGGACCTGCAGAAGTACGCTTGGAACGTCTTAGCTGCTGTCTCTGCTGTCAGGTCTTTGATAGGGGAGACCACCAGGACCCTGGAGTAGTGATCCACCATGGTCAGGGCATAGGAGTATCCTGACCGACTGGGTGACAACTTGACATGGTCCAGGGCCACGATCTCCAGAGGGCGAGTCGTCTTGATGGGTTGCAGGGGTGCCTTCTGGCTGCTGTAGTCTTTTCTTCTGAGGCTACAGGGTCCACAGTCTCTGCACCACCTCTCAATGAAGCTGCGCATCCCCACCCAGTAGAATCGACACTTCAACAGGGTCTCTAGCTTTTTCTAGCCAAAGTGCCCCGCCTGATCGTGGTAGGTCTCCAACACCATCTGGATGTCCGTCTTGGGGACCACTATCTGCCACACCATCTCGAGGGTTTTGGGATTGACGTACCTCCGGCACAACTTCTCACGGTAGATAAACAGCCGGCTTCTCTCATTCCACAGCTGCTTTGCTTGGAGAGCCGCATCCTTCTCCAGGGAGGAACCTTCTTGGGTTATCAGCTCCTTGATACGGCTGACAACCGGGTCGCTGTCCTGGGTCTCTTTCCAGCTGTGGTGAGGCAAGGGGTTTAACGTCTTACCGCGTTGCTTCCTGGAGGCTCGTAGCTCGTGGGCCATCCCATTCCGGTGGAAGGCAGGTAGTTCAACCTCTTCCAGGTCATCCACTTCTTCTTCTGTGTCTGACTGGTGAGGCATCCTGGACAGGGCATCGGCGTTGGCGTTCTTGCGGCCCGCCCGGTACTTTATGGTGAATTGGTAGTTTGACAGCCGAGCCATCCATCGCTATTCCATGGCTCCCAGCTTGGCTGTTTGAAGATGAGTTAAGGGGGTATTGTCAGTGTAGGCAGTAAACTTGCTGGAGGCTAGGTAGTGCTTGAACTTTTCTGTGATGGCCCAGACCAAGGCCAGGAACTCCAACTTGAAGCTGCTATAGTTCTCTGGGTTCCTCTCGGTCGGGCGGAGCTTCCTGCTTGCATACGCGATGACTTTCTCCTGGCCATTCTGCTTCTGACTTAAGACAGTGCCCAGGCCTTCATTGCTGGCATCTGTATACAGCAGGAATGTTTGGCTGTAGTCAGCGTAGGCTAGGATCTCATCACCTGTCAGGATCTCCTTCATCTCTTGAAATGATTCAGCCTGTTCTTTACCCCAGTGGAATGGAGGGTTTTTGCTTTTGGGGGACTGCCCTACCAGGAGGTCTTGCAGAGGAGCTGCCTTCTTAGTGTAGTCCTTTACAAACCTCCGGTAGTATCCGACTAGTCCCAAGAACTGACGCACCTCCTTGAGGTTCTTCGGCTCCGGCCACTTCTGGATGGCAGTAACTTTCTCCGGGTCTGGTGCTACCCCTTCCGGACTGACAATGTGCCCCAGGTACTGTACCTTTCTCTTGAGCAGGTGGCACTTTGAGGGCTTCAACTTCATCCCGTACCGGGACAGTGACTCAAATACCTCTGCCAGGTGTTTCAGGTGGTCCTCGTACGTTCTGGAGTACACAATTACGTCATCCAGGTAAAGTAACACAGTCTCGAAGATGCGGTGTCCCAGGCAGCACTCCATCAGTCTCTGGAACGTTCCGGGGGCATTTTAGAGTCAAAACGGCATGCTGTTGAACTCGCAGAGTCCCATCGGGGTGGTGAAGGCCGTCTTCTCCCGATTCTCCTCAGCCACAGCGACCTGCCAGTAACCACTAGTGAGGTCAAGGGTAGAAAAGTAATTTGCAGACTTTAAGGCAGTTAGGGACTCTTCTATGCGTGGTAAAGGGTATGCATCTTTATGTGTAATGCGATTTACTTGACGGTAATCTACACACATTCTCATGCTCCCATCCTTTTTCCTAACCAGCACTAGGGGAGCCGCCCAGGGACTACAACTATCCCTAATTACTCCCGCCTTCCTCATGTCATGCAGCATTTCTTTTGCCTTCTGGTAGTGAGCTGGGGGTATAGGCCTATAACGTTCTTTAATTGGGGAATGGTTGCCTGTGGAGATATGATGTTGAACCCCCTTAACCCTCCCAAAGTCAAGTGGATGTTTACTGAACACCTGCGAGTATTCTTGAACCACCCGGTGTACACCCTGTTTTTGATGGGCAGGAGTGGTGTCTGTCCCAACATGGAGCTGTTGACACCAATCCTCCACCTGGGTTGCAGGGTCATTATCTTCCACTTCTTCTGGTGAAGTTAAGGACTCCGCCACATGGATACAGTTGTTGTTGACAGCATGTAGTTTAGCAACAGTGGCATAACGTGGCAGTTTGACCTCATCTTCCCCTAGGTTAAGAAGACGGACAGGCACCCTCCCATTACGTACATCTACCACCCCCCTGGCGGTTAAGAGCGTGGGTCTGTGCTCAGAGCAAAGGGGTTCTACTACCGCCTGGTAGCTCTGTCCTCTAAGACCTATGGCAGCTCTACACCAGATGAGCATTTCACTCATTGGGGGAACAACAATGGGTATAGGGTCTGTTACCCTCACGTTACCGATTTCACCATCTGTTAATTGTACTTGCTGTTGATACATCAAGACGCGGATTTCTCTCTGCAGCGCCCTCCTCTGTCTCGGTCTGGCAGTGTCAGCGATCTCTTGGAGCAAGAACACAACCTCTCCCAAACAGTTACCAACAACATTAGTGCCTAGTACCATATATGGGTTGCTGTCATCAGGGTTAGTCTCCACTACAATAAGTCCCTGGTCCTTCAGCTCCACTCTCCCCACCTTACAGTCACATTCTTAACCCCGAGTAGGTTAAGGGGGAGTCCATTTGATGCATATACAGACAAATTTGGAGCTGGCGGACGCAGATCGTCCATGGACCAGTACCTCTTGTAGAGGACTTCAGGTATGATGGTTACCTGAGATCCTGTGTCCAGCAGGGCATGCATCGGGATCCCGTCCAATACAATGGACAGGAAAGGTCTTCCTCCGACGAACCTGTTGTACCAGTCTGATGGACCTGGTGAGTCTACTCCTGGGTGGCGGCCTTCGGACCCAGGGTTTTCTCGTTTAAGGGACAATTCAGGGCGATGTGTCCTGTCTTATGGCATCGGTAACAGATCGGTTCCCTTGGTGGACGGCGTTGGTCACTGGTCCTCGGCGAGGGTGGTGTTGGCCTCCTCCTCCTCCGCATCCAGGGGACATCCTCAGGGCTATCAGCTAGCAGGATCTTCCCTCCTCCCTCAGGCTCCGTCCGCAGCTGCAGGGCACTCAGCACGGTGGTCAGGGTTTTACTCAACTGACGCACCTCTGAGCGCAGACTGTCCAGGTCTTTAGGGGACGTTGTTGGAACCTTAGCTTCAGCAGTCACTGGAGAAAAGGTGGGCGTTGCAGGCTCTGGGGTTGCCCCACCCTGGTAACATTGGATGGCATTTGTCTCCAGGGGCTGTAGTCCTTTTATAGCCATGTCCTTTAGATTGTCAAAGGTGGCATCTGGATGATCCAGGGACCACCAACGCACAGTCCTGCTCTCCTCTGGAGACTTCAGTCCCCGGACAAACTGTTCCTTCAGCATTTTGTTCTCATTCTCAAAGCTGGTCGGACTAACCTGGTTCAGAGCCCGCAGGGCCCCTTGAAGATGCCAGGCGTAGTCACGAACATAGTCCTCTGGTTGTTGGGAGCAGCTGTAGAACCTCATCCGGAGGTCCGCCTCAGTAAGGTCCTCAAAGACAGTATGTAGTTTTTGGAATATTGCGGACACTATCCCCGGTCTGCGGCCGACCATGTTTCCACTTCCCGCTCCGCAGCACCGGTCAGCTGTCCTAATACAACGGCAGCTCTTTGTTTGCCGGTCATAGAGTACATGTCCAAAATACCACATATCTTCCGCTTAAATCCAGACAGGGTATCTGGTTTGCCGTTGTACTGGCGGAGCCACTTTTCTCCAGGAATGTACGGTAAAGTCATAGGAATAACAGGTGTTACAGGCGCTGCTGGTGGAGTGGCGGCTTCGGCCTGCCCATTATCGGGGACGTTGACCGGTAGGTCGGCGTTCTGCTGTTCGACGGACATCTTAGCGCCCCCCTAGTTAACCGTGGCCTACCTTCTGGTTTTTCTTCCGGTAGGCCGCAGCTCCGCAGGTGACGGTTGTCTTCAGGACCTTGCGTCGCTTGCATCCTACGTCAGAGCGTTCAGCGACGCTCCGTACAGGACCTGGCGCTTCCTGATTTGACATCAAGGCGTGGGGTGTGTCCGGGACTTCGTGCTCTTTTGCAGGTACGCCCCTTATTTTCCCGCGGTTACGCCCTTCTTCTCGCTCAACGGCCCAACAATGGCGGCTATCTTCACCACAACTTTTCGTACACAGTTCAAAATAAAGGCGCACAGTACCCGGTGGCAACGGGCAAAACACGGTGTCGTTGCAGTGGGCACGTGATCCTGTTTGCGACGCCAGGAAAGAGATGACTAGCCCAGGGGAATGGGGATGACTCGGTACCCGGGCCTTTAGGGATGTCGCGGTGGTCGGCTCCCGGGCCCGTACTCTGAGCCTCTCTTTTAAAAGGGTTGGTCTTGTAAAAGAAAGAGTTCGTGACGCCACCTGTGGCTTCTGGTGAGGATCACCAGCGCTGCGCAGTCCACTGAGGCTGGTGATAAGGCAGCTTGATGGTATAGCTCCCCACAGGTAGAGCTGGGCCTCAGGGCAGTATAGGAACGGGGATGCAGGACAAAGAGACTCCGCCGGGCCAGATCAAGAACAGGGACGGACACAATAGTCACTTCAGTACCTTTTACTGGTGGAATTTCAGGCACTCCCCGGAGCACTGTAGGGTGAAGGGTGTATGTCCGGATCCTCCCCAATGAGCAGGTTTTGGGCCTCCTGGTTCTGGCTTCTGCGTAGTAAGTTTCTGACCTGCCTGGAGCTAGGCCTAACTTTGTCTCTGTCCTGCGCTGGCTGACCTTGTGGTAGGGCCTTCTCTTGGAGTGCACGCTCCCAACCTACGGGGCCTATGTGTCTCCTGGCTCTGGTACATATCAGCACTTTAGCGCTCCTGGGACCTGTAGTTCTCCAGGGATTCCAGTTTATCTTACTGGGTCGTGGAGATCCTGGCAAGCTTCGGACCCGGTGTCCGGTAACTACTTCTTCTTCGGGGTGAGCTAGTTAAGCTCCTCTGCCCCCTATGAACTAACTCTCTACTCTTCGCCTTCGGCCTACTCGGACCCTCAATAGGCTACTCACACTAACGGCAGCGTGCCGCGTTTCACCGATCTTATGGCGCCGGCACACCTAAAGCTCACCTCACTGAGCTACACGTGAGTCTAGAACGTGCTCCACTGCAGACTGACCTCTCTCAGGCTTTTGCACTGCAGGAACTCTCACAACAGGTTTGCTTTCTGTCGTCTCCAGTCTAGACTAACTGCTGCCTGGCTCCACCTTCCCTTATATATCTCCCTAAGGAGCTCCCTCTGGTGGTCTGAGGTGGAAGGTGGAGATGTGTGAATGGTTATGGGGGCCTCTTGTGGAGGAATCCTTCAATACACCCTCCTGGGTCTGTGATACCAAGCACAGCTGGGCTTCACAGATAGGTGATAACTTGCAAAGTTAAAATTAACTTATGCAAACATGATTTCAATAATTATATTAGGTTTAACATTTCAGAGTAGTCTGTCCCTAATCATAAATATGCTGTATTAGCCCCACTAATAGGATCTTAGACAAGTCTTTTCAGAAAATGGATAGCAGGTGATTGATTCATTTTTTTAGAAAAAGTCTGTAAAAAAAAATCTTATTAGACATAGCAGCAATGAACGAAAAGTGGTTTGTATGAAGAGCTAAGTTATAGCCTGTCAGCCCGTCTGTTACAGAATGGCAGTGATGTTTATTTTCACTGCTTTTTCACTTTAGATCCCCTGGTGGGAAACTCTCAACCAGGAAAGACAAGAAGAGATGTTCACTTAATGATCCCACAGACCCTGCAGCCATTATAGCCAAAGCCTTGAAGCAGAAGTTTGCGCACAGAAATGGTGATGACGCTGTCAATAAAGAAAATAGATCTCATGAGGAGTCTCCGTTCTCCAGTCCTGAAGCCCCAATGGTACTGTTTGTAAATCTTACATGACTGACCAACCAAAAATCAGGCTTATGAAAGATCGTGAATGGAAGGTTTGTTGCTGGATCTTTAAACGGTTTATCCAGGACTATTTTATCTTTTTACTATAAGCCTAAAAACTAACAGGCAGGTTGTTACTAACAGTGGCAACTACCTGCCTGTTGTATCCGGTGCCGGCTCGGAGAGGTCACCGACCACTGTCGCCGGCGATTCAGCTGCTCCAAGTCAACAGAGCAGCTCTTCTTCTTCCAGGCTGCTCTGTTGATGGGGCGTGGCTACCGACGTTAGGCAACTTGTGAGTCGGCTGCCAATCAGCATGACGTCAGCAGTCACGATCCATCAAGAGACCAGAGCAGAAGAGAAGCCGCTGCTCTGTAGACATGATATTAGCAGAAGCCGCTGAATTGCTGTGACCGCTCTGTGTCAGCAGAGATCTGTGCAGGGCACAACAGACTGGTAGTTAGCAACTACCTACCTGTTAGTTCTTAGGTCAATAGTTAAAAAAATGTAATAGTCCTAGATAACCCCTTTTAACATTATATACTTGGCAGCAATTATCTATCGTGTGACGTGGCCATAAGACTAAGTCAACTGTATAACATGGTCCTTGACTGTATAACATGGTCTATTACTGACCAGTGATAAGAAAGTATAAAAGCACGGACAACCCCATTTATTTGAAATATGGTTCCTAATGTTGGCGGCACTAGCTACAGATATAGACCCTAATTGCTCTATAGGGGTTGTCCATCAATAAAGACAATTTTTTTAAATACTTAAATGCATGCATTTTTAGCTAAAAATAATTTTTTGGAATTGGATTTGATTAAAAATTTTGCACCGTTTGCCTTTTGTAGTCTCTATCTTGCACTGTCTAAGAATCCATCAGTGAGCTTATTATAACAGTTCAATAGGAGAGAACTGTTATAACAAGAGAAGGAGAGTACCTTTTTTTATGTCTTTTTCTGACATCATCTCAGCTGGTTTAAGACCACTGACCACATCAAAGTTGAATGTGCAGGGAAACAAATAGTCTGTAAAAGCCAAATGGTGCAATATATTTAATGAAACCAAAATGCACAAAATATATCTTTAAGTCCACAAAGATGCAACATGCACCAATTGGCAGAACGGGGAATTTTTATCCCCAATGGAGAACTTTTATCCCTGTTACAAAATATGTGCCGCAGGTCAGATGCATGACCGCTGGGAGTCTACCGGAAAAAGCCGAGCAGCTACCTAGGGAATGAATGGAGCAGCTGTCAAGCATGTGCCTTTGCTGAAGCATTCGTCATCGAAACCAATTTTTTACACTGTTGATACTACATAGTAAAAAAAACATAGTTCTTATAGATGCTATATAACCCTTTTAAGGCAACCCACATACTCTAAAATCTAGACCTTTCGGCTGCGTGCCCACGATGCGTTTTTCATGCGTTTCCACTGCGGAATTTCCGCAGTGGAAACTCATTAAAAACGCTTGGTAATCTGCACCACATGGTCCTCAATGGCATTCCGCAATGTCAATGCACATGCTGCGGATTATTCCGCAGCGTTTCTGCGGCGCTCAAAAATCCGCAGCATGTTCATTAATTTTGCGGAAGCGCAGCGGAATTGCCGCCATTGACTTGCATTGAGACGCATATAATCCGTGTCTATACGTTTGTACATGTGGATTATATGCGTTTCTATGTGCGGATGGTACCCAGTTCTGGAGGAGAGAAGACTCTCATCCAGACCTGGGTACCATTGTACCTGTGAAAAAAAGAATAAAATAATAAATAAAGTTTATATTTACCTTCTCGCGGGCCGGCCGGCAGCGCTTATCTTCCAGGACCTGAGATGACGTCGCGATCATGTGACCGCAGGCTGTCTCGCGATATGCCGGCAACCCGGAAGGACCGCGACAACACACGCGGCAGCACATGCGGCAGGGGATCGGTAAGTATAGCTTTATTTTTTACAGTCACACTATATAAATCCATGCTGTTTGCATGGATTTATATAGTGTGACCTAGTTGTCAAGCACTTTCCAAGTGATGCTATCGGGGCTCGGTTAGCTGCATGCATCACACACACCCCATTTCCGAGGGACAGCTCAACGGTGCTCCCATTAGTACAGTAATGCAGGCACGACAAATCATGTCCCTGGCTGGAGTGGGGAGGGGGAAGCACACCCAGTGATGTAGGAGCAGGGGGGGATGGTTTCTGGGCATAGGTAGGAGCCCATTGGTTGGAAGTCACCTGGGCTCATACACAGAGAGGGAGGTATATAAGGTGTCTTCATCTTAGTCGAGTAGAGTCAGTTCAGTCAGGAGGAGAAGAGAAAAGGAGTTCAACCAGGAGGGCTGACAGGGAGCTGTGGCTCAGTCTGGGCCCAGCTCCACGAGGCAGGCCTAGAGTGAAGGCCAGAGCCAGAAGAAAGGACAGAAACAGAAAGGAACAGAAAGGAAAGTAAGAAGGAACAGAACACCAAGAGAGGCCCAGAGACACGAAGGCAGAAGGAAACCTAAGGACCCAGGAGATTACAGGTGACGGGTTGGCAGAACAGGGTACCGGATCCCAAGTTGGTGGAGGCGACTAATCCTTAACCAAGAACCGGTGGTCGCAATCATTTAGTGGTGCGACCCCTTACTACACCTACTAGAAAGGCACACCACATAGGGTCAGGGAAGTGGGTACCCAGCCCTCCCAGGAGAAGATCAGAGGCAGCTGGACAAAAGTAGTGTCATTGGTGGGGCACGGCTGACGAAAGGATAGAAGGGAGTCCTGTGCCACACTCTGGAATTACCTGGGGGTTGACCGAGCCCCCTGCCTGGTGGAAGCAGCACGGCTCGGGCGGTCCTACCTGTGCACAAGTGAACTGGATGAGAACTGTGAGTAAAAAGCTTGAACTGCAACGCCTTGTCTCTGTGCTTTCTCACCGTATGCAGCACTACTGGTACTGGGACGCCCGTGCACCATAACCCCCACCGTCTACTACACTGCCCTGGGGCTTCACTCTTCCCGTCGGGAGTCACACTACCTCAGCTGCATACACCATCAGCCCCAGCGGTCTGCCTTGCAGCGGCGGTTCGCACTGACCGCAATCCACGGGTGGCGTAGTCGGACATTATCCCATAAAAGCCCCCACAAAAGACCGCCATTGGCCTGACCACACTGAGCCACGGGCCCGGGTCACCGCCACGGAGACTACAACCCCCAGAAGCCCGGTTCCGGGTGTCCCTCGGCCCAGGGGGCGAGTCAAATGCACGATCTGCATGCATTTTTTCTGGCAAGGGAGATGCAGAAACGCTGCAGAAATTTTCTGCTTCATTTCTGCATCGTGGGCACATACCCTTATTGGGTAGAAGTGTTTTAACTAATTGAATCGTTGACTGATCCTTCACGATTTTCCCAGTGTATATATGAATGTATATCTGGTTCTAACTTTTCCTATGTTCTTCACTTGTAGTTTGGGCGCCACCTGCTTAAGCCTATTGGGAAAAGAACACAGAAGGAAATTACAAGAAAGCAAGTTCATGTCTGAGTTGATGTTCATACCCCTGATGAAGCCATAATCACTTGGCGTAACGCGTAGGTTATTTATATCCTTCCTTTTTCTTTGAGCAGCTTTATTCTTGGCTAGTGTTGAGCGATACCTTCCGATATCGGGAAATATCGGATCGGATTGGATCGGACCGATACCGAAAAAGTATCGGATATCGCCGATTCCGATACCGGAAACCAATGCAAGTCAATGGGACAGAAATATCGGAATGAAAATAAACCCTTTCTTTCCTTGTAGGTTAATTCTACATGAAGGAAAACAACTAAGAATAATGTAGAATGTATTGGGGGAGGTGGGGGAGACAATAAAGGCATAGAGGTTTAGCCCTATCAAATGGAATAGCAGGAATTAATTTTTTTTTTTAAGACGTTCTGAGTTACGGAAATATTGACTATGTTAAGTATTTTTATATTTTGTCAGATATTTATGTTTCACTACTTCCATGCTCTTCACCTTCTTTTTTACTTCTCCCACACTTTCTCCTTCATCATCCTCAGCATCTTTTTCATCCACTTCTTCTTCACCTTCTTCATCTTCTTCTTCTTCACCTTCTTCGTATTATTCTTTTTTTTTACATTCATCATATTCTACTTTTTCATCTTCTTCATCTTCTTCTTCTTCATCATATTCTTATTTGTGGCAGGCATTCCTCTAGTTGTTATCTATAAAAGGTTGGACATTACACCTTTCGTTCTGCCCGTCACAAAAGATTTACAACAGGATTTGTCCGCGTTCAGTTTGGCCTGCAGCAGCAGGTCTTTTCCAGGGGCATCACGAGGAGGAACGGACTCACCCCCATACACTGCTTAGTCATCTTCTGCTTATAATTTAGATATTATCTTTTGCTCTGATTTTTAGTCTTATGCTTAATGTTCTTCTGCGTTTTGTTCTGCAGCTTCTTGTATTTCTGCTTCTTGGTTTTCTGTCTCTTGTTCTTCTGTATCTTGGTGCTTGTCTTCTCTTCTTTGTCCTCTTGGTCAACTTCTTCAGGGTCATCTTCTTGGTCTTCTTCGGGGTGGTCTTCAGGGTCGTCGTCTTCGGGGGTCCTCGTCTTCGGGGTCCTCGTCTTCTTCGGGTTGGTCTTCTGGGTCCTCATCTTCGGGGTCCTCGTCTTCTTCGGGGTGGTCTTCAGGGACCTCGTCTTCTTCGGGGTGGTCTTCAGGGCCCTCGTCTTCTTCGGGGTGGTCTTCAGGGTCCTCGTCTTCAGGGTCGTCGTCTTCGGGGTCCTCGTCTTCTTAGGGTTGGTCTTCAGGGTCCTCGTCTTCAGGGTCCTCGTCAGGGAGATCTAGAGTGATTACCAAGAACCATTTCAAAAAGCTTGAACTTGGAAATGTAGCAGAAGGTACAAGAAAGCTGAGGAACTACCGAGGACCAGCTGACGGTACTGGAACCCGGATGGGTAGCAGAAGGTACAAGAGCCAATGGAACTGCCGAAGACCAGCTGACGGTACTGGAACTCGGTTACTAAGCAGGAGGTACCTGTGCCAGAAAGCACTACCAAGGACCAGCAGACGTTGGTGGAACTTGGATACCGAGAAGGAGGCACCTAATCCAAAGGCACTGTCGAGAACCAGTTGACGGTACTGGAACCCGGATGGGTAGTAGAAGGTACAAGAGCAAATGGAACTACCGAGGACCAGCTGACGGTACTGGAACCCGGATGGGTAGCAGAAGGTACAAGAGCCAATGGAACTGCCGAAGACCAGCTGACGGTACTGGAACTCGGTTACTAAGCAGGAGGTACCTGTGCCAGAAAGCACTACCAAGGACCAGCAGACATTGGTGGAACTTGGATACCGAGAAGGAGGCACCTAATCCAAAGGCACTGCCGAGAACCAGCTGACGGTACTGGAACCCGGATGGGTAGCAGAAGGTACCCATGTAAAAAAAAATTCAAGGCCGCGAACCGGCCGCAGTTACCACAACCCACAGTCCTACAGGGGGTGCTTGTCCTATTGGCACTATGGAACCAGCCTTCATTGCCAGATCCCGCAGCCCACATAGGAGTCACCTAAACTGCAGGCACCATAGAGTCGGCTAACCCGACCGCAACACGACAGGACAACGCATTGGAGGCAAAGTGACGTTGACACTACCCGGAAACAGCTGGCGTGCTGGAACCAGGCTGGGCAGGAGGGAGTACCCATGCCAAAGTCACTGCCGATAACCAGCTGACGGTACTGGAACCCGGATGGGTAGCAGAAGGTACAAGAGCCAATGGAACTGCCGAAGACCAGCTGACGGTACTGGAACTCGGTTACTAAGCAGGAGGTACCTGTGCCAGAAAGCACTACCAAGGACCAGCAGACGTTGATGGAACTTGGATACCGAGAAGGAGGCACCTAATCCAAAGGCACTGCCGAGAACCAGCTGACGGTACTGGAACCCGGATGGGTAGCAGAAGGTACCCATGTAAAAAAAAGTTCAAGGCCGCGAGCCGGCCGCAGTTACCAAAACCCACAGTCCTACAGGGGGTGCTTGTCCTATTGGCACTATGGAACCAGCCTTCATTGCCAGATCCCGCAGCCCACATAGGAGTCACCTAAACTGCAGGCACCATAGAGTCGGCTAACCCGACCGCAATACGACAGGACAACGCATTGGAGGCAAAGTGACGTTGACACTACCCGGAAACAGCTGGCGTGCTGGAACCAGGCTGGGCAGGAGGGAGTACCCATGCCAAAGTCACTGCCGAGAACCAGCTGACGGTACTGGAACCCGGATGGGTAGTAGAAGGTACAAGAGCAAATGGAACTACCGAGGACCAGCTGACGGTACTGGAACCCGGATGGGTAGCAGAAGGTACAAGAGCCAATGGAACTGCCGAAGACCAGCTGACGGTACTGGAACTCGGTTACTAAGCAGGAGGTACCTGTGCCAGAAAGCACTACCAAGGACCAGCAGACGTTGGTGGAACTTGGATACAGAGAAGGAGGCACCTAATCCAAAGGCACTGTCGAGAACCAGTTGACGGTACTGGAACCCGGATGGGTAGTAGAAGGTACAAGAGCAAATGGAACTACCGAGGACCAGCTGACGGTACTGGAACCCGGATGGGTAGCAGAAGGTACAAGAGCCAATGGAACTGCCGAAGACCAGCTGACGGTACTGGAACTCGGTTACTAAGCAGGAGGTACCTGTGCCAGAAAGCACTACCAAGGACCAGCAGACATTGGTGGAACTTGGATACCGAGAAGGAGGCACCTAATCCAAAGGCACTGCCGAGAACCAGCTGACGGTACTGGAACCCTGATGGGTAGCAGAAGGTACCCATGTAAAAAAAAATTCAAAGCCGCGAACCGGCCGCAGTTACCACAACCCACAGTCCTACAGGGGGTGCTTGTCCTATTGGCACTATGGAACCAGCCTTCATTGCCAGATCCCGCAGCCCACATAGGAGTCACCTAAACTGCAGGCACCATAGAGTCGGCTAACCCGACCGCAACACGACAGGACAACGCATTGGAGGCAAAGTGACGTTGACACTACCCGGAAACAGCTGGCGTGCTGGAACCAGGCTGGGCAGGAGGGAGTACCCATGCCAAAGTCACTGCCGATAACCAGCTGACGGTACTGGAACCCGGATGGGTAGCAGAAGGTACAAGAGCCAATGGAACTGCCGAAGACCAGCTGACGGTACTGGAACTCGGTTACTAAGCAGGAGGTACCTGTGCCAGAAAGCACTACCAAGGACCAGCAGACGTTGATGGAACTTGGATACCGAGAAGGAGGCACCTAATCCAAAGGCACTGCCGAGAACCAGCTGACGGTACTGGAACCCGGATGGGTAGCAGAAGGTACCCATGTAAAAAAAAGTTCAAGGCCGCGAGCCGGCCGCAGTTACCAAAACCCACAGTCCTACAGGGGGTGCTTGTCCTATTGGCACTATGGAACCAGCCTTCATTGCCAGATCCCGCAGCCCACATAGGAGTCACCTAAACTGCAGGCACCATAGAGTCGGCTAACCCGACCGCAGTACGACAGGACAACGCATTGGAGGCAAAGTGACGTTGACACTACCCGGAAACAGCTGGCGTGCTGGAACCAGGCTGGGCAGGAGGGAGTACCCATGCCAAAGTCACTGCCGAGAACCAGCTGACGGTACTGGAACCCGGATGGGTAGTAGAAGGTACAAGAGCAAATGGAACTACCGAGGACCAGCTGACGGTACTGGAACCCGGATGGGTAGCAGAAGGTACAAGAGCCAATGGAACTGCCGAAGACCAGCTGACGGTACTGGAACTCGGTTACTAAGCAGGAGGTACCTGTGCCAGAAAGCACTACCAAGGACCAGCAGACGTTGGTGGAACTTGGATACCGAGAAGGAGGCACCTAATCCAAAGGCACTGCCGAGAACCAGCTGACGGTACTGGAACCCGGATGGGTAGTAGAAGGTGCAAGAGCAAATGGAACTACCGAGGACCAGCTGACGGTACTGGAACCCGGATGGGTAGCAGAAGGTACAAGAGCCAATGGAACTGCCGAAGACCAGCTGACGGTACTGGAACTCGGTTACTAAGCAGGAGGTACCTGTGCCAGAAAGCACTACCAAGGACCAGCAGACGTTGGTGGAACTTGGATACCGAGAAGGAGGCACCTAATCCAAAGGCACTGCCGAGAACCAGCTGACGGTACTGGAACCCGGATGGGTAGTAGAAGGTACAAGAGCAAATGGAACTACCGAGGACCAGCTGACGGTACTGGAACCCGGATGGGTAGCAGAAGGTACAAGAGCCAATGGAACTGCCGAAGACCAGCTGACGGTACTGGAACTCGGTTACTAAGCAGGAGGTACCTGTGCCAGAAAGCACTACCAAGGACCAGCAGACGTTGGTGGAACTTGGATACCGAGAAGGAGGCACCTAATCCAAAGGCACTGCCGAGAACCAGCTGGCGGTGCTGGAACCCAGGGTAAATACTAAAAACAGAGTGGAGCCAGAGGTGTAATTGGAGCAAGTTTTAAATCAGTAGTAAAGTGGATGTGGACAAAGCAGGAGAATTTGCCGGACACACAGCAGGGGAACAGCTGACGTTACTGAACCCCAATAACACTGGAGCAAGCGTTGACTGTGCAGACGGCACTTCTGAGCAGCAACTAGCGGTATTGGAGCCCAGGGTAAATACTAAAAACAGAGGAGCCAGAGGTGTAATTGGAGCAACTTTAAAATCTGTAGTAGTGAGAATGTGGACAGAGCAGGAGAAATTGCCGTCCGCACAGCAGGGGAACAGCTGACGTTACTGAACCTCAATAACACGGCAGCAAGTGTTGACTGTGCAGACGGCACTTCCGAGCGCCAACTGGCGGTGTTGGAGCTCAGGGATAATACTGAAAACAGAGGAGCCAGAGGTGTAATTGGAGCAACTTTAAAATCTGTAGTAGTGAGAATGTGGACAGAGCAGGAGAAATTGCCGTCCGCACAGCAGGGGAACAGCTGACGTTACTGAACCCCAATGACACGGCAGCAAGTGTTGACTGTGCAGACGGCACTTCCGAGCGCCAACTGGCGGTGTTGGAGCTCAGGGATAATACTGAAAACAGAGGAGCCAGAGGTGTAATTGGAGCAACTTTAAAATCTGTAGTAGTGAGAATGTGGACAGAGCAGGAGAAATTGCCGTCCGCACAGCAGGGGAACAGCTGACGTTACTGAACCCCAATAACACGGCAGCAAGTGTTGACTGTGCAGACGGCACTTCCGAGCGCCAACTGGCGGTGTTGGAGCTCAGGGATAATACTGAAAACAGAGGAGCCAGAGGTGTAATTGGAGCAACTTTAAAATCTGTAGTAGTGAGAATGTGGACAGAGCAGGAGAAATTGCCGTCCGCACAGCAGGGGAACAGCTGACGTTACTGAACCCCTATAACATGGCAGCAAGTGTTGACTGTGCAGACGGCACTTCCAAGCGCCAACTGGCGGTGTTGGAGCTCAGGGATAATACTGAAAACAGAGGAGCCAGAGGTGTAATTGGAGCAACTTTAAAATTTGTAGTAGTGAGAATGTGGACAGAGCAGGAGAAATTGCCGTCCGCACAGCAGGGGAACAGCTGACGTTACTGAACCCCTATAACATGGCAGCAAGTGTTGACTGTTCAGACGGCACTTCCGAGCGCCAACTGGCGGTGTTGGAGCTCAGGGATAATACTGAAAACAGAGGAGCCAGAGGTGTATTTGGAGGAGGTTTTAAATCAGTAGTACAGTGGATGTGGACAGAGCAGGAGAAATTGCCGTCCGCACAGCAGGGGAACAGCTGACGTTACTGAACCCCAATAACACGGCAGCAAGTGTTGACTGTGCAGACGGCACTTCCAAGCGCCAACTGGCGGTGTTGGAGCTCAGGGATTACAGTTCAGGTGGTAGAAACATGAACAGAACAGGAGACCTGGATACTGTTGCCAACTAATTATTTATTCTGGAAGAGGACTGGCAAATTCATGAGAGATCCAGGCCTTGTTCATTTTGAGAAAAGTAAGCCGGTCAACGTTATCGGAGGATAGTCGCATGCGACGGTCTGTTAGTACACCACCTGCGGCACTAAAGACGCGTTCCGATAATACACTAGCAGCAGGGCAAGCTAGTACCTCCAATGCATACTGACTAAGCTCTGGCCATGTATCCAGCTTACAGACCCAAAACTTGAAGGGAGAAGAGCCGTCTGGGAGTACACAAAGAGGGCAAGACATGTAGTCTGTCACCATCTGACGGAAACGTTGCCTCCTGCTGACTGGAGCCGTCTGTGATGGTGTAGACATTTGTGGCGGCGGGGACACAAAACTTTGCCACATTTCGGCCTTACTGGTCTTGCCTTGTGCTGAGGCGCTGCTTCTGCTCCCTCTTTGTGCAGAGCTTCCTCCACTGCCTCGACGCACTGAGCTGCTTTGTAAAGCACTAGCAGCACTGCTCTCGGTTGGAATGGAGAACATGATGGAATGCACCAGTGCGACTTGGTACTCCCGCATTTTACGCTCCTGGTTCAACGGTGTTATGAGGCTTTGTAAGTTGTCCCGGTAGCGAGGATCTAGGAGGGTGGACACCCAATAATCAGCCGTGTTGAGAATGTGGGCGATGCGGCGGTCGTTTCTCAGGCACTGCAGCATGAAATCAACCATGTGCTTGTCACGGGTGTGTCGCCACGAAGATCGTCACGATTACACAGCCTGACTTCTCGCAGCTGACTTTTTGGTGCTTTGTGTTTTTCGGCAGTGAGGGAGTTAATTCTCTCTCTCTCTGTGCTAGACGAGGTCCAGCCTCGCCCAGCTGCAATCAATGCTGCTGTAGTGAGACTCCTTCAAATGCCTGCTGGTCTGTTAGGGAAGTGTCGGTGAAAGCATTTCATGCAGACTAACTGAGCGGATCGTGGTTTTTGGAGTTTCAGAGATAAGTGTATTTGGAGTGTTTTTTCCCTTCCTCGCTTTATCATTTATCTCCTTTCCCGTTGGTGTTCCCTCTGTTGTAGTTGTGTAGTTTTTGTATGCAAGGTGGTTTTGGTTTTTCCCTTGTACTGTCTCGTTCGTCTAAGTACTGTGTGTGGGCATATTATTACTTGTCCCCTTTTGTTGTGATCGGGGTCCTTCTCAGGACTAGATTACTTAGGTGCAGGGATCCTCAGGAGGTAGGGGTTACGTTGGCGGCCTGGACCTCTGTACCTTTAACAGTACCTCCAGGTTGAGGGATTAGTCAGGGCCCCAGCTTAGGGTCAGCTTAGGCCCCCTACCTCCAGTATACAGAGACAGCGTGACATTTTCACCGACCCCTTAGTTTTTCTCCAGCTACCATGGATCCAGTAGCCGGTCTAGCTCGGCAGTTGCAGAGTTTGTCCATGGAGCTGGCGGACGTTAGGTCCAAGGTTTTGTATCCTCAGGAGCAAGCCGGACCAGAACCTAAAGTAGCTCTCCCTGACAGGTTCACTGGGGGGCGGGACAAGTTTTATGTTTTCCGGGAGGCATGCAAGTTGTACTTTCGGCTGCGGCCTCGGTCATTGGGGAGTGAAGAACAAAGGGTGGGAATTGTCATCTCGCTCCTACAAGGGGACCCACAATCTTGGGCGTTCTCTCTTCCCCCGGGCTCCCCGACTCTCCAGTCAGTGGATAGGTTTTTCGCTGCTCTGGGACTCGTATATGATGACCCAGATCGGATCTCCCTTGCTGAGTCTAAGTTACGTAGGATCCAGCAGGGAGATCGTCCGGCGGAGGAATTCTGTTCGGAGTTCCGTAGGTGGGCCACGGACACCCAGTGGAATGACCCGGCTCTTAGGAGCCAGTTTTGTCAAGGTTTATCTGACAAATTACAGGATGTGTTGGCACAGTATGACTCTCCCGCGTCACTGGAAGCCGTTATGGCCCTTGCTATTCGCGTTGACAGACAGCTTCGGGAGAGGTGCGGGATAACTCTACCCCCTGTGATGACTCCACCTCCTACAAGGTCCCCTCATATGGTGGTTCCCCTGGTCAGTCCAGAGGAGCCTATGCAATTAGGAGGGACATCATTTCGGGGGAGGGGACCGGTGGTGCGCCATAAGACAGGAAGGTGTTTCTTCTGCGGGAGAAAGGGACATTTTATTGGTGGGTGTCCATCCCGTCCCTTGCAGAGTGAAGAGTCGTCGGAAAACTGTTGATCCCAGGTTGTGTGGTGGACGGCAATCTGGGAGTAGGTATTTCGTCCCTAGGTTCGTCTCAGTTTCTCGTACCGGCGGAGGTGGTGGTGGGTACGAGAACTGAGAGGATATCTGTTCTTCTGGATAGTGGGGCCGGGGCTAATCTGGTTGATGCTCGGTTTGCCCGGGTTCAAGGTATGCGATTGAGTGAGTTGGCTAAACCCATCCCCATATTCTCGATCGATGCCAAGCCTCTCGGTCAGGGAAGTTTTTTGCAAGCTGTTCATGACGTAAAACTTCAAGTGGGGGTGATACATAAAGAACTGTTGTCTTGCTACGTGTTGGAGGGTCTTCCCACTCCTATAGTGTTGGGCCTTCCTTGGTTAACTAAGCATAACCCGGTTATTAATTGGCAAACCAGAGAGATAAGCCAATGGAGTAAATTCTGTAATAAAAACTGCATGAACACGGTCATCGGTGCGGTTACTCCTTGGGTCTTACCTCCATTTCTGGCGGACTTTGAGGATGTATTCTCTGAGAAAGGGTGTCAGGAACTACCTCCTCATCGCGAGTATGACTGTTCTGTAAAACTGCTCCCTGAGGCCAAGTTACCTAAAGCTAGGTTGTATAACCTTTCTGGTCCTGAGAGGCAGGCCATGAAGGATTATATTTCAGAAAGTCTGGCTAAGGGGCATATTAGACCTTCATCTTCACCGGTGGCTGCGGGGTTCTTCTTTGTTAAGAAGAAAGATGGAGGCCTACGCCCTTGCCTGGATTTCCGTGAACTTAATCGGATTGCGGTCCGAGATCCGTATCCGCTCCCACTTATTCCCGATCTCTTTAATCAGATCGTGGGCGCCAAATGGTTCTCTAAGTTGGATCTCAGGGGGGCGTACAATCTGATTAGGATGAAGGAGGGGGATGAGTGGAAGACGGCGTTTAACACTCCGGAGGGGCATTATGAGAACCTTGTCATGCCATTCGGTCTGACTAATGCCCCGGCGGTGTTCCAACACTTTGTTAATGACATTTTTCGCCGCCTGGTGGGACAGTTTGTTGTCATATATCTGGATGATATCTTAATTTACTCGCCGGATCTGGTGTCTCATCAGGAGCACGTTAGGCAGGTGTTACAGATCTTGCGGGATAATAAATTGTATGCCAAATGGGAAAAGTGTGTGTTCGCCGTACAGGAACTCCAGTTTTTAGGCTTCCTGGTTTCAGCGTCCGGTTTTCGTATGGACCCTGGGAAAGTGCGGGCAGTTCTTGAGTGGGATCGGCCAGAGAATCTTAAGGCACTACAACGTTTCTTGGGGTTTGCTAATTATTACCGGAAGTTCATTCGTAATTTCTCGTCCATAGTTAAGCCTCTCACAGACATGACTAAAAAGGGGACGGATTTTTCTAGGTGGTCTGACAAGACTTGTCAAGCATTCTCCTCCTTGAAAAAATGTTTTGCCTCGGCACCCATACTCATTCAACCTGATGCGTCACAGCCATTCATTGTAGAGGTAGACGCTTCCGAGGTAGGGGTGGGAGCAGTATTGTCACAAGGTTCGTCCCCTGGTAAGTGGCATCCATGCGCCTTTTTCTCTAAAAAATTGTCGTCCGCTGAGAGGAATTACGATGTCGGCAATAGGGAACTCTTGGCCATTAAGTTAGCTTTTGAGGAGTGGCGCCATTTTTTGGAGGGGGCAGTCCATCCGGTCACCGTCATCACCGATCACAAGAACCTGCTATATCTGGAGTCCGCGAAACGTCTGAATCCCAGACAAGCTAGGTGGTCATTGTTTTTTATCAGGTTTAATTTTGTCGTTACATATCGTCCTGGGTCAAAAAATGTAAAGGCGGATGCCTTATCTCGTAGTTTCCCTGGGGCCGGGAATACGGACGACCCGGTTCCTATCCTTCAGGAGGGGGTGGTGGTTTCGGCAGTATGCTCTGAGCTGGAGGAGGAGGTATTGGAGGCTCAGGGGGACGCCCCTGTTGGACCTCCGGGGAGACTGTTTGTTCCAGATCAGTTGCGACAAAAGGTGATCGAGGCACACCATAACTCAGTTTTTGCAGGACACTCGGGGAGTAGAGCAACTGTGGATCTCCTCTCGCGTCGGTTTTGGTGGCCTAACTTACATAAGGAGGTGGTAACTTTTGTCGCGTCCTGTGGGGTTTGTGCGCGCTCTAAGACCTCACATACCCGTCCGTCTGGGGTCCTCTTACCTTTGAAGATCCCGGAGCGTCCTTGGACTCATCTGTCTATGGACTTTATTACGGACCTCCCTCCATCTTCGGGTAAAACGGTCATACTCGTTGTAGTGGACAGGTTCAGCAAGATGGCACATTTTATCGCTCTTCCGGCTCTCCCTAATGCTAAAACTCTTGCGCAGGTGTTCATTGGGGAGATTGTGAGGCTTCACGGGGTACCCTCTGATGTGGTGTCTGATCGGGGGTCTCAGTTTGTGTCCAAGTTCTGGAAGGCGTTTTGTGCACGGCGGGGGATGCATTTGTCGTTCTCAGCGGCTTTTCATCCTCAGACCAATGGTCAGACGGAACGTATGAACCAGAGCTTGGAGACATATCTCCGGTGTTTTGTGTCAGAGAACCAGGAGGACTGGGCTTCTTTCTTACCTCTGGCAGAGTTTGCTCTTAATAATAGGCGGAGCGAGTCCACTGGTAAGTCCCCGTTTTTTGGGGCATATGGTTTTCACCCCCAGTTTTGTTCTTTCAGTAGGGGGGGCTCTTCGGGGGTTCCTGAGGAGGAACGATTTTCCTCATCACTCGCTTCAGTATGGAGAGGGGTGCTGAAGAATCTGAATACTATGGGGAACCGATACAAACGTATGGCTGATAGGAGGAGAGTGTCTGGTCCGGACCTAAGTGTGAACGATCGGGTATGGTTGTCTACCAGGAATATAAAACTTAAGGTTCCCTCCTGGAAACTGGGTCCCAGGTCCATCGGGCTGTACAGAATCAGTTCTATTATTAATCCGGTGGCATTCCGTCTTGACCTGCCCCCTACGTTTAAAATTCACAACGTGTTCCACAGATCGTTGCTTAAGAGGTATGTGGCGCCGGTGGTACCGTCACCTTTACCTCCCCCTCCAGTGGTGGTCAAGGGTAACTTGGAGTTCCAGGTATCGAGGGTCATCGATTCACGCTTTAATCGCCGGTCCCTTCAGTACCTGGTTCATTGGAAAGGGTATGGTCCTGAGGAGAGGATGTGGGTTCCTGCATCGGATATTAACGCAGACCGATTAGTTCGGGCCTTCCACACGACTCACCCGGATAAACCTGGCCCTGAGGGTCCGGAGGCCCCTCGTAGAAGGGGGGGTACTGTCACGGGTGTGTCGTCACGAAGATCGTCACGATTACACAGCCTGACTTCTCGCAGCTGACTTTTTGGTGCTTTGTGTTTTTCGGCAGTGAGGGAGTTAATTCTCTCTCTCTCTGTGCTAGACGAGGTCCAGCCTCGCCCAGCTGCAATCAATGCTGCTGTAGTGAGACTCCTTCAAATGCCTGCTGGTCTGTTAGGGAAGTGTCGGTGAAAGCATTTCATGCAGACTAACAGAGCGGATCGTGGTTTTTGGAGTTTCAGAGATAAGTGTATTTGGAGTGTTTTTTCCCTTCCTCGCTTTATCATTTATCTCCTTTCCCGTTGGTGTTCCCTCTGTTGTAGTTGTGTAGTTTTTGTATGCAAGGTGGTTTTGGTTTTTCCCTTGTACTGTCTCGTTCGTCTAAGTACTGTGTGTGGGCATATTATTACTTGTCCCCTTTTGTTGTGATCGGGGTCCTTCTCAGGACTAGATTACTTAGGTGCAGGGATCCTCAGGAGGTAGGGGTTACGTTGGCGGCCTGGACCTCTGTACCTTTAACAGTACCTCCAGGTTGAGGGATTAGTCAGGGCCCCAGCTTAGGGTCAGCTTAGGCCCCCTACCTCCAGTATACAGAGACAGCGTGACAGTGCTGCAGACTGCCAACTGGCCAAGAAACGCTGTCCCCTGCTTGAGGCGTGATCTCTGCCTGCTCTGCATCACCCCACCCTCGCTCTAGATACTGACTACTAGAGCATTGTGTACCTCCCTCCTCTGGACAGATGTCTTCCTCATCCATTGACTCCTCCTCATCCTCCTCACAGAGTGTCCCCTGCCTAGGCCTTTGTGAGGAACCACGTTGCGCAAACTGTAGAGAAGCAGATGGCATTTGTGACTCCTCATCCTCCACCTCTTCCAAAACCTCGTCCCTTAGTGCTTGCAGTGTTTTTTCAAGCAGGCAGATATGGGGGATAGTCATGCTGACTAGTGCATCATCTGCACTCACCATCCGCGTGGAATAATCGAAGGCATGCAAAACGTGGCAAATGTCCTTCATAGAGGCCCACTCAGTGGTGGTGAAGTGTGAACGGCGCGCACTGCGACTTGTTTGCGCCTGCTGCAGCTGGTACTCCATTACTGCTGCCTGCTGCTCACACAACCTCTCCAACATATGTAACGTTGAATTCCACCTGGTGGGTAGGTCACATATGATGCGATGTTCCGGAAGACGTAATCGGCGCTGCAGAGCTGCAATGCGTGATCTTGCATTGCTGGAACGCCGCAAGTGAGCGCACTCTATGCGGACCTTGTGAAGCAGTGCATCAAGATCCGGATAGTCCCTCAAAAAACTCTGCACGACCAAGTTGAGCATATGTGCCAGACATGGGATGTGAGTGAGGTTGCCTAGGCCCAGAGCTGCCACCAGATTTCGGCCATTGTCACACACTACCATGCCTGGCTGGAGATTCGCTGGCACAAACCACACGTCGCTCTGCTGCTTGATGGCATTCCAGAGCTCCTGCGCTGTGTGGCTTCGATTCCCCAAAGAAATTAATTTTAATACGGCCTGTTGACGTTTAGCCACGGCTGTGCTCATATTGGTCACCATAACAGATAACCGTTCACGGGTCGATGTGGAGGTAGACCGTGACGGCTCCTGCAGCGCTGATTCAGAGGAACTGGAGTATGAGGAGGAGTCAATGTGTACAGACTGGATTCCTGTAATCCTTGGAGTTGGCAGAACACGTACAGCGCCACACTCAAGATCTGTACCTGGCTCCACAACATTTACCCAATGGGCAGTGAGGGAAAGGTATCGTCTCTGTCCATGCTTACTGGTCCACGCATCGGTGGTCAGGTGGACCTTGCTACTGACGGCGTTTTGTAGCGCATGTTTAATTTTTCCCTCCACATGATGTTGCAAGGCAGGGACTGCTTGCCTGCTGAAATAAAATCGGCTGGGCACGTTGTATTGTGGGACTGCCAATGCCATAAAGTTACGGAATGTGTCAGTCTCCACCAGCCTGAATGATAGCATTTCAAGGGCCAGTAGTTTAGCAATGCCAGCATTCAGAGCCTGTGCTCGGGGGTGGTTTGCCGAGTATGGGCGCCTTTTCTCCCATGCCTGTGCTAACGATGGCTGCAGACTGGCCTGGGAGTGTGAGGATGACTGGGAAAGTGGTGCTGTGGGTGGAATTACACTGTGTCTCTGTACAACAGTGCCAGAGATTCTTCCATGGCGATCCTGTGAGGAAGCCGAACCAGCTGTGTGTGAGCTGGAGGAAGAGGCTACAACACGAGTTGAAGAGGTGGTAGGTGGCGCTGTAGGTTGGCCTAGGTCTTCAGTGTGTTTTTGTAACTCCACCATGTGCTTGGTCCGCACATGTTTCCACATATTTGTGGTATTGAGGTTGCTGACACTTTTCCCTCTTTTCACCTTCAGATTACACAGCTTGCATTTGACAAAGCAAATGTCATCTGCAACTGTGTCAAAAAAGGACCAGGCACTGCAAGTCTTGGGAGCGCCCGCTTTGGATTTTGGAAGAGCCATGCTCCTAATGGGTGCCGAAGTGGAGGCTACAGGCAACCAAGTCTGCCCCCTCCCTCTCCCTCCTTTTTGGGCTGTTCGGGGAATCTCTTCCTCAGAGCTGCTCCCACCACCTTCCTGTCCCTCACGCCATGATGGGTCAAGGACCTCATCATCTACACCACCCTCTTCAAACAACTGCTTCTCCTGAGTAGTCTCGACAGCACAGTACACACCAGAAAGTGGCACCTGAGTCTCATCATCAGATGCGTACTGAGGTGTGCTGCTGACCATAGGCACTGGCCCACCCGCCTCTTCAGATTCAGAGAGACAAAACGGTTGCGCATCACTGCATACTACCTCTTCTTCAAATTCTCGAATTCTGCTTGGCTGGCCCCCTCTTTCCAAGCCAAGAGATTCAGAGAACAGAAGTAGAGATGGCTCCTGTCCAGGGCTCTCTGACTGCCTGGGCAATTTGGCAGGTGGTGAAGAGACAGATGGGTGCTCTTCAGTGCTCAGGACCTGAGAGGATCTGGAACTAATCCGACAACGGCTTCAATTTGGTCCTCGCGCAGCAGTGGGGTACGGCTAGCTCCCACAAAGCTGCACATAAAGGACTGTTCCCTGGTAAAACTGGGGGATGCTGAGTCACTGGTGCCCGCAGCAGGCACAGAATCCCCACGTCCTCTCCCTGCAGGCACAGAATCCTCACGTCCTCTCCCTGCAGAAACTCCACGCCCACGCCCAGGCCCACGACCACATGCCTTACTCCCTGCCTTCTTCATCTTGGTAGACTGATAAAGATAGGCAGAAAAGTACTAAGGGCTTAGTGTGCTTATTCCTGAACAGCTGCTAACAGGTATAAGAAACACTAATTTTATAAAGTGTGGACTAGACTTTAATATGAGCTAATGTGGCCTACACAACTGTAAAGTGGAGTGTTTGGTGAACTTTATTTAGGTTTTTTTTGTCACAAAAAGACACTGTATGTGCCTAAAGATGTAATAACGATAGTATCACAAACTTTTTGTAGCTATTACAATGTAGGAAGGTAACCTACAATGCAATAGATGAGGCTGCAAAAAATAGGCTAATACTAATCTGGCTGGGGCTGCAGGGCCCAATGCTGCAGAGAGGCTCCTCTAACTACTCCTATAAAGTGTGTTTGGAACCAATTTAGCTGAATACGGATGGAACCACCACACTAATAGGAGAAATGAGGAAAAATTATGAATTGGCAAAAAAGGACAATGTATGAGGCAGTGACACACACTGAGTGCACTACAACCAGACGTGGTTGAAGCACACACTACAGGGTGAGCTGCACTCACACACCAGACCTTGCAGACAGCGGTGAACAGTACAGATGCAGAGCACTATGCACTAGCGCTGCAAGACCAAAAAAATTTCTCTATCTACTCCTATATAGTGTGTTTGGAACCAATTTAGCTGAATACGGATGGAACCACCACACTAATAGGAGATATCAGGAAAAATTATGAATTGGCAAAAAAGGACAATGTATGAGGCAGTGACACACACTGAGTGCACTACAACCAGACGTGGTTGAAGCACACACTACAGGGTGAGCTGCACTCACACACAGAGACCTTGCAGAAAGCAGTGAACAGCACAGAGAACTGTGCACTAGCACTGCAAGGCACAGCGATTTATAAAGTAGCTTGGGTAAAGCAGAATAGACCAAATAGGTAGCTAAAACTGTCCCTCAGAACAACAGCGTCCTATCCCTAACTGAATTCACAGCAGAGTGAGCTCAAAATGGCGGCGGCGGCTTTTATAGTGCATCATGACATCATTTCAGCAGCCAATCACAGCCATGCCATTAGTTAAGATGCCTACATGCCTAACAGGATGTGCCCACACTTCTTAGGATCCTCATTGGCTGATTAAAATGAAAATGGCTCATTGCATTATGGGAACTTCCGATTCCGGTATACGATATTGCAAAAGTATCGGAATTAAGTATCGGAATTCCGATACCGCGAATATAGGCCGATACCCGATATTTCAGTATCGGAATGCTCAACACTAGCAACCAGCGATCTATATAGTATGCTCCTTCCCCAAAGCAACCTAGTAATCGAACACTATCCGGGTGTACCGGCAGTAGCCTAAACGCCCCTTCAATATCTGTTTTGGCCATCAGCGTACCCTTCCCTAATTTTTTGACCCACTTGAGCGCTTTGTCAAAGGAGGTATAAACCACCGAACTTAATTCTTCGGCGATACCGTCGTTCACTGAACTACACCTTGGGTACGATAGATGGTGTATTAATTTAAATTTATTGGTTTATTGGGTTCTTTTTTGGGGACAACCCCGAGTGGGGACACCACAACATTTTTTCATGTTAACTCCTTGAATGGCTCTGCCATTCTTCCAAACGAAACCTCCTTTTTTACCTTTTCCGCCATTACCACCGGGTACTGGTAGGCTGATTTCAGGATCCTATTGGTAACAGAGACCTCGACTGTGATGGAGGGGATCTGAAAGCACACCTCAAAACCTGCCGCCAGCAGCTCTGCTATTTTCCTGTCTGGGAACCTATTTCGGAAGGTAAGCATTTCTGTTAGTTTCACTGGCGTCACCCCTTTGGGAATAGCTGGTAGTGGCCCCCTCATCTTCCTTTTTTAAAACATTTATCTGCCCGGTGTGATGACCCATTACAGAAGGAGCAAGCATGCCTGTATTTACAGTTGGCGGCGAATTTGCACTGGCTCTCATTGAACTACCAGCATAATCCTGACCTCTGCCCGCTCGCTTGCCCCCCTTCTCCCCTATCTCTTCCTCTACTTCCGTGGTGGCCGGATGACCCGGCCCTGCTTGGAAAGGGCTGCCCGAACCTCGCTTTCTTTTTCTGCCTTTCTTTGACTAAATTGTTTGTCGTATCTCAGCCATGTTTGCCCACCATTCACTCTATACGCTTCCCCAATAGCGTCTTGGTAGCAAAATAGTGCCGAGCAGTTCTCCCGTGCCCTCTCGCCTATGATACTTGCTAGGATAGAGAAAGCCTGCAACCAATTCGAGAATGTTTGTGGGATTAATCGCCACTTCCATTTCTTTTCATCCTCCTTTCTATTATCGTGGTTCTTATTTTTGTCTAAATTAAATTTCTCAGCAGTAGGGAAAAAATTTCGACGTACTCATCCCTTCAAATTTGCTCTTTTACCTCCTTCTTTAAGTGTGCCCCCAGGGAACCCTCGTAGCAGACGTAAACTTCGCCCCATATCATCCAGGTGAATCTTATCCCCTTTCCCTTTCGTAGTCTGCTCTGCTACCGGTGACATACTTGTCGCCGCTGGCTGCTGATCCCCCTCTCCCTGCCCTACCCCTTCGCTCCGCACCACCTCATCACCCAATGGGACCCAGGCTGACGCTGTAGCTGGTGGCAGGTTGTGCGCCTCCAGAGAGGCTATGCAATTTTTAGGATAGTCAGCATGTTCTGCATACCTGCCCCTTCCGGGTTCCCCCCTACCCTTACTACCTGATCTACCTCTCCTGCCCTCTGACTGTGCTCCGTGCCCTCCGACATTAGTATGGGTGTAAACGGACACGACAAAGAGTCATACTCACGGGGCCGCGTGGGCGTTCCCGCCACACCGGCCGGACATCCCGCGTCCAGTCGTCCTCCCTGGTCGCACGGTGTTGTCCTTCCTGGAGTTCCTGACGCTGAGGAGGCATCCCTGGTGATAAATGCGCTAGGCAGGCCCTGGGTGAGTCTAGGGGGTAGATTGGGGCTAGCGGGGGGGTCATTGTGAGGGCTGCCATGACCTGCATATGACTAGCAGGCAAATTGGCCAGCAAAGGGGCAACAGGATCCTGTGCAAACTGCAGGGTGAGGTGGGGATAGCATGAGGAGTGCTTCACATTGTAGGGGGCTCTGCCGGGGAATGGGGCGGGCTGTGATTGTTAGTGGCCGGGAGGTGGAGGCAGAGACAGGCCCATGGTATGGGTTATGGAGGAGCATAGTGGGGGCTGCGCCTTGCCCCCTGCAGAATCCAGTGCTGGCCGCCGGGTCCCATGTGCAGGCACTGGCTGCGGCGCCCTGCCGCCGATATCCCTCTTCCTGCCCGCGGTCACAAGACCGCAGGTCCTAGACGACTCGCTCGTCCGCTTCTGGAAGTAGACTCAGTTTTCTCTGCAGGCTTTATTAAATGGCATAAAGCTCTGCACTCCAGCAAACTAAACACGGCCTTACTGGCAAAACGACAAAACAAAAGAATAAACGATAGCAGAGTCCATATGAGTATGGGATTTGCCCACACAAGTTGTAGTTCAAGCCTTCAGCTCTGTCTTGAGCTGAAGCTCTCCCAGTCTGGAGACCTTGCCTCTCCAAACCACAATACAGAAAAAAAACAGGACTGAACATTTATTGTCAAACTACTGTGTTTTCTCTTTTTAAATCTTAATGACAACCAAAGGCATCCAAATGACCCTGATCAAAAGTTCACATACCCAGGTGATTTTGGCCTGATAACATGCACATAATTTGACACAAATGGGTTTGAATGGCTGCTAAAGGTAACATCCTCACCTGTGACCTGTTTGCTTGTAATCAATGTGTGTGCATAAAAGCTGAGTGAGTTTCTGGGATCCAGACAGACTCTTGCATCTTTCATCCAGTCAGGTGGATCGATGATGTTTTGGGGATGTGTGAGCTACAAAGCAGGGCCGGCTCCAGGTTTTTGTGGGCTCTTGGCAAAAGAGTCTCAGTGGGCCCCTTTAACACATACCACAATTCATGATGCATAGATACCGCAGAGAAATATATATATAGCACAATGCCAAAGATTTCACTTCTTACATTACATGATCGATATCTATTGTAAATTCCACAATAGCTCAATAGCTCAGAAACCGGCGAATCGCTCCATACAGAATACTGGCCCTCATAAAATGCTCCATACAGGATACTGGTCCCCATATAACGCTCCATACAGAATACTGGCCCCCATAAAATGCTCCATACAGGATACTGGCCCCCATATAACGCTCCATAGAGAATACTGACCCCCTTATAACGCTCCATGCAGGATATTGGCCCCCATATAATGCTCCATACAGAATACTGGCCCCCATATAATGCTCCATACAGAATACTGGCCCCCATATAACACTCCATGCAGGATGTCACCCCCCCTTAAAATGCCCCATGCAGGATGTCACTTCCCCCCTTTTAATGCCCTATGCAGGATGTCAACCCCCCATATAATGCCCCATGCAGGATGTCACTCCCCCCCTTTTAATGCCCCATGGAGGATGTCACGTCCCCCCTTTTAACGCCCCATGCAGTATGTCACACCCCACCTCCCTTATAATGCCCCATGCAGGATGTCAATTCCCCCCCTTTTAATGCCCCATGCAGGATGTCACTTCCCCCCCTTTTAATACCCCATGCAGGATGTCACCTCTCCCCCCCTTCCTTATAATGCCCCATGCAGTATGTCACTTTCCCCCCTTATAATGACCCATGCAGGCTGTCACCCTCCCTTATAATGCCCCATGCAGGATAAACTCCCCCCCTTATAATGCCCCACGCAGGATGTCACCCTCCCTTATAATGCCCCATGCAGGATGTCACACCCCCCCTTTATAATGCCCTATGCAGGATGTCACCCCCCCTTTATAATGCCCCATTCAGGATGTCACTTCCCCCCTTATAATTCCCCATGCAGGATGTCACACACACCTCCCCTCCCTTATAATGCCCCACGCAGGATGTCCCTTCCCCCCTTATAATGCCCCATGCAGGATGTCACACACACCTCCTCTCCCTTATAATGCACCATGCAGGATATCACACCCCCCCTCCCTTATAATGCCCCATGCAGTATGTCACTTTCCCCCCTTATAATGCCCCATGCAGGATGTCACCTTTCCCCCCTTCCTTATAATGCCCCATGCCCCCATACATTAAAAAAAGAAAAATCAAATACTCACCTCACTCTTTACCTGCTGCCGCTGCTCTGGGCTCCAGCATCGCCAACGTCTTCCCGCTCTGCGCTGTGACGGCTCAGGAGAGAGCGCGGTGTAAAGACATCACTGCGCCCTCTGACCTGAGATGTCACAGTCAGAGGACGCGGAAGACACCGGAGCTGCTGCGGAGGCACGGGGAGAGGTAAGTATTGTTTCACTGGCTGCCGGGGCCCTGAGCAAGTTGGGGGGGAGTGGGTGCTGACACTACTCTCCTCCGCTCATGGGTCCCATAGAGTGCCGGGGTGCCCAACGGCGAATGGTCCCCTCCACCTGCTCAGGGCCCCGGCACTTACCGAGGTGCGCCGGGTGCTGACAAAACGGTGCACCAGGTTTATGAATTTGGCATTAAGTAAAAAATGGTCTTTCTCTGTCTTGAACTATGTTTGGTAAATTTTGGCACCAAAAATTGCAAAAATTGCCCCCAATAGTGGCTTATTGAAAAATACAGCAGGGTTGGACTGGAGTAAAGTGGTGTCAAATTTTAAAATGGTTTCAATTGATGAATCAGAATAAAACATCTGGAATTACTAGACTTTGCCCACAAAACGGAAAACAAAATAAAAACAACCAGGCAAGCACATAAAGAATAAACTTAAAAAAAGGCGCAAATAAAATAATTAAATAGGTATAAACAAAAAGGCGCTAAACACACAAAGCTAGACAAAAACACAGGTGCAAAGGCAATCAGGGCATGTGACCTGGAGCCGTTCCCTATGTGTAATAATCAGAGAAGCTAAAAAGTGCATTGGCTGAAAGATGGGGGTGATAAGTGATGGGGATCTGTATATAACTACTATAACCAAACAGAATGACAATTCCAGTTTTCTTCCTCTACATGATGCTAATGTAAATCATGTCCTTTCAGTTCAGTATGAAGATAAACGCTGGCCAAACACCACCATCACTTACCTCATCCTCTGGGATCCTGATGCCATCATCCAGCTTCATGTAGATGATCTGCAATACAACAGATAAGAATTAGTTTGTATTTATTTTTTTTAATATCATAAAGGAGTTGTGTAGCCTTGGTGGAATTTTCATAAAGCATTGTATCCTAACACACTGTCAGGATTCGGCTTTCGCCTGTCGGTTCCAGCAGTTGCCATGTGACCAAAAGTATGCAATTTTCATACAAGTGGTCCTATCAGTAGAACATTACATACTGCTTGTATTCTGTCGAAAATTACATCAGGGCTGAACAACCCCTTTGATTCAGTCATTTAATAAATTCCTCATATTATTGCATACTAGGACTTCTAGCTTAGAGATGCCTGCAGGGCCATAGGTAAGGGAGCACTTATATAGACTATGGTGGCAATGAGGCTCTTACCCTGTCATCATCGTCATACCCACCGCATCCTGATCCTAATAGAAGAAAAGAGGAAAATTACAAATTGTATAGGTAAAATGTTAGTGCACTCTCAGATCTGCACTGTATTATTGGGGTTTTTCTCTGTGTATTTGTGTTTTTTCGATATTCTAGTTTTGATGCAGTTTTATGCTTCATTTAACAAAAATTGTAGACACACAAATATCTATGATTTTGTGCCCTTTTAGTCAGTTGCTTAATACGCTAGTCATACAGTTTTACTTTTTCTGAATATTTCTTTGTGTACATGTCTCACGGAGCAGAGTGACCTCGGTGAACTATAATGATTTAACTCTCATTAACTGACCAAATATGTGATATTTCCGCTGACTAACTGACTTGAACACAGCAGATCTGCCTCCACTCATGGTCCTCACACTGCCTGTGTCACGTGCTGCCTGTGAGCGGCCACCGATAGCGCCGCCCACAGGCAGCATCAGCAGCACAAGGTACTTAGAAAGAAGCTTGTATTTATCATTAAAACACACTGGCATTTTTTTTAAAAGTACCGGACAACCCTTTTAAGGACTTGCTCCGATCTACAGAGTTTCTGCCATTTTGACAGCAAAACTAGCAGAGCACTCTGGCAAAACAGTCTCCGCCTTTGAACGTAAGGCCAAGTTCACACAATTTTATTTTCGGTCTGAGTGCTGTCCATGAAATAACTGACATCACACGGACGGCACGAGGACCAATGCAGTTCAATTAGTTGATAGGAGCATGGGTTTTTTTGTTTTTCATGGACCGAATCTGCATGCAAAAACACATCTTAGCATGCGTTAGTTTCTTCTGTAGGTCAGATGAGACTTGCCTATGTAAGTCTATGTGTGCGCAAAAAAATTGGATCCAATACGGATCATCTGAATAGTGCAAGATTTTTATGGATACAAACAATTCTTTAACATAGGAAATGGTATTCGGTCATGTAAATGCCATACGGATGAAAATGGAGATGAAAATCATCTGTTTTTGTGGATGAAATCAAACATACTGTATCTAATAGATGAAAGAGCCTGGCACTGACACCATCTATAAAGCTGTCCAGCAGGTCAGAAATCATGGACACGTAGCTCTCGGCATCGGCCTGCGGCTCCATCGCGCTATCAGAGGCTGTAGATCCGGACATCGATGGCTCCTGGGCAGAGATTAGAAATATGTTTAAACATGTGAGAATGTCATATTCCAGAGTCACCAATAAAAAGTTACAAAGTGAGACCATAACATAAGACTAGAAAAGTGCTGAGTAAATGAATATAAGAGAGAACACAATATCTGAGTGCCCAATCACATAAGTACAATATACTGGATCAATGCACAAATCTGTATTCCCCTGCGCCATGAAGTCAGAGGTGCGGACTTAGTTCACTTTCTGAAGAAAACCTATTGATTACTCATCTGATCCCAGCATTTTACACCAGTTATGGCCGTTATTCAATAACCACCAAAAAATACACCCCTAAAATAGAACTTTTAATGATTAGGTTAAAAACTCACAAAAACATATATTATAATGTGTATATCCAATTACACATTTAACAGCCAATATATATAAGGGTCCACAATAAATATATAATATATTGACAGGATATGATATATAGGACCCTATTACACCCCTAATCTAAAGTGCAGCACAGGTAGTAGTAATCACAAAATCCTGGATGTGTGTCAATATAACAAAATACACAGCAATTCACTGCCCATGTTTGAAAAGACAAAGATGTTATACATCAAAGTGTGCATCAATTATTAAGTCCCTGACCCTATAAGTATATGCAGAAATGATCAGGAGTCGTCAGGGAAAATATATCAATAGGGAAACACAAAAAATCAAGACACCAAACAGAATAAGCAAATGAGCATAAGTATCTTAATAGATAACCAGTACTGATGAGCGAGCGTGCTCGTTTAACCTATTAATTGAGCACCCTCGGGTGCTCGCCGAGTATTTGCGGCGTGCTTGGCATCTATGTTTGATCTGCCGCGGCTGCATGTGTCACGGCTGTTAGATAGCTGCAGCACATGCAGGGATTGCCTAACAAACAGGGTTAAACAAGCACGCGCGCTCATCACTAATAACCAGCCTTATAAGAAGTCCACATCTGGTGTATTGATTTTTTGTGTTGCCCTATTTGTATACTTTTCAGCAAATCCCAACCGGCATATTTTTTTTATTCAAAGAAAAAGAAATTGGAAATTCATAAAAACATGTGATTATGTCCCCATTTTCCAAGACCTGTTACAGTTTCATTTTTCCGTCAATATTGCTGTGTGAGAGCTTGATTTTTGCATGGCGAGCTGACGTGTTTATTGATGCCATTTGGGGTAGATATCACGTTTTGATCGCTTATTGCATTTTTTTACAGAGTTGCTGTAGCCGAAAAATTACAATTCTGGCTTTTGGATTTTTTTCTCTTTACAGCAGGTGTCCCAACCTGTGGCTCGAGGGCACACATGTGGCTTGCGGACTCATGAAATGTGTCTCACGACCGTCTGCCAGCCCAATGCATTAGCACCAAGCCTAGCAAACAGCTATGAGGAGCAGATCTCCAGATGGTGACTTCTATGATTAGCCCAGTACAAAAGAGCAGATCTGGATGCTCATATACTGGCCTTGGGGGTTTAGAGATAATTTAAGTATTGTAAGCTGGAGATAGGATACTTATAGTCATAGGGGATGCTTGAAGCTGGATGTAACAGTGTTGTGGGGGTGGTTGAGGAGACAATACTGAATGAGGGTAAGGTGGAAACCCCTGGATCTAGGTATACTGCTTCAGGCCCCCTTCTCACATCCATTTTCTATGTCCATATGAGGCCCGTTTTTAAAGGACCGCAAATATGTATGACATACACACACCTATTGTATTCAATGGGTGTACACACATGTCAGGTTGCTCACACGGACCTTGAGTCCGTGTCACGCTGTCTCTGTATACTGGAGGTAGGGGGCCTAAGCTGACCCTAAGCTGGGGCCCTGACTAATCCCTCAACCTGGAGGTACTGTTAAAGGTACAGAGGTCCAGGCCGCCAGCGTAACCCCTACCTCCTGAGGATCCCTGCACCTAAGTAATCTAGTCCTGAGAAGGACCCCGATCACAACAAAAGGGGACAAGTAATAATATGCCCACACACAGTACTTAGACGAACGAGACAGTACAAGGGAAAAACCAAAACCACCTTGCATACAAAAACTACACAACTACAACAGAGGGAACACCAACGGGAAAGGAGAAAAATGATAAAGCGAGGAAGGGAAAATACACTCCAAATACACTTATCTCAGAAACTCCAAATACCACGATCCGCTCTGTAAGTCTGTATGAAATGCTTTCACCGACACTTCCCTAACAGACCAGCAGGCATTTGAAGGAGTCTCACTACAGCAGCATTGATTGCAGCTGGGCGAGGCTGACCTCGTCTAGCACAGAGAGAGAGAGAATTAACTCCCTCACTGCCGAAAAACACAAAGCACCAAAAAGTCAGCTGCGAGAAGTCAGGCTGTGTAATCGTGACGATCTTCGTGGCAACACACCCGTGACAGTACCCCCCCTTCTACGAGGGGCCTCCGGACCCTCAGGGCCAGGTTTATCCGGGTGAGTCGTGTGGAAGGCCCGAACTAATCGGTCTGCGTTAATATCCGACGCAGGAACCCACATCCTCTCCTCAGGACCATACCCTTTCCAATGAACCAGGTACTGAAGGGACCGGCGATTAAAGCGTGAATCGATGACCCTCGATACCTGGAACTCCAAGTTACCATTGACCACCACCGGCGCCACATACCTCTTAAGCAACGATCTGTGGAACACGTTGTGAATTTTAAACGTAGGGGGGAGGTCAAGACGGAATGCCACCGGATTAATAATAGAACTGATTCTGTACGGCCCGATGAACCTGGGACCCAGTTTCCAGGAGGGAACCTTAAGTTTTATATTCCTGGTAGACAACCATACCCGATCGTTCACACTTAGGTCCGGACCAGACACTCTCCTCCTATCAGCCATACGTTTGTATCGGTTCCCCATAGTATTCAGATTCTTCAGCACCCCTCTCCATACTGAAGCGAGTGATGAGGAAAAACGTTCCTCCTCAGGAACCCCCGAAGAGCCCCCCTACTGAAAGAACAAAACTGGGGGTGAAAACCATATGCCCCAAAAAACGGGGACTTACCAGTGGACTCGCACCGCCTATTATTAAGAGCAAACTCTGCCAGAGGTAAGAAAGAAGCCCAGTCCTCCTGGTTCTCTGACACAAAACACCGGAGATATGTCTCCAAGCTCTGGTTCATACGTTCCGTCTGACCATTGGTCTGAGGATGAAAAGCCGATGAGAACGACAAATGTATCCCCCGCCGTGCACAAAACGCCTTCCAGAACTTGGACACAAACTGAGACCCCCGATCAGACACCACCTCGGAGGGTACCCCGTGAAGCCTCACAATCTCTCCAATGAACACCTGCGCAAGAGTTTTAGCATTAGGGAGAGCCGGAAGAGCGATAAAATGTGCCATCTTGCTGAACCTGTCCACTACAACGAGTATGACTGTTTTACCCGAAGACTGAGGGAGGTCCGTAATAAAGTTCATAGACAGATGAGTCCAAGGACGCTCCGGGATTTTCAAAGGTAAGAGGGCCCCAGACGGACGGGTATGTGAGGTCTTAGAGCGCGCACAAACCCCACAGGATGCGACAAAAGTTACCACCTCCTTATGTAAGTTAGGCCACCAAAACCGACGCGAGAGGAGATCCACAGTTGCTCTACTCCCCGGGTGTCCTGCAAAAACTGAGTTATGGTGTGCCTCGATCACCTTTTGTCGCAACTGATCTGGAACAAACAGTCTCCCCGGAGGTCCAACAGGGGCGTCCCCCTGAGCCTCCAATACCTCCTCCTCAAGCTCAGAGCATACTGCCGAAACCACCACCCCCTCCTGAAGGATAGGAATCGGGTCGTCCGTATTCCCGGCCCCAGGGAAACTACGAGATAAGGCATCCGCCTTTACATTTTTTGACCCAGGACGATATGTAACGACAAAATTAAACCTGGTAAAAAACAATGACCACCTAGCTTGTCTGGGATTCAGACGTTTCGCGGACTCCAGATATAGCAGGTTCTTGTGATCGGTGATGACGGTGACCGGATGGACTGCCCCCTCCAAAAAATGGCGCCACTCCTCAAAAGCTAACTTAATGGCCAAGAGTTCCCTATTGCCGACATCGTAATTACTCTCAGCGGACGACAATTTTTTAGAGAAAAAGGCGCACGGATACCACTTACCAGGGGACGAACCTTGTGACAATACTGCTCCCACCCCTACCTCGGAAGCGTCTACCTCTACAATGAATGGCTGTGACGCATCAGGTTGAATGAGTATGGGTGCCGAGGCAAAACATTTTTTCAAGGAGGAGAATGCTTGACAAGCCTTGTCAGACCACCTAGAAAAATCCGTCCCCTTTTTAGTCATGTCTGTGAGAGGCTTAACCATGGACGAGAAATTACGAATAAACTTCCGGTAATAATTAGCAAACCCCAAGAAACGTTGTAGTGCCTTAAGATTCTCTGGCCGATCCCACTCAAGAACTGCCCGCACTTTCCCAGGGTCCATACGAAAACCGGACGCTGAAACCAGGAAGCCTAAAAACTGGAGTTCCTGTACGGCGAACACACACTTTTCCCATTTGGCATACAGTTTATTATCCCTCAAGATCTGTAACACCTGCCTAACGTGCTCCTGATGAGACACCAGATCCGGCGAGTAAATTAAGATATCATCCAGATATATGACAACAAACTGTCCCACCAGGCGGCGAAAAATGTCATTAACAAAGTGTTGGAACACCGCCGGGGCATTAGTCAGACCGAATGGCATGACAAGGTTCTCATAATGCCCCTCCGGAGTGTTAAACGCCGTCTTCCACTCATCCCCCTCCTTCATCCTAATCAGATTGTACGCCCCCCTGAGATCCAACTTAGAGAACCATTTGGCGCCCACGATCTGATTAAAGAGATCGGGAATAAGTGGGAGCGGATACGGATCTCGGACCGTAATCCGATTAAGTTCACGGAAATCCAGGCAAGGGCGTAGGCCTCCATCTTTCTTCTTAATAAAGAAGAACCCCGCAGCCACCGGTGAAGATGAAGGTCTAATATGCCCCTTAGCCAGACTTTCTGAAATATAATCCTTCATGGCCTGCCTCTCAGGACCAGAAAGGTTATACAACCTAGCTTTAGGTAACTTGGCCTCAGGGAGCAGTTTTACAGAACAGTCATACTCGCGATGAGGAGGTAGTTCCTGACACCCTTTCTCCGAGAATACATCCTCAAAGTCCGCCAGAAATGGAGGTAAGACCCAAGGAGTAACCGCACCGATGACCGTGTTCATGCAGTTTTTATTACAGAATTTACTCCATTGGCTTATCTCTCTGGTTTGCCAATTAATAACCGGGTTATGCTTAGTTAACCAAGGAAGGCCCAACACTATAGGAGTGGGAAGACCCTCCAACACGTAGCAAGACAACAGTTCTTTATGTATCGCCCCCACTTGAAGTTTTACGTCATGCACAGCTTGCAAAAAACTTCCCTGACCGAGAGGCCTGGCATCGATCGAGAATATGGGGATGGGTTTAGCCAACTCACTCAATCGCATACCTTGAACCCGGGCAAACCGAGCATCAACCAGATTAGCCCCGGCCCCACTATCCAGAAGAACAGATATCCTCTCAGTTCTCGTACCCACCACCACCTCCGCCGGTACGAGAAACTGAGACGAACCTAGGGACGAAATACCTACTCCCAGATTGCCGTCCACCGCACAACCTGGGATCAACAGTTTTCCGACGACTCTTCACTCTGCAAGGGACGGGACGGACACCCCCCAATAAAATGTCCCTTTCTCCCGCAGAAGAAACACGTTCCTGTCTTATGGCGCACCACCGGTCCCCTCCCCCGAAATGATGTCCCTCCTGATTGCATAGGCTCCTCTGGACTGACCAGGGGAACCACCATATGAGGGGACCTTGTAGAAGGTGGAGTCATCACAGGGGGCGGAGTTGCCCCGCACCTCTCCCGAAGCCGTCTGTCAACGCGAATAGCAAGGGCCATAGCGGCTTCCAGTGACACGGGAGAGTCATACTGTGCCAACACATCCTGTAATTTGTCGGATAAACCTTGACAAAACTGGCTCCTAAGAGCCGGGTCATTCCACTGGGTGTCCGTGGCCCACCTACGGAACTCCGAACAGAATTCCTCCGCCGGACGATCTCCCTGCTGGATCCTACGTAACTTAGACTCAGCAAGGGAGATCCGATCTGGGTCATCATACACGAGTCCCAGAGCAGCGAAAAACCTATCCACTGACTGAAGAGCCGGGGAGCCCGGGGGAAGAGAGAACGCCCAAGATTGAGGGTCCCCTTGTAGGAGCGAGATGACAATTCCCACCCTTTGATCTTCACTCCCCGATGACCGAGGCCGCAGCCGAAAGTACAACTTGCATGCCTCCCGGAAAACAAAAAACTTGTCCCGCCCCCCAGTGAACCTGTCAGGGAGAGCTACTTTAGGTTCTGGTCCGGCTTGCTCCTGAGGACACAAAACCTTGGACCTAACGTCCGCCAGCTCCATGGACAAACTCTGCAACTGCCGAGCTAGACCGGCTACTGGATCCATGGTAGCTGGAGAAAAACTAAGTGGATCGGTGAAAATGTCACGCTGTCTCTGTATACTGGAGGTAGGGGGCCTAAGCTGACCCTAAGCTGGGGCCCTGACTAATCCCTCAACCTGGAGGTACTGTTAAAGGTACAGAGGTCCAGGCCGCCAGCGTAACCCCTACCTCCTGAGGATCCCTGCACCTAAGTAATCTAGTCCTGAGAAGGACCCCGATCACAACAAAAGGGGACAAGTAATAATATGCCCACACACAGTACTTAGACGAACGAGACAGTACAAGGGAAAAACCAAAACCACCTTGCATACAAAAACTACACAACTACAACAGAGGGAACACCAACGGGAAAGGAGAAAAATGATAAAGCGAGGAAGGGAAAATACACTCCAAATACACTTATCTCAGAAACTCCAAATACCACGATCCGCTCTGTAAGTCTGTATGAAATGCTTTCACCGACACTTCCCTAACAGACCAGCAGGCATTTGAAGGAGTCTCACTACAGCAGCATTGATTGCAGCTGGGCGAGGCTGACCTCGTCTAGCACAGAGAGAGAGAGAATTAACTCCCTCACTGCCGAAAAACACAAAGCACCAAAAAGTCAGCTGCGAGAAGTCAGGCTGTGTAATCGTGACGATCTTCGTGGCAACACACCCGTGACAGTCCGTATAAAAAAAGCCGCAGACTTGTCAGGTATTTTTGCGCAGCACTCACAAAATGCGTTCTGCAAACTGATGACACACGGATGACAACTGTGCATCATCTGCGTGACACGTACCGGCGCCTGGGAATCAGCGGTACAGTTCGCGCTGATCCCCAGCAGCGGCCGCTGCTGGAAGGGGCTCTCATCATTGTCCCCTGCTTGCGCTGAGATCAGCGCGAGCAAGAGACAATGTTAAGAGTTGTAGGCAGCCCCGTCAACAACGAGTGTAAAATGAAGAATAAAATTAAAAAAAACACTTATACTCACCTTACACATTATGCCCTGAAGCCCAAGTCACCTGTAATATAAAAAACAACCATAATACTCACTTGTCCGACAAACTGCCCCACACCGTAATCAACATCTACGATCACTGATTTACAACCTGAATGGTGCCAAGATGCGACCGTGCAGGCTGTAAGTCAGGTCACAATGACCTGCTGAGAGCGCATCTTCAGTGACAAGCGATGAAATCATAGAGGTTTTAAACATTTTAGAGTTTTACGTTTCCAAACTCTCGCATCCGAGCTTGCCTGGAACAACGAGGCCCTGGTGTCCACCTTCTGGGGAGGTCTTTCCGGTCGGATCAAGGATGAGCTAGCCGGTCGTGACATCCCTTCCACCCTGGACGACCTGGTATCATTAACTACCCGGATTGACATCCGTTTTCAGGAACGTGCAAAGGAGACTACCCGGAAGAGAAGATTTCCGCCTCTCGCTCATGTATTCCAAAAGCCTGCCTCTCAACCAGCATTTCCCCGGGCATGTTCGCCTGAGCCCATGCAAATTGACCAAACCAAGATGGTCAAGTCTCGCCAGGAGATGCGCCGTGCCGAGGTGAGTTGCTTCTACTGTGGCAGTAAAGAGCATCTGACCAATCCTGCCCGGTGAGGCCGGGAAACTCCAGTGTCTAGGACCGCTTGGAGAGGTCATCCTAGGCAAGTGTAAATCCTCTCTGTACTTGACTCTGTCCTTTTCTGTTTCCAGTGGTGAGACCCGCTTCTTCGAGATTGCCCATCTGGATTCCGGAGCCGCTGGGAATTTCATTCAACAGGCTGTTGTGGAGCGGTATCAGATTCCTACTGTACGTCTGGCTGAACCGTTGGCGGTTGCCTCCGTGGATGGGAGGCTTCTTCTGGAGACCATATTACTCGTCACAGAGCCTGTAACCCTTCAGGTGGGAATGCTGCACTCAGAGAAGATCTCCTTTCATGTGCTGTCCAGTCTCTCTCACCCCCTCTTGCTTAGTCTTCCTTGGTTACAAAGACATGAGCCCATCCTGAATTGGAGATCTGGTGAAATGCCATGAGTCCTGCTTGGATCCGGTTCGTCCAGCTCGACCCCCGTCTACTCTGTCTAATCTACCTGGTCTGCCGGCACCCTACTGGTCCTATGCTGACGTCTTCGACAAAAAGGAAGCAGAGACTCTACCACCTCATAGGAGGCATGATTGCCCCATCAACCTGGTACCTGGTGCTTCTCCTCCCCGCGGGCGTATCTACCCCTTGTCGCTGGCTGAGACCCGGATTATGTCTGAATACATAGAGGAGAATCTTGCTAGGGGATTTATCCAGAAATCCACCTCTTCGGCTGGAGCAGGATTCTTCTTAGTCAAGAAGAAAGACGGCTCTCTACGTCTCTGTATCGATTACAGGGGTCTTAACCAGATTACCATCAAAAATAAGTACCCCCTGCCTCTCATCTCGGAGCTGTTCAACCGCCTTAAAGGCGTAAAGATCTTCACCAAGCTTGATCATTGTGGGGCATACAATTTAGTCCGGATCCACCAGGGAGACGAGTGGAAGACGATATTCAACATCCGGGATGGTCACTACAAATACCGCGTAATGCCCTTTGGTCTCTGTAATGCTCCAGCCATCATCCAGGAGCTGGTTAACGACATCTTCCGTGATCTCCTGTATTCTTGCATGGTGGTGTACCTGGACGATATCTTGGTCCTCTCTCCGGATCTGCCCTCACACCGGAGGGATGTCCGTCAGGTTCCACTAATGCTCCGGCAGAATCGCCTATACGCTAAATTCGAGAAATGCCTCTTTGAGCAGACCTCTCTACCATTCCTGGGCTATATTATCTCCGAGACTGGTCTGCGGATGGATCCCGAGAAGGTCTCTGCCGTCTTAAAGTGGTCCCGACCGGAGGGGTTGAAAGTGATTCAGCGATTCCTGGGCTTCACAAATTATTACCGCCTCTTCATTCCTCATTTCTCCTCCCAAACTGCTCCTATCTCCGCGCTCACCCGTAAAGGAGCAAATCCCAGGGAATGGACTTCCGAAGCGGAGGAGGCCTTCGTCTCCCTAAAACAAGCCTTCTCCTCCGCTCCTGTGCTACACCGCCAGGATTGCAACAAGCAGTTCTTCCTGGAGGTTGATGCATCCTCCTCCGGAGCCGGAGCGATGCTCACCCAGAAATCCTCGTCCGGGAGAATGGTAACCTGTGGCTTCTTCTCCAAGCTCTTCTCCTCATCTGAGCGCAATTACTCCATAGATCGTGAGCTGCTGGCCATCAAATTAGCGCTGGAGGGTTGCTCTGCACCAGGTGGTCATCTACACTGACCACAAAAACCTCGCTTATTTGCAGAACGCCCAAAGATTAAATCCGCGTCAGAACAGGTGGTCTCTATTCTTTGCCAGATTCTGCTTCACTCTGCATTACCGCCCGGCGGACAAGAACATTAAAGCTGACGCTCTATCCCACTCATTCTTGTCTTCTGACCAAGAGGAGGAGCCTCTACATATTATCAACCCCTCCAAAGTAATGACTGTGGCTCCGTTTGACCTGTCTCATCTTCCACCCGGTAAGACCTTTGTAGCGGTTCCAGTTCGTAAGAAGGTTCTACTCTGGGGCTAGTCATCCAAACTAGTCGGTCATGTTGGCCAGAGGACGATCTTTCTGCTCATCGCCCGACATTACTGGTGGCTTTCCCTGCTCAAGGATATTGCGGACTTCGCGGCTTGTTCCTCCTGTGCCCGTAACAAGGTTCCCAGGCACCTTCCATCCGGCCATCTTCTTCCTCTTCCCGTGCCTTCCACTCCATGGCAACACATTGCAATGGACTTCATTATGGAACTCCCTGTTTCTGCCGGTTGTACGGTCATTTGGGTGGTCGCTGACCGCTTTTCTAAAATGGCCCACTTCATCCCTCTGCCTGGTCTTCCATCTGCATCTGTGCTGGCTAAGGACTTCATCCATCACATTTTTCGTCTCCAGGCCTACCCCTCCACATTGTGTCTGATCGCGGGGTTCAGTTCACTTCGCGCTTCTGGAAAGCTACGTGTAAGCTGCTGGATGTCTCCTTGGATTTCTCCTCTGCTTAGCATCCTCAGTCCAATGGTCAAGTGGAATGTATCAACTAGGTCCTTACCAGCTTTCTTCGGCACTTTGTCAACGCTCACCATAACGATTGGGTTGAGCTCCTGCCCTGGGCCAAGTTCTTTTATAATAACCATGAGAGCGAGTCTTCCTCTAAATCTACGGTCAACATCCCCGGATTCCGTTTCCCGTCTCCTCTTCAGTGGACAATCCTGCCGCGGAGTCTCTGGTCAGCGAATTTTCAGCTATTTGGGAAGACACTAGATCTGCACTTCTTCAGTCCTCCGAGCGGATGAAGAAACATGCTGATAAGAGACGTCTGGATCTGCCTCTATTCCGTCCGGGAGACAAGGTCTGGCTCTCCTCCAAATATGTTCGTCTCAAGATACCTTCTTATAAGTTGGGTCCGCGGTTCATCGGTCCATTCAAGGTTCTGAACCAAATCAAGCCCGTGGCTTGCAAGCTGAAACTCCCAGTCACCTTAAGGATTCCCAACTCCTTTCATGTATCTCTCCTCAAACCTGTTGTCCTTAATTTTTTCTCTGACGATCCAGGTACCGTTCCAGCTCCAGTCTCTGCTGAGGACGTCTTTGAGGTAGAAAACATTTTGGCCACCAAGAGGGTAAGAGGAAAGACTTTCATTCTTGTGGATTGGAAGGGGTTTGGCCCTGAGGAGAGGTCTTGGGAACCCAGGGAGAACATTCATGCCCCTCATCTTCTTAAAAAATTTCTTGCGGGCCTAAAGAAGAGGGGGCGTAAAGGGGGGGGTACTGTAGCATAGGCGTCTCTGCCTCCTCCCGGGCAGGGACGCCGTTCCCCTCACCGCCGCGGTCCAGGTCCGGCGTCCTCCTGCTCCTGTGGCACGCACCGTGCACAGCTTCCCAGGCTCTGTGCTTAGGACGTGCGTGCGAGCGCGCCCTCGCTCTTAAAGGGGCCGCACGCGCCATCCTATAGAGTCCCCGGCCAATGGCCAGAGGACTGCCCCTATATAAGGCACCTCCTCCAAAATGTTATCTGTTGTGCCCGCCAGCCAGCTTACCTGGAGCACCTGCCTGTAACCTGCCGTGCCCGCCAGCCTGCCTACACAGAGCACCCATCTGGCCACCTGCCGAACCAGCCTGCTTAGCTACCCGGACCACCCGTCAGCCTTCCTGCCATGATCATCCACTGTACCGGTCAGTTCTTGCTTTCTGACCCGTGGAAGTCACCTGCTCTCACACAAGGTCGGTCCCAGAGTGGCACCTGGTCCACCTGCCCGGTCCCTCACTGGTTCACGGAGTCGATTGAGCCACCGTGCGACCTTGGTCAGGCCGAGTAGGCACTTAGTCACGACCCTTTGGTCCCTCCTTGCACCGAAGCATAGAGGTTCCACCACCCGGACCCATAACACTCTCTTCCCATTGAAAAAAATAAAGTTGAATCCAAAATGTCTGACTTCAAAATGGCCGCCATGGTCACCACCCATCTGGAAAAGTTTCCCCCCTCCCATATACTAATGTGCCACAAAAAAGAAGTTGATATCACCAAACATTCCCATTTACTTTAGGTGTATCCATATAAATGGCCCATCCTGTATATCACTGCACAATGTTGCTCTACTGTGTCCTGTTTGGTTTTTACACCTTCCACCATTTATTCTAGTTTCAATTTATGCGAGACCCCCTATACTCACTTATTTTCATATACAGGTGCATCTCAGTAAATTAGAATATCATCAAAAAATTAATTTATTTCAGTTCAATACAAAAAGTGAAACTCATATATTACATAGAGTCATTGCAAACTGAGTGATCTATTTCAAGTGTTTATTTCTGTTAATGTTGATGATTATGGCTTACAGCCAATGAAAACACAGAAGTCATTATCTCAGTAAATTAGAATACTTTATAACAACAGCTTGAAAAATGTTTTTAAATCCGAAATGTTGGCCTACTGAAATGTATGTTCAGTAAATGCCCTCAATACTTGGTCTGTGCTCCTTTTGCATCAATTTTTGATGATAATCTAATTTTAATCCATGATGGTGCAGTGTGTTGCTAATGGTAATGTTTGAGACTGTGGTCCCAGCTCTCTTCAGGTCATTGACCAGGTCCTCCTGTGCAGTTCTCGGCTGATTCCTGACCTTTCTCAGAATCATCCTTACCCAATGATGCGAGATCATACATTGTGATTTACTGGTTTTTATTTTCAGATTTTGTCTCTCAGTGAAGTGTACCTACGATAAAATTACAGTCCTCTCCCTTCTTTGTAGGTGGGAAAACTTGCAAAATCTGCAGTGCATCAATTACTTATTTTCCCCACTGTATACCAGGAAGGGGGGCCATATATACCATGATGAGGATCATATATACCAGAATGGGGGCCACATATATACCTGAATGGAAATCATATATATCTGCATTTATAAATGACACACTTTATGATATTCAATGCATTAATTATATTATATTTTTATTGTATTAAATTATTTTCCATTTCATATTGTTTTTCTGTATTTGTCACTATAGATATTATCATTAAAGGGAATCTGTCACCCCCCTGGGACTTTTCAGACCTCTACTATGGGCATACAGGTTATAGAAAAGTAAGTCTATACATACCTGTATGACCCATAGTAGAGGTCTGATTGCAGAGAAAAGTTTTTTATTCAGTTCTGTTTTGCACAGGTTTGGTGTCCGGGGGACGCCAAGAAATCCCTGTCTATCTCTTTTTTATTGCCCTAAATCCCCGCCTATATGCTTAGTTATCATATTCCCCCCTCCCCTGCATGTCACAGGGCCCTGTTACGTGCACTGCACTCCCTGACTTCCCGGGCATGCGCAAAGCGCTGCTCACATAGGGTGCTTTGCTTCCTCCCGGACCCGTCTCTCCATGCACTGCGCTGCACGGTTCTATTGTGCATGCCCCGGGGAGTCACTGTCACTTCCCAGCGCCTGCGCAGTAGAACTGTGTGGCGCAGAGCACACAGACGGGGCGGGGATGAAGCAAAGCGCGCTTTATGTGAGAGGCGCTTTGCGCATGCCCGGGGCGTGCGACGTGCAGGGGAGGTGGGAATATGATAACTAAGCATATAGGCGGGGATTTAGGGCAATAAAAAAGAGATAGACGGGGATTTCTTGGCGTCCCCCGGACACCAAGCCTGTGCAAAACAGAATTGAATAAAAAACTTTTCTCTGCAATCAGACCTCTACTATGGGCCATACAGGTATGTATAGATTTACTTTTCTATAACCTGTATGCCCATAGTAGAGGTCTGAAAAGTCCCAGGGGGGGTGACAGATTCCCTTTAATATGTATTTTATTTATGGCAATATTCAGGGTCGGACCGGCCTGGCGGGATATTGGGGAAATCCCCGGTGGGCCCCGATGAGAGAGTGAGAGAATTAGTTACAGGGGCCCTTTATAAGTGCGGGCCTTTTAAAAGCACGACCGAAGATGTAGCGTCACGTGCACATTACATTCAGCGGTGACAGTAGGCCCGCTGCAGTGACGCGCATACTTACATGATCTGGATAGGAGGAGGACGCAAGTTGCTGTTCTTTGTGGGCGGTGATACGCACCGCTCTCTGCTTTCGCTCTGCCTCAGCTGCCTGTAATGCTACCTGGCAGTGGTGTGGTGTCAGGTGACAAGCCGATGATGCTCTCTGCTCTCCCTGCTCCCAGGCCGGCTTCTGACACCGACCTTGCTCTCCTGTCCCGGCTCCTGCTTTTGGCCTTGTAAGTTGTAACACTGGCGGCGGCATCTGCGCGCCACTTTCTTCTCTTCTGCTCTCGGCCTTGTTGTAACACCGGCTCCAGGCTGGGTATGTGGACACCGGCACCGGCGCACCACCCTCTTCTCTCCTGCTCACGGCCTTGTAAGGGCAGCTCCGGGTATGTGGTGACCCGCACTCTGCGCTTGACTCTAACCAAGGCTGGAAACAAGGTTGCAGGCAGGCCTAGGCTACAGCTCTCCCTGCTTTTCAAGTGCAGTTTTCTGAGTGACTGTTCCCATCCAGCATTGGCCAACAAACAATAATATCATTTATACATTATGCATTGCACTCTAGGCCTCTTATATGAAATATAGATCACCGTCTTGGCCTCTCATATGACATACACAGTCTGTATATGTCATATAGGAGGCCAAGAGTGCGGTATACGACATATATGAGGCCTAGAGTGCGGGCGGCGGGTATATGATGTATACAACACACTCAGCCTCCTATATAAAGTATAGACTATAGGAGGCTGAGAGTGCAGTATACGTCATATATGAGGCCTAGAGTGCGGGCGGCGGGTCTATATGATGTATACAACACACTCAGCCTCCCATATGAAGTATATACTATAGGAGGCTGAGAGTGCAGTATACGTCATATATGAGGCCTAGAGTGCGGGCGGCGGGTCTATATGATCTATACAAACACTCAGCCTCCTATATAAAGTATAGACTATAGGAGGCTGAGAGTGTGGTATACGTCATATATGAGGCCTAGAGTGCGGGCGGCGGGTCTACATGATGTATACAACATACTCAGCCTCCTATATAAAGTATAGAGTATAGGAGGCTGAGAGTGCGGTATACGACATATATGAGGCCTAGAGTGCGGGCGGCGGGTCTACATGAAGTATACAACACACTCAGCCTCCTATATAAAGTATAGACTTTAGGAAGCTGAGAGTGCAGTATACGTCATATATGAGGCCTAGAGTGCGGGCGGCAGGTCTACATGATGTATACAAGGCATTCAGTCTCCTATATAAAGTTTAGACTATAGGAGGCTGAGAGTGCAGTATACGTCATATATGAGGCCTAGAGTGCGGGCGGCGGGTCTATATGATGTATACAACACACTCAGCCTCCTATATAAAGTATAGACTATAGGAGGCTGAGAGTGCGGTATATGTCACATATGAGGCCTAGAGTGCGGGCGGCGGGTCTACATGATGTATAGAACACACTCAGCATCCTATATAAAGTTTGGACTATAGGAGGCTGAGAGTGCGGTATACGTCATATATAAGGCTTAGAGTGCGGGCGGCGGGTCTATATTATGTATACAATGCACTCGGCTTTCTATATAAAGTATAGACTATAGGAGGCTGACAGTGCAGTATATGTCATATATGAGGCCTAGAGTCCGGGCGGCGGGTCTACAAGATGTATACAACACACTCAGCCTCCTATATAAAGTATAGACTATAGGAGGCTGAGAGTGCGGTATACGTCATATATGAGGCATAGAGTGCGGGCGGCAGGTCTGTATGATCTATACAACACACTCAGCCTCCTATATAAAGTACAGACTATAGGAGGCTGAGAGTGCGGTATACGTCATATATGAGGCCTAGAGTGCGGGCAGCGGGTCTATATGATGTATACAACACACTCAGCCTCCTATATAAAGTATAGAATACAGGAGGCTGAGAGTGCAGTATACGTCATATATGAGGCCTAGAGTGCGGGCGGCGGGCCTATATGATGTATTCAACACACTCAGCCTTCTATACAAAGTATAGACTATAGGAGGCTGAGAGTGCAGTATACATCAAATAAGAGGCCTACGGTGCAGGCGGCGGGTCTATATGATGTATGCAACACAATCAGCCTCCTATATAAAGTATATACTATAGGAGGCTGAGAGTGCGGTATACGTCATATATGAGGCCTAGAGTGCGGGCGGTGGGTCTACATGATGTATACAACACACTCAGCCTCATATATAAAGTATAAACTATAGGAGGCTGAGAGTGCGGTATACGTCATATATAAGGCTTAGAGTGTGGACGGCGGGTTTATATGATGTATACAACACACTCAGCCTCCTATATAAAGTATAGACTATAGGAGGCTGAGAGAGCGGTATACGTCATATATGAGGCCTAGAGTGCGGGTGGGGGTCTATATGATCTATACAACACACTCAGCCTCCTATATAAAGTATAGACTATAGGAAGCTGAGAGTGCAGTATACGTCATATATGAGGCCTAGAGTGCGGGCGGCAGGTCTATATGATTTATACAACACACTCAGCCTCCTATATAAAGTATATACTATAGGAGGCTGAGCGTGCGGTATATTTCATATATGAGGCCTAGAGTGCGGACGGCGGGTCTATATGATGTATACAACACACTCAGCCTCTTATATAAAGTATAGACTATAGGAGGCTGAGAGTGCGGTATATGTCATGTATGAGGCCTAGAGTGCGGACGGCGGGTCTACATGATGTATCCAACACACTCAGCCTTCTATATAAAGTATAGACTATAGGAAGCTGAGAGTGCAGTATACGTCATATATGAGGCTTAGAGTGTGGACGGGTCTACATGATGTATACAATGCACTCGGCCTCCTATATAAAGTATATACTATAGGAGGCTGAGAGTGCGGTATACATCATATATGAGGCTTAGAGTGCGGACGGGACTACATGATGTATACAATGCACTCGGCCTTCTATATAAAGTATATACTATAGGAGGCTGAGAGTGCGGTATATGTCATGTATGAGGCCTAGAGTGCGGACGGCGGGTCTACATGATGTATCCAACACACTTAGCCTTCTATATAAAGTATAGACTATAGGAAGCTGAGAGTGCAGTATACGTCATATATGAGGCTTAGAGTGTGGACGGGTCTACATGATGTATACAATGCACTCGGCCTCCTATATAAAGTATATACTATAGGAGGCTGAGAGTGCGGTATACATCATATATGAGGCTTAGAGTGCGGACGGGACTACATGATGTATACAACGCACTCGGCCTTCTATATAAAGTATATACTATAGGAGGCTGAGAGTGCGGTAAATGTTATATATGAGGCTTAGAGTGCGGACGGGCCTACATGATGTATATAACGCACTCGGCCTCCTATATAAAGTATAGATTATAGGAGGCTGAGAGTGTGGTAAATGTTACATATGAGGCTTAGAGTGTGGACGGGCCTATATGTTGTATATAACACGCTTGACGCGCCCCCAGGGCCGTGGGGTACTCGGCAGCCGGGCCTATGGATGCCGGTTTGGGGAATATCACGGTGGCTGGCCTGTTCCGTGACCCAGGGCGGTCAGTGAAAAGGGGGGTTTTAATTTATAGGGGATTTGTAAAGTTCGTGACGCCACCTGTGGATTGCGGCTAAAGGGAGCCGCCGCTGTGAAGCAGTCCTCTGGAGATGGTGTTCGGCAGCAGGGATGGTGTGGCTCTCCACAGGTAGAGCTAGCTCCAGGGCAGTGTAGAAAGTGTAAGTTGCGCTGGGCGTTGTAGTGCCGGGAGGGAGAGCTGGCGCAGATGAAAGATTGGACGGAGGCAGTACAGTGCAGTCATCCGAGTTTTTACTCACAGCTCTTATGACAGTTCCACTGGTGCACTGTACGGGTGCTAGCCTCCCACGTCGCGCTGCGTTCACCAGGAAGGGGTTCAGTTCTTCCTCAGGCAGTTAGGAGTACCTGACAGAAACCCACTTTCTTGTGTTCCTAGCTAGACTGTCTTCACGTTGGGTCTTTCTCCCTCCTGCCCTGCGCTTCCCCACTCTGAATCCTGCTCGGGTGCTTTGAAGTCCCTCCTGTTTCGTTGGAGTTCCCAGACCTGCTTGACCCTCACGGGGATTAGAATGAGGCTTCGGCAACTGACTATACAAGCCAGAAGCCTCCGGTTTTCCCAGCCGAGACTTAGAGTAACACGGCTGGACCAGGGGCCGGTCCCCTTCTTGTGGCCTACGATCCCTCTGTCTTCTGACAGATTCGGGGCGTATGGGTGCTGTCCTGCACCCCCTAGGATCCCTTCAACAGATCGGAGCCTACTCCCTGCTCCCCTCCTGGGCCTCTAGGACTAGGCCATACTCGTGGAGCCGAGCTCCTAAAGAGACTCTGCTCCCAGACTGTTCTTCTGAACTGTCCTCTCACTAACTGATCTGCCACCCTAAGATGACTTCCCTTTATATACCTACTTCTCCATGTGCTCCCCCTAACTTCTTCCTCCACCCACACCCAGTACTGGTTCCCCCTACCTTTGGGTTCCCCCCACTCCAGCCAGGGACAGAGCTCAGCAGAAAACACATTGCATTTTGTCCTTCCAGCTGGCATGGAGCGGTGTAGTGTTGAATGTGGGTGCTGGGGTTCCGGGCAGCACTCCCTCCTTACCTGAGAGAAGGGAGACACCACACCTCTGGTTGAGGTGCAGTACCTCTGTGGCGACTGAACCCTCAAGGGCGCCACACACTCAGCCTCCTATATGAAGTATACACTGTGTGCAGAATTATTAGGCAAGTTGTATTTTAGAGGATTATTTTTATTATTGATCAACAACTATGTTCTCAATCAACCGAAAAGACTCATAAATATCCAAGCTTAATATTTTTGGAAGTTGGAGTGGTTTTTTTTTTTAGATTTGGCTATCTTAGGAGGATATCTGTTTGTACAAGTAACTATTACTGTGCAGAATTATTAAGCAACTTAATAAAAACCAAATATAATCCCATCTCACTTGTTTATTTTCACCAGGTAAACCAATATCAGTGCACAAAATTTAGAAATAAACATTTCTGACATGCAAAAACAAAAAACAAAAAAATTAGTGATCAATATAGCCACCTTTCTTTATGATGACACTCAACAGCCTTCCATTTATAGATTCTGTCAGTTGCTTGATCTGTTTTCGATCAACATTGAGTGCAGCAGTCACCACAGCCTCCCAGACACTGTTCCGAGAGGTGTACTGTTTTCCCTCCCTGTAGATCTCACATTTTATGATGGACCACAGGTTCTCTATGGGGTTCAGATCAGGTGAACAAGGCGGCCATGTCATTATTTTTTCTTCTTTTAGATCTTTACTGGCCAGCCACGCTGTGAAGTAGTTGGATGCATGTGATGGTGCATTGTCCTGCATGAAAATCATGTTTTTCTTGAACGATATCGACTTCTTACTTACTATTGCTTGAAGAAGTTGTCTTCCAGAAACTGGCAGTAGGTCTGGGAGATGAGATTCACTCCATCCTCAACCCTAAAAGGTCCCACAAGTTCACCTTTGATGATACCAGCCCATACCAATACCCCGCCTCCACCTTGCTGGTGTCTGAGTCGGAGTGGAGCTCTCTGCCCTTTACTGATCCAGCCTCTGGCCGATCCATCTGGCCCATCAAGAGTCTCTCTCATTTCATCAGTCCATAAAACTTTTGAAAAATGAGTCTTAAGATATTTCTTGACCCATTCTTGACGTTTTATCTTATGTTTCTTGTTCAAAGGTGGTCGTTTTTCAGCCTTCCTTACCTTGGCCATGTCCCTGAGTATCGCACACCTTGTGCTTTTTGATACTCCAGTAATGTTGCAGCTCTGAAATATGGCAAAACTGGTGGCGAATGGCATCTTGGCAGCTTCACGCTTGATTTTCCTCAATTCATGGACAGTTATTTTGCGCCTTTTTTGGCCAACACGCTTCTTACGACCCTGTTGGCTATTTGCCATCAAATACTTGATTGTTTGGTGATCACTAGTGTTGAGCCACCCCCGTAGTGTTCGAGTTCGGTTCGGTTCGTCGAACACCCGTGTGTTCGCCGAACTGTTCGTCGAACTGTTCGTCGAACACCTTCGAACACCGTTAAAACCAATGGCAGGCAAACAAAAACACATAGAAACACATAGAAAACACCTTCAAAGGTGTCCAAAAGCTGACAAACTGCTCAGAAGACACAACTAACACATGGAAAAGTGACAAGTACATATAGTCATGCGAAAAGAAAAGAGGTGGAGGAGTAAAAGGAGGGGGAGACACAGATATAGGCATGTCATGCCCTTCTAAAATCCAAAAAGTGAGAAGCCGACACGGCCAGTCCGCTCCTGCCCGTGCCACCTCCGTGTCGCCGGGTTTGTGCCAGAGCCACGGTGAACCCTGACGGCCAGCCCCCCTCTCCCAATACTGGTGCCTGTCCGCTGGTGGGTCGAGAGAGCCCCCCTGTGGTGGAGGCAGCTCTAAGCTTTTTAATTTAAATTGTCCCTCTAATTTGAATGAATACACTTTAAATCCATTTACAAGGATCTATTGGAGGGCAAGTCTCATGCCAGCAGCCGCGTAATTCCAGCTCCAGTAGCGTCCACTAAAGCTGCTGCAGTTAAAAAGCTTTTATAAGGATCGAGCTCGGCTGTCCACCGCAAGGCATCCTAGTGCCAGTCCCAGCCCCTATGCCTTGGGGTGCCTCCTGATGCTCTTCACTGAGTATCCCGTGGTCCCGAAGCATTTCCTTTGAAAAAATTAAGTGTCCAAACTACAGGTGGTGTAGCTTGCTTAACAGCCGGGATAATCCGCTGACTAGCAGACACTGCTACTAGGCACAAAGTATTTCCTGGGCTAGATGCAGTTAAAAATTTGTAAGTAGATACTCTCGTTGGATGCTGAGAAAGCATTCCATAGAGTCTCCTGGCACGCCATATATGATTCTCTTAAAAAGCTTGGGGTAGGGGTCTAGGGGACCCTTTTATAGCCAAAATCACGGCCCTGTATCACAATACGTCACCTAGGCTGAAGATAAATGGAACTGTAGCACCCAGGGCTCGGTTGCTACAGACGTATTGCACCTCACCCAGAGGTGTGATATCTCACTCTCAGATAAGGATGGAGTGTGGATCAGGACCCGACACCTGCATGCATTACACCACATTGCCGTGGGGCAGGGCGACCAATATGCCCCTGAGATGGGCACGACAGTCCCTGTCCCTGGCTGGAGTGGGGGGAGGGAACACTGAGGAAGGGGAACCCTGCAGTGCAGGAGCAGGGAGGAAGCAGTTCCTGGGTGCATTGAGAAGGGAGTATAAAAGGTGGGCACCATCTTAGTTCAGTGCAGAGAAGTCTGAGCAGAAGTGGCAGGGAGCAGGGGCTCTGCATGAGCTCTGCTCCGGAGGCGGGCCTAGTAACAGAGGCCCAGGCCTGCAAGAGGGAGAAGGAAGGAAGAGGAGCGGAGAAGGCTCCAGGAACGAGGAATGAAGGGATCCCAGGGGTGCGGACGGGCGAGTCGCCACCGCACGCCCGAATCCACCTGCGTGGAGGGGTCAGGCCAAAGGGGGAGACCGGTCCCCGAACTAGTGGAGGCAGGAAACGACCCTCAGCTAGAAACCGGAGGCTCTGACATTTTATGTGGCGCAGCCCCTTGCTCCACCCGCTAGGAAGGCACCACATAGGGTCAGGGAAACTGGCGCCAAGTTTACCAAGAGGAGGCCCGAGGCAGCCGGACAGAAGTGTTGGTAAGAAAGGCCAGACAAAGGACACACAAAGGGGGTCCTGTGAAGCGCTCCAAAGTTATCTGGGAGTTGTCTGAGCCCCTCACCTGGTGAGCACAGTACGACGTGGGCAGCCGTTACCTGCAGACGTGGTCTGGATAATAAGAACTGTGAGTAAAGGCCCTGAACTGCATCACTGACTCCGTGTCGTTACTGCTGCTGCCCTGCACCATCACCCCCATCCTCCGCATACACTGCCCTGAAGCTATACTCCTCCCGTGGGGAGTTATGCTACGCTCTGCTGCACCCACAACACCAGCCTTAGCGGTCTGCCCTGTAGCGGCGGTTCACTCTGACCGCAATCCACGGGTGGCGTAGTCGGACATTTAAACATCAAAACCACATAAATAGTTCCGCCACTGGTTTGACCGCCCTGAGCCACGGAACCGGATCGCCGCCACGAAGACTACAACCACCAGCATCCACCAAAAAGGGTCCGGCTCCGGGTGTCCCAAGGCCCAGGGGGTGCGTCAGAACATTTTCATCACCTTTCACAATCACCAATGGGACAAGGCAGGGATGTCCTCTGTCCCCTCTCTTATACATCCTAGTGACGGAGCACCTGCTCTCATCAATTCGCCATAACCCCAATATTAGGTGGATTGAGGTGGGAGGCACCGAGTACAAGTGGTCTCTATTTGCTGATGATGTCCTAGTATATATCACTCAATCACATATATCCATCCCTGCTGTTATGGCTGAAATAGATCACTTTGTTACATGGTAAAATTTTAAAATCAATGCAGCGAAGTCTGAGGCCCTCGATGTCTCCCTCCCTAAATCCATATAGGATTCCATCCAGTCCAACTTTCCCTTTGCCTGGCCCTCACAGGGTATCAAATACTTAGGAATTCCTATTCATAGAGACCTCTCCCATCTATGTTATCTTAATTTTGGGCCCTTTATTGAACAATTCCATACAGACCACGGTTGGCAAGTTAGAACTGTAAGATTCACTACGTGAACCACTGGTGTTTTGTGGAAAAGCACATGTACACCGCGTTCCAAATTATTATGCAAAAAGTGTTTAGGAGTGATAAGGGAAGAATTTGTTTGTTTGTCAGTTAAACTCATTGATGGTGATGTGTGTCAGGGCTCTTTATATCACTGTAAGCAATTGCAGACACCTGTGCTAATTAGTTTGGCAGGTGTGTCCAATGAAAGGCAAGACTACTTAAGAAGGCTCTCTCACATTATTAAGCAGCCTACATTTTCTGCCAAAATGGGAAAGAAAAAGGATGTGTTGGCTGCTGAGAAGCAACAAATTGTGGAGTGTTTAGGTCAAGGCATGACTACAATCAACATTGTGCGATGATCAGGATGAAGTGTCTTGGCAATCAAGAAGTATGTAGCTGATTCACAGTACACACGTGTGCGTGCTGATAAGGGCAAATTGAGGACTCTTTCCTACAGGCAATTACGTCAGGTTGAAAGAGCAGCGGCAAAAAAGCCTTGTCATAGCAGCAGACAAGTTTTTGAAGCTGCTTGTGCCTCCAACGTCCCCCGAACAACAAGATGCAGGGTCCTTCAGAGGTTTGCAGCTGTGCATACGCCATCCTGTCGACCTCCTCTATCCACTTCACACAAGCAGAAACGGCTCCAGTGGGCCAAACATTACATGAAGACTGATTTCAAAACTGTTTTGTTCACGGATGAGTGCCGTGCAGCGCTCGATGGTCCAGATGAATGGAGTGGAGGATGGCTGGTTGATGGACACCCCACGCAAACACGGCTACAGCGCCAACAAGGAGGAGGTGGAGTAATGTTTTGGGCTGGAATCATGGGGAGAGAGATTGTCGGCCCCTTTAGGATCCCTGAAGGCGCTAAAGATGAACTCCATAATGTATGTGGATTTTCTCAAACAGCACTTCCTGCCATGGTTCAAGAAGAAGAACCGTGTATTTCACAGCAAGATCATTTTTCTGCATGATAATGCACCATCTCATGCTGCACATAAAACATCTGCATCTCTGGCTGATATGGGCATAAAAGGGGACAAACTTATGGTGTGACCCCCATGCTCCCCTGACCTCTACCCCATTCAGAACCTTTGGAGCATCATTAAAAGGAGTGTCTATGATGGCGGGAGGCAGTTCACATCTAAGCAACAGCTCTGGGAGGGTATTCTGTCCTCATGCAAAACAATTGAAGCAGAAACCATCCAAAACCTGACAAATTCAATGGACGAGAGAGTTCAGAAGCTCCTTTCGAACAAGGGGTCCTATGTGAAAATGTAACATCACCTAGAATAAAGTTTTGAGTTGAAAACTGTTTGATTTCAGTTTCTAACAACCTGCTAATGCTTATAATTTCAAAAATGACCATTTTTTTGGTCTTTATTAAAATGAAAAGGTTGATCGAAAAGTTTGGGGGATCTAAGAGTGTGGCAACCCAGTAGTCATGATTACTTCGAATTCTGACAATATGAGGGTCATGCTGCAGGTAGTGCAGCAAGAAGGCACTTATGTGTCTTGCGCATCTCGGAGCCCCAAAATTATTTTCCGGGCTAGATGCAGCTAAAAATTATTTTTAATTTTAAATCTGGTGGACCTTATTATAGATGGCCTAATAGGATCAGTGCTGCACACTGCTACAAAGCCCAAATTATTTTCCAGTCAAGATACAGATAAACATGATTAGTAATTTGAAAGCTTAAAACGTTTGGTAGGGTGATTTTAACCAATCATCAAGCTTTTACTGTCCCCAGGATGACACAGGGGTAGAAAAGTCATTTCGGATCCATGATTTGTTCATCTTTATGAACGTGAGTCTGTCTACATTATCAGTGGAGAGCCGCGTGCGCTTATCTGTCAGCACACCACCAGCAGCGCTGAACACACGTTCAGACAGAACGCTGGCTGCGGGGCATGACAAGATCTCCAAGGCGTAAGTGGCTAGCTCCGGCCATTTATCCAGATTGGAAGCCCAAAAAGAGCAAGGGTCCAGTGACACAGTCGTGGCTTCAATGTTTACTTGGAGATACTCCTGTACCATCGTCTCTAGGCGTTGACTATGTGTCAGACTTCTTGTCTCCTGTGGCCTTGCAAAGGATGGGCTAAAAAAGTGGTGAAATGATTCCGCAAAATTGATGTTACCAGCAGATACTGTGGTTCTGTTACGGTTTGAGTGCTGAACACTTGACGGTCCCACGGTTGGCAAGTTGGAACTGTGAGATTCACTACGTGCACCACTGGTATTTTGTGGAAAAGCACATGTAAGATTCTGCAACAGTCTCTGCTGATACTCCTGCATGCGTGCATCCCTTTCTATGGCAGGAATAATTTCTGCAAATTTACTTTTGTACCGGGGATCTAACAGTGTGGCAACCCAGTAGTCAGGATTATTTCTAATTCTCACAATTCGAGGGTCATGTTGCAGGTAGTGCAGCAAGAAGGCACTCATGTGTGTTGCGCATCCAGGAGCACCAAGTCCCTGTTGTGTTGGTGGCGAGGTAACAATCATGCTTCCTTCCTCTGTCCTCTCCCCCCAACCTCGCACAACAGAAATGTGATCAAGGTCTCCCTCTGATGAGTCTTCCATCAGTTCGTCCTCCACTTCTTCCTGGGCTCCTGCACCTTCCTCACTAGTTTGGCTGCTACCATGCGCACTGGTAAAATCATCTCCCCCACCCTCACATGCCTGCCGCCTTGGTGCTGCCGACCGTCTGGACCTTGCAGATGTTAGCCCTTCCGCATACAACTCCTCCTCCTCTACTTCCTCCACCTCCTCTTGTGCCACCACCTGACTCCGAATTCTGTTTAACATGTGCTCCAGCATGTAAATCACCGGAATAGTCATGCTGATAATGGCATCGTCAGCACTAAACATCTTCGTCGCCATTTCAAAACTGTGCAGAAGGGTGCATAGGTCCCTGATCTGAGACCACTCCTCCAGCGTGATTTGCCCCACCTCTGAATCTCGTTGGCCCAGGCTATACGTCAGAACGTATTGCACCAGGGCTTGTCGGTGCTGCCACAGTCGCTGCAACATGTGCAGAGTTGAATTCCACCGGGTAGGCACATCGCATTTTAGCCGGTGAAGTGGCAGGCCCAACGACTTCTGTAGAGATGTAAGTCGCTGAGCTGCGGGATGCGAACGGCGGAAGTGAGCACACAGCGACCGTGCCCTCTGCAGAAGGCCATCTAGTCTGGGATAGTGGGCTAAAAATTGCTGGACAACCAGGTTCAACACGTGAGCCATACAAGGCACGTGTGTGACATTGCCCCGGCGAAGGGCCGCACCCAGGTTTGCAGCATTGTCGCACACGGCCTTCCCTGGTTTCAGGTCCAGTGGAGACAACCATTCATGAAATTGGTTCTCCAGAGCTGACCACAACTCCTCAGCTGTGTGACTCACATTTCCCAGACATTTCAATGTAAAAACCGCCTGATGACGTTGAGCCCTACTGCCAGCATAGTAAGGAGGTGTGCAGGATCCTTTCTGCGCAGTTAGAAAGCTTGTGGCATGACCAGACAGGCTTTGGGTGCAGGTGGAAGACCGAGAGGAGGTTGAGGAGGCAGAAGCAGTGGAGGAACTTTGACATAAAGAGGATTGACGCACAACTCGTGGGGACGGCAAGACTTGGACAGCAGCCCCTTGTCCTGCTGTCACCATAGTTACCCAGTGCCCAGTCAGCGACATGTAACGCCCCTGTCCATGCCTACTTGTCCAAGTGTCTGTGGTGAAATGCACCCTGTCACACACAGAGTTTCTCAAAGAAGCGGTGATGTTGTGTGCGACATGCTGGTGGAGCGCAGGCACACCTTTCTTTGAGAAGTAGTGCCGACTGGGCATCTGGTACTGGGGCACTGCGACGGACATAAGGTCTCGAAAATCCTCTGTGTCCACCAGGCGGAAAGGCAGCATTTCTGTAGCCAAGAGCTTGCAGATGGTGAAATTCAACCTCTTAGCTTTCTCATGGCTAGGAGGAAATGGTCTTTTACTTGTCCACATCTGAGGGACCGAGGGCTGGCTATTGTGCTTAGACGGGGTTGATAAGGGTGTCCCCGGCAAACTGCCGGTCTGTGAGGAAGATGCAGGCGGACATGTTAGGTTGCCTTGATCCAAAGGTGGTGCTATCGATGTCGGACAGCGCTCAAGACCAGCTGGTGTTACCACCTCCAAAGAAAATGATGACCTGCCAATCACGCTGGCTGTTGCGGGTAAAGAGGTGGCAGGTCTGCGCCCCAAAACAGGTGTGACTGCTGTCCCCCCAGTCACAGAGGATGAAGAGGCCGCGGATGCACAAGATATGGCAGACGGTGGTTGGCCCGGCCGGCTAGGCCGCATTGTAGCACACTGAGCTTCCCACTGCAACTTATGCTTCATGTCCATGTGCCGGTTCATGCATGAAGTACTCAAACTATGTATTTTTTGGCCTCTACTTAGCTTTTGCTGACAAATGTTACAGATAACACGAGTTGGGTCATCTTTATCGATCTGAAAAAATGCCCAGGCTATGCAAGGCTTAGCACCCATGCGACCTGAAGAGCCACCACGACTTGTGGTGAGAGGCAGAGTTGTGTTTGAGGATGCAGTTGTTGACGTGCTTCCAGTACTACGTCTCTGTCCAGGAAGGCGCAACCTGACCTCGTCGTCACTAGCATCTTCCTCCACCTCCTCTGCTGACCTCATCTCTTGGCTGACTGTGGGTTGACAGTAAGTGGGATCTCCGACCTCATCATCATCACCCTGTGCGTTATCACACCCGTCGTCCTCAGAGCCAACCTGTTCCTGCCCTGACAAAAAACTAAAGTTGTCGCTCCAATCAGGTATTTGAGTCTTATCATCGTCTTCCTCATTGTCTCCACCAACAGGAGTTACAGTTTGGGAATGAGGGTCTACATTATGGTCAGAACCTTCTGCGTCTGGTCCTGGATCCGACTCATAAAGATTCTGGGCATCAGTGCAGATCATTTCCTCGTCTGGATTCACAGAAGCGCTGGAGTCGACCTCTGATTCCCAGGCTATAGTATGAGTAAACAGCTCTGCAGACTCAACCATCTGTTCTACCTCATACTCAGACGGGCAGCTGGAGATTTGGGAGCTGTGAGGAAGCAAGTGCGATTTGGGTGACACCTTTGAGGACTGGAGTATTTGTGATGTTGAAGTTGATGTGGAGGAGAGCCCACTTAAAGGAGCACTTGATATCCGTTGAAGCACCTGCTGTTTTTGTGCCTCATCTGGAATTTGTAGCGATTGGCGTGGCCGTAAGAAAGGGATCTTATCACATTGTCCGCTAAAAGAAGTAGACATTTTAGTTTGGCTGGAAGATGGTCTTTCTTCTGCACCTACCCCACGGACACAACCTTTTTTCCCCTTCCCAACACGCCTATTCCCCTTTCCACCAGCAGCAGGCCTTTTTCCACTCATTTTGGTGGTTAACTAATTCACAACTCTGGAGTTGTTTGCACAAAAAAACAATGGATGGTAACCGAGCAGAGCTGAGTGGCCAAACTGTTGTATTAGGCCAAAACTATTGGCTGGGTTAGATGCAGAAAAAAATTATTTTTAATTTGCAACCTGATGGAGGTCAGTATAGATGGACTAATAGACCAAGTCCCACACACCGCTAGAAGCCCAAATATTTTTTCAGAGCTAGATGCAGAAAAAAATTATATTCAATTTGCAACCTGCTGGAGGTCAGTATAGAAGGACTAATAGAACAAGTCCCACACACTGCTAGAAGCCCAAATATTTTTTCAGAGCTAAATGAAGAAAAAAATTATTTTTAATTTGCAACCTGATGGAGGTCAGTATAGATGGACTAATAGACCAAGTCCCACACACTGCTAGAAGCCCAAATATTTTTTCAGAGCTAGATGCAGAAAAAAATTATTTTTAATTTGCAACCTGATGGAGGTCAGTATAGATGGACTAATAGACCAAGTCCCACACACCGCTAGAAGCCCAAATATTTTTTCAGAGCTAGATGCAGAAAAAAATTATATTCAATTTGCAACCTGCTGGAGGTCAGTATAGAAGGACTAATAGAACAAGTCCCACACACTGCTAGAAGCCCAAATATTTTTTCAGAGCTAAATGAAGAAAAAAATTATTTTTAATTTGCAACCTGATGGAGGTCAGTATAGATGGACTAATAGACCAAGTCCCACACACTGCTAGAAGCCCAAATATTTTTTCAGAGCTAGATGCAGAAAATTTTTTTATTCAATTTGCAACCTGATGGAGGTCAGTATAGATGGACTAATAGACCAAGTCCCACACACTGCTAGAAGCCCAAATATTTTTTCAGAGCTAGATGCAGAAAAAAATTATTTTTAATTTGCAACCTGATGGAGGTCAGTATAGATGGACTAATAGACCAAGTCCCACACACCGCTAGAAGCCCAAATATTTTTTCAGAGCTAGATGCAGAAAATTTTTTTATTCAATTTGCAACCTGATGGAGGTCAGTATAGATGGACTAATAGACCAAGTCCCACACACTGCTAGAAGCCCAAATATTTTTTCAGAGCTAGATGCAGAAAAAAATTATTTTTAATTTGCAACCTGATGGAGGTCAGTATAGATGGACTAATAGACCAAGTCCCACACACCGCTAGAAGCCCAAATATTTTTTCAGAGCTAGATGCAGAAAAAAATTATATTCAATTTGCAACCTGCTGGAGGTCAGTATAGAAGGACTAATAGAACAAGTCCCACACACTGCTAGAAGCCCAAATATTTTTTCAGAGCTAAATGAAGAAAAAAATTATTTTTAATTTGCAACCTGATGGAGGTCAGTATAGATGGACTAATAGACCAAGTCCCACACACTGCTAGAAGCCCAAATATTTTTTTCAGAGCTAGATGCAGAAAAAAATTATTTTTAATTTGCAACCTGATGGAGGTCAGTATAGATGGACTAATAGACCAAGTCCCACACACCGCTAGAAGCCCAAATATTTTTTCAGAGCTAGATGCAGAAAAAAATTATATTCAATTTGCAACCTGCTGGAGGTCAGTATAGAAGGACTAATAGAACAAGTCCCACACACTGCTAGAAGCCCAAATATTTTTTCAGAGCTAAATGAAGAAAAAAATTATTTTTAATTTGCAACCTGATGGAGGTCAGTATAGATGGACTAATAGACCAAGTCCCACACACTGCTAGAAGCCCAAATATTTTTTCAGAGCTAGATGCAGAAAAAAATTATATTCAGTTTGCAACCTGATGGAGGTCAGTATAGATGGACTAATAGAATGATGCTATGCCCAAAAGATTTTACTTCACTAGGTGCAGTAAAAAAATTGGTATTCTATACACAGGTGGTATATCTTGCAACACAGATAGGCTACTCCACTGACTAACACACTCTGCAATAGGCCAAAAAGGATTAGCTTTGCTAGATTCAGCCAAATGCTGTGAAAAAAACTTGCACAGCACTGGCACAGACCTGCCTGGCAAAAACTGATAGGAACTCATGTAACCTAGTCCTGAAAAGGACTCCAATTACAATTAGTCTTTACTCCCACAATCTATCTATTTAAGAGCACAGACCTGCTTGATAAAAGTCGTAGGAAATGCTGTAACCTAGTCCTTAAAAGGACTGCAATCACAACTATTCCCTACTCCCAAGCTATCTGTATATTTATGCGAAAATTGGCTTGAAATTAACAAGGTATAGCGCACACAGCAACAGCGGTGCCGTCTAACACGCAGCTGCAGCAGTGAGAAAATGGTGGCGACGGGGAAAATGGCTTGGTCTTATAGGGCAAGGACATGTGACATACACTGCCAATCACACATGCCCTTGCTTGTGTGAAAAAAAGCACTTCCCTCCGTGTGTGCGCTGCTGATAGGCTGACAGATTGCACCTCCCCACTGCAAATGCGGGAAAGAGAAAAAAAAATGGAGATCTTCATTGTTCCTGCAGAGATCCATCCCCTGCCCCTCCCCCCGCCCCGCTGTACACTCAAACTGCGTATTAACATTAATTTTCATCATTACTGAGAAAAAATCCAGTTATGATTTTGGTGCACGAACAGTTATCGAACATAACCTTGAACAGCCGAATTTTTCTCAAATTGTTCGTGTTCGCCGACCGGCTCGAACACCGCCCAAAACAGCTCGAATTTGAGATTGGCGAACAGTTCGAGTAGAACAACGCTCATCTCTAGTGATCACGCTTCAAAAGTTTGGAAATTTCAAGACTGCTGCATCCCTCTGCAAGACATCAAACAATTTTGGACTTTTCAGAGCCCGTCAAATCTCTCTTCTGACCCATTTTGCCAAAGGAAAGGAAGTTGCCTAATAATTATGCACTCCTTATATAGGGTGTTGATGTCAATAGTCAACACACCTCCTCATTACAGAGATGCACATCACCAGATTTACTTAATTGGTAGTTGGCTCTCAAGCCTATGCAGCTTGGAGTAGGACAACATGTGTAAAAAGTATCATGTGATCAAAATACTCATTTGCCTAATAATTCTGCACGCGGTGTAGATTATAGGAGGCTGAGAGTGCGGTAAATGTTATATATGAGGTTAGAGTGCGGAAGGGCCTACATGATGTATATAACGCACTCGGCCTCCTATATAAAGTATAGACTATAGGAGGCTGAGAGTGCGGTATACGTCATATATGAGGCCTAGAGTGCGGGCGACGGGTCTACATGATGTATACAATGCACTCAGCCTCCTATATAAAGTACAGAATATAGGAGGCTGAGAGTGCGGTATACGTCATATATGAGGCCTAGAGTGCGGGCGGCGGGTCTACATGATGTATACAACACCCTCAGCCTCCTATATAAAGTATAGACTATAGGAGGCTGAGAGTGCGGTATACGTCATATATGAGGCTTAGAGTGCGGACGGGCCTACATGATGTATACAACGCACTCGGCCTCCTATATAAAGTATATACTATAGGAGGCTGAGAGTGAGGTAAATGTTATATATGAGGCTTAGAGTGAGGACGGGCCTACATGATGTATATAACTCACTCGGCCTCCTATATAAAGTATAGACTATAGGAGGCTGAGAGTGCAGTATACGTCATATATGAGACCTAGAGTGTGGGCGGCGGGTCTATATGATGTATACAACACACTCAGCCTCCCATATAAAGTATATACTATAGGAGGCTGAGAGTGCGGTATTCGTCATATATGAGGCCTAGAGTGCGGGCGGCGGGTCTATATGATCTATACAAACACTCAGCCTCCTATATAAAGTATAGACTATAGGAGGCTGAGAGTGTGGTATACGTCATATATGAGGCCTAGAGTGCGGGCGGCGGGTCTATATGATGTATACAACACACTCAGCCTCCTATATAAAGTATAGACTATAGGAGGCTGAGAGTGCAGTATACGTCATATATGAGGACTAGAGTGCGGGCAGCGGGTCTATATGATGTATACAACACACTCAGCCTCCTATATAATGTATAGACTATAGGAGGCTGAGAGTGCAGTATACGTTATATATGAGGCCTAGAGTGCGGGCGGCGGGTCTACATGATGTATACAACACACTCAGCCTTCTATATAAAGTATAGACTATAGGAAGCTGAGAGTGCAGTATATGGTCATATATGAGGCTTAGAGTGCGGACGGGTATACATGATGTATACAATGCACTCGGCCTCCTATATAAAGTATATACTATAGGAGGCTGAGAGTGAGGTAAATGTTATATATGAGGCTTAGAGTGAGGACGGGCCTACATGATGTATATAACTCACTCGGCCTCCTATATAAAGTATAGACTATAGGAGGCTGAGAGTGCGGTAAATGTTATATATGAGGCTTAGAGTGCGGACGGGCCTACATGTTGTATATAACACGCTTGACGCGCCCCCAGGGCCGTGGGGTACTCGGCAGCCGGGCCTATGGATGCCGGTTTGGGGAACATCACGGTGGCTGGCCCGGTCCGTGACCCAGTGTAGTCAGTGAAAAGGGGTGTTTTAATTTATAGGGGATT